>NW_026571018.1:1202571-1285421 GCF_026225935.1 Boleophthalmus pectinirostris | reverse complement strand
TCTCTCCTCTCCTCTTCTCTCCTCTTCTCTCCTCTCTCTCTCTCTCTCCTCTCTCTCGTCTCTCTCCTCACACAGAGGTACAGTTGAGTACACACACACTCTGTCTGTTTGTGGACATACATGTGTGTGTTCTCCAGTCTGATCTAAAGTCTGTGTATATCTCCATGAAGCTCTTCCTCACCAGGACACTTTAGATGGATATTTATAAACTGTTTAAATTGACTAACCGATTTTCTTTTCTTTTTTTCTCATCTGTTGGAGCTAAATGAGTCTTGCCCCAGTACAACTATACTGTAAAAGCAGATTTAGGGAGGCACCGATCCAACACTGAAAAATAAGATGGATTGAATATGAGCTTCCAAAGATTGGTTCAGCTCATGTCCTGGTTGGAAATATGAACTGATGTCAGAAGAACATGTTCTGGTCGTAGATCTCCCAGAAAGTCTCACAATGTCTGAACTTGTATTTACACAAAGTTAGGTAGTTCTGTAGTGACTTCAGATAAATAACAGCTCCATCACGCATTAGGCTCAGCTTTATCTCATTTTAGTTTTTTCTTTGAAGGAAATAAATACTTAAAAGCTGTTCTCAGTGTCTGTGCTGGTATCAGTTGGTATCGAAATTGGTATCGGAACTGAAAAGCTGAATCAGTGCATATCTAAGTAGAAGTGAGACCACTGTGTGTTTTTTGCATCTAATTGTAAAGCGTTTTTTCCCTTTTGTCAGAAACAGGAAGTGCATGTTAGCATGCTAGTTATTGTTTACCATGATGTTACATACTGTGGCTTTAAGAGCTCAGACAAAATACAGGATTACAACATTTGCATGTTCAGTGTGGCCTGCAGAGAATGACCCAAATCGACTGGATTTCAAACATGTCCACACAGAGCAGTAACAGACTGTCACTTTTATAAAGTCTGAATATTGAAATGTCAAAAACTATTTCACATTTCCACATTTTCACATGTACTGAGCCTTAGGTATGGTCTATCTATAATTCTGTTTCTGTAATTAAACACAGCAGGTATTCTTACACACAGCTCAGTCCACAAATCTGCACTTTAAAGCTCCATTATGACACAAATGTGACTCTTGTGAGCTTTAAACCGTGTCATATTTATGTGTGTATTTTTTTGTATTTTGTATTTATGTGTGTATCCCGACCAACAGAACAACTGCATCATAAGCCAGATACTTTCCATCTGTAGACCATTTCTAGATGTACAGGAGGCACCTCATGAAGACAGATCACAACAAGATCACAAGAACACAAATGACACAAATGTGAAAAGTCCAGACAGAGACACCATCCATCCATCCACCCATCTGGGGGCTGGGTCGCAGGGGCATCAGTCATCAGCAGGGACTCCCAGGCTTTCTTCATCCCAGACACTTCCTCCATCTCCTCCGGGGGAACCCTGAGGTGTTCCCAGGCCAGCCGAGCGACCCTCCAGTGTGTCCTGGGTCTTCCCCAGGGCCTTCTCCCGGTGGGACATGCCCAGAACACCTTTTGAGGGAGACACTCATCAGAACAGATGCCCTCCCCTCAGCTGCTCCTTTCAACATGGAGGAGCAGTGGCTCTACTACGAGCTCCTCCCTTGTGACTGAGCTCCTCACCCTGTCTCTAAGGGAGCGCCCAGGCACCCTGCAGAGGAAACTCATTGGTGCCGCTTGTATCGGTGATCTCGTCCTTTCGGTCATTACCCAGAGCTCATGACCAGAGGTGAGGGGAGTAATAAAGACTGACGGTAAATTGAGAGCTTTGCCTTTCGGCTCAGCTCCCTCTTCAGCCCAACGGTCCGATACAGCGACCGCATCACTGCCAATCCACCTTTCAGTCTCACACTCCATCCTCCCCTCACTCGAGAACAAGACCCTGAGATACTTGAACTTTTCCACTTGAGGCAGGGACTCTCCACACAACACGCACACACACGAATGTGAGAAGTGGAGACCAACACACAAATGTGAAAAGTCCAGTCAGAGACACAAATGTGAAGAATGTGGATTTATGTGTTAAACATGAATGAAACAAAAGACAAGTGCAGGTGTGTTTGTGTTGAGGAAATACATTAAAGCGTAGATCAGAAAATAGCATCATATGGATCCTTTAAATAACCTGGACTCTTCATTTGCCATAACCAGGACCATGACTAATGTGCTTATTATTCTTGGAGCCAAAATGGAGTGTATATTTGGAAAGCCTCCCTCTTGCGTCCTGTGTTAAGCAGTGAGGATGTGTGGACGGGGGAGAGGTATTTTTGGAAACTTTTATCACATTTTCAAGTGTTATGTTTTGAAATATAAGAGCACAATAGAGTATGTGGTGGTGGTTTAGTGAGAACATGGACTGTCTGCCCGCAGTACAGACGAGGATCATTACAAGTATAATTATCTAGTGCTAATTATGGCCTCAGGTTTGATTTCACAATTTCTATTTTGGAATTGGTTTTAATGGGGCACATGCATTTGAGAGGGAGCGCTTAGACATAGTGTGGCAGCTATGGACATAAACTGGACTTTTTTTTTACATGGACATCCACTCCTGAGGCTGCGGGGGAAATATCACTTGAATTTATTTATACAGACACAGAAGACGTTAAACTTCATGCCAGTTTTTGTTTCATGTGGATATGGACAGTACTAGTACTAGGGATGCAACGATGTGGTTTTCCCCACGATTGGATACATATCTTGATACATGGGTCACGATATCAGTTCGATAAGATGCAAAAAAAGTCTTCATGTAATTTTTTTCTGCTCATGAGTATAATATTATAACACTATTGTCACGTAGAAACAGAGGGAAGACCCAAAATGCAGGACTACTGTAAAAGTTCTTTAATAACAAAGAAAAATCAATCAAAAAATCTCTAAATCCAAAATTTTAAACTAAACTGCCATGACAAGAGACAAGACGAGACTCTGACAGTGACAAATACTGTATTTTCTGCACTATTAGACGCTCTGGATTATAAGACGCACTGTCATTAAAGGTTGTATAGAGGATTTTCCAAGGAACGAGAAATCCAGCGACTGTTTGTCCTTTTTCAAATGTTGCGCATGCGTGAAACCACCTCCCCTCCCCCACAGCTCCCTACGTAGAAACGCCTCCTCCCGCCTCCTCCTTACGCCAGAAACAGGTTTGTTTACAGTCGGTGCTGCACATGACTTGTAAACAACTAACTTCAGTGTTGGTTAGGCAAGACGGAGAAGTGAGGAGCGGGGGGAGCGGGTGTGCGGACATTTCGTTCGCGGACGAGAAGTGAGGAGCAGGGAGCAGGGAGAGAGGAGAGGAGAGAGGAGAGAGGAGGGGTGCGCGGAGATTCCGTGCCCGGAGAAGTGAGGAGCAGGGGGAAGAGCAGAATGGGCAGCGGGGACAGGAGCAGGAAAGGGGTGCAGAGAAGAGTGCGCGGAGATTCAGTGCGAATGAACTAGCTACAACACGCAGCAGCAAGCGGACTCTTTCTTTGCCTTGAAAATGACGTTTTCAGACATAGGATATCGCTTTCGTGTCTTGAAAAACATTTGTCTAGCTCTTGGAAATAAAGTATGTTTTCATAATAAGCAGAAGTTTCCTGTCCAGGAGTAATTTGGCGACCAGTGCGTCAGTCTTTAAACCCTTCGTCTGCTTCAGACGCGCCATCGCTGGAATGAATCTTCAAGAATCACCTTAGTTTGGCTTCGCTGCTTTTCCCCTTGTCTTCTTCTTTCAATGACCTCAAAAACGGACTTTCTTTTGTGGCGAACTGCTCCTGGATTCTTGTCGCCATTGCAACAAACTTTGTGCTAACTGTGAGGAAGATATAGGTCAAAAAAAGCCGCTAAGAACTGTTGCGTTGGTGGAGTAAACAGCGTCTGTGTGGCTTGCGTCTGTGGACTGCGTGACAGACGTACGCAAACCATGTACCGGCAGCGCGCAGACAAGTCCGTTACGCTAGAAACGTAGGGAGATTGATTGACAGCCTGTCAGCTCACAGATAACGAGGCAGTGTTGTTATCTATTGGCAAATGTTTAGCCCCACCACGTCCAGAGTTGATGAATTTTTATTCTCTTTTTTTTGGTCATCATAATTACAAGGCTACTGCACCTCTATAATGCTATCATTGACAATTTGAAACAAAAAAAAATCCTCCATACAACCTTTAAATGGTCTATTTTCTAACTTTTTTCACAAATAAATCACTCCGGACTTTAAAGGAAACCCAACAGTGTGATGGGTGAGTGGTTTTGTTTGTTTGTTCGTTCACGGTGACTCTGGGCTTTGTTCAGTTGTGGCGTGTAGGGAGGGTGCTGTCTGGGACGCTGGATTGTCGGCGTGTTCGCAGTGACTCAGTTGTTCAGTTGTGTCTAGAAGTGGCACATTGCACTCGCTTTTTCGGTTTGTTCCTCCGTTCCGTTCCTTGTTGTGGAGTGATGTGTGTGTCTGTGGGTGTTTTTCGCTGTGTGGTCGCTGTCTGCTCTGTGTGTGTTTGTGTGTCTGTGGGTGGTGCGGCTTTGTAGTTTACTGAAGTTGTGCTGGGACACCTGAGTGGATTCGTAAGTAGGACTCTCTGGATTGTGGCGCACAATCGTTTTTTGATGGGGTTGGAGGCTTAAGAGCTCCTCCTGTAGCCCGGAAAATACGGTACTAATACAATGGACCAACAAAGGGCAGAGAAGAACACAAGGATATAAACGCACACA
Organism: Boleophthalmus pectinirostris; assembly: GCF_026225935.1. Classification (NCBI taxonomy): domain Eukaryota; kingdom Metazoa; phylum Chordata; class Actinopteri; order Gobiiformes; family Gobiidae; genus Boleophthalmus; species Boleophthalmus pectinirostris. The sequence goes on along the minus strand of NW_026571018.1, from coordinate 1,280,733 downwards.
GACACAGATGAAACACATTAGGGCGGGGCAAACAATCAAGACAGGAAGTAAAACTCAAAACTGCAAGCACACAGGATAAATGTCCATATAAAACACCAAAATAAGCAGAATAAGCAAAATAATCCAGCAGAGACAGTTTATAGCTCCTCCCACACCTTCCCCTCCAGCAGAGACAGTACGTAGCTCCTCCCACACCTTCCCCTCCAGCAGAGACAGTACGTAGCTCCTCCCACATCGTTTCCTCTGGCAGAGACAGTTCGTAGCTCCTCCCACACTGTCCCCTCCGGCAGAGACAGTACATAGCTCCTCCCACACTGTTTGAATATTTCAGCTGTAAGTCCCTGTGGAGCTGTTTTCTACTGCGCCTGAGGAGGACACAAAGAGAACTGTTTTTCTTTGGACCAAAATAAATGACAATGATGTGTATTGAACAAACACATGTATCGAATTGTGAGACCAGTATCGAACGAGTCGATATTATACCAAATATCGTTGCATCCCTAGTAATTACCGAGTTATTAACCCTCTCAGGCTCAAATCAAATTTTAGTATCACGAAAAATCTGATATTTGGGGAACATTATAATATGGGGTAGTAATATACAATTCTGACTTTTTTATCCTTTGTAAACAAAAAAGTATTTTGCACTTCTGGCAGGCCGATTGCGTGTAGCCATTCATGCACAGTCTGCATTGCCCACGTTTATCAGCATGGATGGGAGAAAAGGCTCCTGAGTAAAAAAAAGCTCATAATATGGATTTGGAGTAAGTAGGTACTTGGAATTTAGCTGTTGCAAATCTGCAACGCCTGCCTGGAGAGGGTTAAAGGTGTTATATTCTACAGGATTGACTCTTGAGAGCTTTTGTTGTTGCTTCAGCACAAACAGAGCTGGAGTTGTGTTTTGTTTCATTCACACATGTTTGAGTAACTCTTTATTATTCATTTGTCTCCATCTCCAAAGCTCAAAATGCTCTGTTCCACCTTGTGATGTAATAGATTGGTAGTTTTGAAGTTAAGAGCTTCAGTGTGTGTAAACCACCTGTTGTGAGTATCATGAGTAACATGATGGGATTATGAGATGAGCTCCTGTGTGGCACTCTGCTGATGGTGAAGAGCTGTGGTGAAGATGAAGCAGAGGGAACTGAAAGAAGGAGAGAGAGTGCATTTACATGAATTCCTCACCTTCAGAGGCAGACATAAATATATTAATTAGAATTCATCTTTTCTTGTGTATTCCCATTTGGGTGTAGAGACTGAAGCATGTCCCAGCAGCCGCCCACCATGTGCACCAGGGGGCGTTGTTGGCAGGACTGGCCTTCCATGTCTGTGCATCGAGGGAGGGAGCCAGAGCAGCCCAGAGACCCGCACAGGCAGAACATGCAAAACCCCATCAGATCAGACCTGTGCTGCACGCCCACACTGAACCAAATCTTTATATCTTTTAAAATAGATTTTTTTTGACACATCGAGTGGTTTGGGACACAAGAATGTGTCATTTTAAAGAACACACATGGACTCAAGGACTAAAGAGACTTTTGGAGCTTTTCCCCCGTCATAACATGATTCACTGACAAACATTCAAACACTGACCTGGACTTGTATTTTCCTTTATTCGCTCTTGTTTGATGAGTCCTTGTTTACTAAGTCTACTCCTTCTAAACATGAATTTCCCAGTGTGGTTACGTCACAGCTAAAAGTCCGTAGGCCTCTTTCCTGTTTTTAAGTCCATAAATCAAAATCTGACCATTTCTGATGTCAAATTGTTTTCTTTGTAACTGCATTTGAAAAAAAAGTGTCTGTTGTCTGAAGAAACCATTGAAGTAGGGTCTGGTCAAGTGGTAACGGAGGGAAACAGGGTAGGTTTTTTACATTCAAATGTCTCTTATTTAGAAACTAGAGGAACTATTGAAATAAGTAAAGTATCAGAATGTAGGAAAGAGTTACACTCCAACAGGGTCAAGTTAAACCTGTGATATTCTTTCAAGTTGTTGACAAAAACTCATGTCGGTAATGGAGGGAATGAAATATGTAGCACTTTTTGGGCAATAAATCCAAACAGTGATAACTCTTGGTTCTCACTTCCATATCCTTAACAAACTGGTTTGAATATTTGCTTCATATAGTTTTCTACCATATGGTACAAGATTAGGTTGAAAAACCTCTTACTTTTTGAGTAATGACATTTTTTATTAAGAAAGGTCATGGTAACGGAGGGAAAAGTAACAGAGGGAAAATTGTGCAAACAAGTAGAAGGTGCAGGATTTTACATCATTTGTGGCTTTTTTCTTCTGAATACTTTAATATTACTTCAAAATGAAAGGAAACTATTTCTATCAAATATGTCAGTCCTTCCAAGCTAATTTGTATCATTTTAAATACTTTTTTTTTTTTTTTTTGAAAAATCATGTACCTTCCTCAACAGTTCAAAGATGGAATAACACAAGATATGATGAAATACATCCATTTATTGACATGATTTGCAGGTGTTTGAAATTTGGGAAATAATTTTTGTTCCATGTTTCATACATGGTCTGTTTAAAACATATGGAACTTTAGAACCAAAAATGGTACAGAAAAAAGGTCAACAGTTTCATAAACTAGAGTACATATGTATCTGTTCAATACATGTTTATATCAGATGCATTAACTTGAATTTTTGGCCTTGCTGTTTACTTCTGCTTGACCGGGGCCAGTAGTAAAACATGAGATGCCAAAGCAAAGGTTCTCAAGAGCTTGTAGACTAAGAACAATACAACAAAAGTGTCACATGTTGTTTAGGATCATCGGTTCAGTATGGTCACTAAAATGATCTGTGTGAGGATGAGATTTGCTATGGTCCATCTCGACTGCCCTGACAGAACAGTCAGAGAATATAGTGTGAACTGTTGTTAACACTTCCTACTTCAAGAGAAATTTTGGATTAAAATAATTTGATCTTGAAAAGTAGGTGAGAGTTCAAAGAGGGGGTATTATGCAAATCAACTTTTTGGAGCTTTCTTCCATGTTATAACCTGTTTCCTCTTTAGACTGGTATTATAATTTCTAGTCCTCTTAACTCAGATCTCAGCTCTTTGTGGCTCGATTAATATTTGACTCGTATTTGACTTGAAAATGGACCTTTTAACCACCTCCTCATGAGTCATCTCTGTGCAGATCTCTGGACTTCTTTCAGCTCACGAACCCAAACTCAGTGCTTTCTTATACCAGTCATTTTTCTGGCGCACAGATTGGGCCCCCCTTCTCCCCTTCTCCCCCTCTCCCCCTCTCCCCCCTCTCCCCTCTCCCTCCTCCTCCTCTCAGTCCGGCAGCACCCATGGGCGATTGCTGACCTTTCTGCCCACTCCTCTTTAATGTCTGCCATCGATTTGGTCTGAATAGAGACTGTGGACATCAGTGTAGCTGGAGCAGGCTCATTCACCACACTGGACCCTAGACCCCGGGACCACAGGGACCGAGAGGAGGGCCCGGTTGTACCAGATAAGCACTCCACACAGCAGCAGTGAGGCTATTGATCGGGCCCTGGTTCTAGAGTGGGTTTTTACTCACAGCACTGGAGCACCCCGTCAGGTACAAATGTCATGACATCAGGAGGTGTCAGTGATGTGATGAAGACAGAGAACTGTGGATTTGGCTCCTGGGACCAGAGCAGCTCTTAGCAGTGAAGGAGGAGGAGATGGAGAGGAGGAGGAGGCTGGTGGTTCTGCTGCTGTTTGTTTTTGTACGACTTAAATGTCAGGTTCTGATGATTTCAAATTTGGTGGAAGGTAAAAGGAAAAGTAAAGAAAGGTGACGCTTCCATTTTAGAGAGTTTCATATTGATGACATATCACAAGGAAACTTCTGTCTAAATATTTGGCACAATTTACACATACTACCACTAATACTAATACGCACTCATTTCTGTGAGATTAGATGCGTTTTAGCCCTGTACTACATGGTTGCTAAGTAACAGTTATGCAATTCTCTAGCATGATGTCATGAACAGGAAGTAAAATTTAAAATCTAAAAATGACCAATTGGGGAAAAATGTTTTAAATGTAAAATCTTAAATATAATGATCTTAAGTGTGTTTTAGTAAAAAGAGTGGTTCAGCTTGTCACAGTCACCTAAAGCTCTATACACACACGATGAGCTCAACAGGGACCTTGGGTTAGTAATAATAATTCTTACTGTGTTTATAGACTCGTGTCAGTCGTCCATGTCTGTAACTCAGTGCTCCTCAGTTGTTGTGGTAACTGTGGAACAACAACATGTCCCTCAGGTGCTGTGCAGTACTGGTGCATCATGTTAAAAACAGTGGCAGGACACATTTGCTCCATTGTTAAACCAGCTGCGTGTGTGTATGTGTGTGAGTGTGTGTGTGTGTGTGTGTGTGTGTGTGTATGTGTGTGTGTGTGTGAGTGTGTATCTTGTAAAGTTTTAGTCTTCACACAGCCTCACTGATCTGTCGTCTCTTTTCTCTTCCACAGGGCCTCAAGCCGATGGACCACAATGGCCTGTCGGACCCCTATGTCAAGCTGCACCTTTTGCCTGGAGCCAGCAAGGTACTGTCACCTCCGGTGTACTGCATTATGTACTGTACTGCACTGTACTGCACTGTACTGCACTGTACTGCACTGTACTGTACTGTACTGTACTGTACTGTACTTCACTGTGTACTGTGCTTCACTGTACTGCACTGTACTGTACTCTACTGTACTGTACTGTACTGTACTGTACTGCACTGCACTGTACTGTACTTCACTGTGTACTGTGCTTCACTGTACTGCACTGTACTGTACTGTACAGCACTGTGTACTGTACTTCAAGGTGACAACACTGATGTGGTCACTGGTGTAGTTGTTTCCATGGCCCTGTCATGCAGCTGGAGTTTGCTGGTTCTTCTTTGGCAGAAACTGCTTCTTCTCCAGTGAGGAACAGTGAAGAACAGTGAGGAACAGTGAGGAACAGTGAGGAACAGTGAAGAACAGTGAGGAACAGTGAGGAACAGTTAGAAACAGTGAAGAACAGTGAGAAACAGTGAGGAACAGTGAAGAACAGTGATGAACAGTGAAGAACAGTGAGGAACAGTTAGAAACCGTGAAGAACAGTGAGAAACAGTGAAGAACAATGAGGAACAGTGAGGAACAGTGAAGAAAAGTGAGGAGCAGTGAGGAGCAGTGAGGAGCAGTGAGGAGCAGTGATGAACAGTGATGAATGATTGTGACAGGTCTTCAGTTGCACAAAGGCGCGAGACTGTGGGTGTGAAAAGAGCTTGATGAAAATGACAGTAATGTTTATCGTTTGTTTGTGTTATAGACAGACAGAACATGACTAATGAGTGTGACTCTTGGCCCTGGTTCAAGAACAGAACACTTCTTTAAACCCTGAAGGCTCATTTATGTTCCTTTTGTACATAAACAGATCTGTGCATTCCAAGCACATTAACCGTCACTGCATTTGTGCTTCCAAACACTGTGTTCTGTTAAACAACCACCAGAGGGCAAAACAGAGCAACAAATAAACATAAGAGGCAGATTTTAGGTCCCGTCTGTTGTAAAAGACCCGAGAAGACGAGGAGACAAGTGTTTACTTGTTTTGCAGCTGGTTCTAGTCACCTTTTAAAAAGTTTAGTTTCCACTGTGTTGCTGTGTTCACTACTACCCCTGTTCTGTGGAAATGGGCTGCCCCATTGAAATTAGCTCCCACAGCCTAAATCGACAGTGATGTCTATCGATTCACGCTGCCCCGTCGAAATAAGTGACCTTATGTTTTTCCATGTACAGTTCTGTAGATCCAATAAAACTAACCTCCCCAGTGTGACACATATTTCTCGGGGTTAGAGACGCTGATGCTGTTTGCACACGCTGATCACACTTGATACCTTCATTATGTACCATCTCAACTCATTTATATGAAACTGAGTAGGTAGTTCATTTGGACAGTCGTATTCTGCTCAGTTAGACTCTGACTAAAGGAACCACTGAATAATGTCCCACTGTTGATTCAACATTATTCACTCATTTAGATGAATTTAGGCAGAGCTAATTTCAACAGGCCCAGATCTTCTATCAAATAAGACTCCCACTATAGAAGAGAAAGAAATGACTGGAAACACTGAAATATTTAAATTAAATAAATATCACAGGCTACACTGTGAATTTCCAATTATATTATAATGATATTTTATTCATACAGTGTCTTTCTAAAGGTTTTCTACGCATGGAAACAAAATAAAATACAATGCAATGAAAATGATAATGATAAAATCTGATATTATATCCAAACTATTCAGTCATCTAACGTAGATATTCTGCTACAAATCCAACACGAACATGTCGCTGTTTAACTGGTCAGAACAGACAATAAAACCAAAACACTTTTAAAATGTGACTTGTTACTCCACTTCTGCCTCGGGAACTCAAATCGACGGCATTTAACAGAGTTTGGGGGTTGTGTGCATGCGCAGTAGAGCTAGGGAGCTCAAATCGATGGGTGGCTCAAATCGACAGGACACCTCCAGTGGTCTGCTAATGTACTGCTCCAGAGCTAAGACTCCCCGTGTTCTGAGGAGAGCCTCTGTTTGTGTTTGGGTGGAGAATGTTGAGTGTACATGATGATGTCATCATGGTCAGAGACACTTTCTCTTACTGATTACATTGTACTTTCTGTTGAAATAACCAGAAGGTAAATTAACAAATGTTGAACCTGATCCTTTGGATTGGTGACTAGCCCCATTAACCCCTCCTATTACAACCAGAAAAACATTTGAAATATATACATTTTAGTTGCCCCCATCTGTATTGAATCATATTGACTTATAGAACAGAAAAAAACAGAAATATTCATATGTTTCATAAAAAAGATACTTACTGACACTTAGAAGTACAGCATGTACAATACAGTATGTACATACTTCAGAACATTCTTTGTGGAGTTAGATGTGTTTTATGCCATGCTGTGAAATATTAAAGCTGAAGGAACAACATTTCCCTGAAAACAAGCAAAAGGACAGTGCAATAATCCAAACTGGAAAAACATGCTTTTATTTGTGTCTCTTGTCTTTTGGCTAAAATGTGGCATACTGTGGCTTTAAAACACTCACTTCACCATTTTCTGACTTGCCTCAAATGTTTTTAGTTTTTTTTTAATGGTTTACTTTTCTGCTACGCTCTTCCTCTTTACATCCACTACACCACAGTGTTACCCGAGGCCGATCAGACAGACATCAGCAGGTGTAACACTGGTCCATAGAACATGAGGAGCGTCTCCAGCCATGCGTGCTGCTTGCAGTGTGATGTGAGCGGCACAGCTCATGACCTCCTCGGGCGAACAGGCCATTCACAGAACTGCTCCTAATGACTATCTGATCATGACACACTAACAGCTCACACTGCTGCACTCGAGTCCACGGGGGCTGATGGTCCAGAGGCGCTCAAATCTGACTCTGTGGACCCTGAGGAGGGACACATGGGGAGGGACCAACAGGCACAGAGTGCACATAGAGCTTCTTATTAGAGAGAGCAGGAGGCAGTGGATACACTGTGTTGCAACGAATAATGTAATAACACCCAATAATGTAACAACACCCAATAATGTAACAACACCCAAAAAACAACACCCAATAATGTAATAACACCCAATAATGTAACAACACCCAAAAAACAACACCCAATAAAACAACACCCAATAATGTAATAACACCCAATAATGTAATAACACCCAAAAAACAACACCCAATAAAACAACACCCAATAATGTAATAACACTCAATAATAAAACAACACCCAATAATGTAATAACACCCAATAATGTAATAACACCCAATAATGTAATAACACCCAAAAAACAACACCCAATAAAACAACACCCAATAATGTAATAACACTCAATAATAAAACAACACCCAATAATGTAATAACACCCAATAATGTAATAACACCCAAAAAACAACACCCAATAATGTAATAACACCCAAAAAACAACACCCAATAAAACAACACCCAATAATGTAATAACACCCAATAATGTAATAACACCCAATAATGCAACAACACCCAAAAAGCAACACCCAATAATGTAATAACACCCAATAATGTAATAACACCCAATAATGCAACAACACCCAAAAAGCAACACCCAATAATGTACACCCAATAATGTAATAACACCCAATAATGTAATAACACCCAATAATGTAACAACACCCAATAAAACAACACCCAATAATGTAACAACACTCAATAATGTAATAACACACAAAAGTGTAATAACACCCAATAGTGTAATAACTATGGTGAGCCAGTAAATGAATGCCTTTATTACATTGTTATACTTTATTACATTATCTGCTGGATTATTGGCTGGACAAGGGAAAATTGTCATCATGTAATAACTGCAGCCAGTGATGTACAAATGTTGCAGAATAAAAACACAAAGAGCAACATGTTCATGTCAGTGAGGGCGTGTGGATGTCTTTGATGTGGAATACACATTTTGCTTAGTAGTTGTTGTAAATAAGCAATAACACTGTTAGGTCAGAGGTTGTGTTTATAAAAAGGGCTGGCAGTGAAAGAGTTAAGTGAATCTATGACACTCACACGAGTGACTCATTACTCTTTTCATTGATTTATTTTAATAGCACTAATCACATTGTACATACATGCATTAAAACCCCATAACATGTCATAAAGTATCACATTACAGGCCTCTTATTACATTATGAGCTTATTACATTTAAATGTGCACAAAATCACTCTGTTATCGACTGTTATTACTTTATTGTCTGTTATTACTTTATTGTCTGTTATTACATTATTGTCTGTTATTACATTATTGTCTGTTATTACTTTATTGTCTGTTATTACATTATTGTCTGTTATTACATTATTGTCTGTTATTACATTATTGTCTGTTATTACATTATTGTCTGTTATTACTTTATTGTCTGTTATTACATTATTGTCTGTTATTACATTATTGTCTGTTATTACTTTATTGTCTGTTATTACATTATTGTCTGTTATTACTTTATTGTCTGTTATTATGTCCTGAGTTGTTACAGAGCGCACTGTAAACACACATGTGGTGAGTTGTCTTGTGTCGTCCCTCACAGGGCTGAGTACAAACCTTGGGTACATGTGGCCACAGTAACTCACTTGGTAGAGTTTTTCTCCACAGATCTGAAGGTTCACAGTTTGAATCCCGCTCTCAACATAAACATCTTTGGTTGAGCGGTCAGATCCACTGAGCCATGAGTCCCATGAGTGTGTGTGTGTTTGGGCAACTGTATTGATATTCATCATATATTTTTGAGTATATGTTGGCATATTTTATGACCCTGCTACAGTTTTGATGCTTGTTGAAAGTCGGGCACTTTATGCAGTACATGTGACAGATTCACACAGCACAGGTTGTGCTTTAACAGACTTTTGGTATCACATGAGTTGTTATGTCGGGAGCCTTTTGAGCAGTTAAACAGGAAGAATGTTGTTTACCTCTGTAAACATCCAATAAATAAATGAATACAAATACATCAAATGACCCTTTGTACAAGTCCATGTTGAGCTCGTGTAAGCTATGGATGAATAAATAATTACCAGTTTATGGGAAAATGGGGTTGAGCTTTAAGTAAGAGGCCAAAAGCTAAAGAACCATCAGCCATCATGCTCAGACCTTTGCATTTAGCATTAGTAATGTGATTTTCTGAAGCAAATGTTGGAAACATGCACATTTGATTTGAGCGGAAACACAGTTAATGAAACAAAACACTGTCCCTTCAAAACATCCACTTATTATGATTGGATTTTTTTACTGGAAATCACATTATGAAAACACACACACAGCCGCACATGAAGGGTTTACAGGCTTCTCGAGGACATCACATACACTCTTTTCCTGGAGACTAAAGGCCTGTTTACACGAGAACGCTTGTGGGTAAAAAGGAGAAAATATTTTATCGGAAGTGCCTTTTGTTTAGATGATGACTGTGTTATTGGAGGTTAAAAATGCAAAAATCTGAAACCACCCTTCAGAGTGGAAAAGTTGAATAGGCTCCACCATAGTGTTTCTGTCTACACTGCCCAAGACTCAAAACTCTGGTCAGATCTGCTCACGTCGCGTACACGTTTACAGAACACAGAAGCAAAGGTCCCAGCAAATGTCCAGAATATGCATAGATTAGATTAGTGACCAGAGAAGCATCTGCAGTTACCTCTGTCAAATTGTGGATGCAGCAGTTCATCACAGGTGAGCCAGAAAAGATCTGGACAAGACCTGGAGAACCAGTCGATGGTGCACGCACAGAGAGGTCCCAGTGTTCCCCGTGTTCATGTAGCAACCAGCATGTATTATTTTAGGCTGTTAATTAACCAAATCATTTTATGGCAATAGGCAATAGCCTATTCAATTGATTCAACTTCAAAAATGTACTGCTTTTAGCCTCGTGTGAGAAATGCTACAGTCGGACTAAATCCAAACCAGAGTCCTGAACCCGCAGGAGCAGCTGAAGTTCAGACCGGGCTCAGATGAGCTGTAGTGGGTAGAGATGTGCGGATGGCGGTTACAGCCGCGGTGTGTGTGTATATATATATATATATATATATATATATATATATATACATACACACACACATATATATATATACACACACATATATATATACACACACATGTATATATATATATATATATATATATATATATATATATATATATATATGTATATATACTCGGTGCAGCATCTGTAGCCACTGAAATCAGGTGGTTAGTGTTTATTCCTTTGTCATTTAGGCCCCGTTTACACGTACACGGGTATTTTTTAAAACGGAGACATGTCCCTTCCTTTGTTCACATCGTTTACACGCAAACGCCTCTGAAAACGAATCTTTCTAAAAAAAAAAAATCCAGCTAGAGTTTTGGAAAACTCCGTTTTCAACGTTTGCGTGTAAACAGAGATAAACTGAGTTTTAGGAGCTGACGCGCTGAAAGTGTGACCGACGTTTACCTGTTGCTTTGACGACGAGCAGAAGCTCTGAGCTCGGGCAGCAGCGCCAAACACACGGGGCAGTCAGCGCGCAGCTCCTCAAGACGGGGCTGTGGGTCCAGTGTTGGTCAGATTGTCCAGAGGCTTCGTCCTCCATGTCCTGGTTCCAGACGGGGGCGAGTAAGACCAGAGCGCATAGGACTGGGTCCGAGTGCTTCAGTGCAGTCGTCTGTGCGCTGGTTCCGTGCGGGAAAAGCGAGAATGCGCTGTGGACCACAGGTCTGGGCGGGCTACTCCGGTCCTACCAAGCCCCCAGGTTCCAAAATGGCCGCCCATTCAAGTCAATGGGCTGAGCTCAATGGCGCATGATCCCAGATTAGCCTAGCCCGGCTAGGTACTTCCGGTGGCCGTGGGCCGACCGAGCATGCGCAGTAGTGCTCTTTTCTCTCACGGGCACACGCGAATGCACGCGACCACACGCACGGAGCGCGGGCTCGTGTATCACGTGATCGCTTTGACCAATCAGAGCGAGAGGAACGAGAGCGGAGCAGAGCGGAGCCGGAGCTAACGAATATAAAGCGTTTTTTAAGACAACTGAAGGATTTTGAGCGAGAAAAAGTTTATGATCTAAAAATAGGTAAAAATCGCCACAAAATCCGATATTTTTTAAAGTTGTAGGTGCCCTGTCAGCCAAACACGAGCAGGTTGTGATTACATTGCGCTCTATGAGAAAAATCTTCTCTCGGCCCATGGGATTTTTTCGACTGTAGTACCACTGAGTGGCCACTGCGTCAACTCGAGGCAGCTACAAGCTAGCAATACTGTATCCAGTTATTTTAATAGATCCATGGGTCCTACACGCTCGACTGTGGCTGGTTCCGAGGTGGTGCAAAGCATCAAGCACAGAAGCGTGAATCCCGTTTGGTTCGTTATATGTTGTTCTGAGCGTCCGTCTGCGCACGTGTTTTTTTGTTGTTGTTTTTTTCGGGGAAAGTTCTTCTCAGGTGGAGGCACCGGACACCACCCCCCACTTCAGTTCATCTGTTTGTTCTGCTGAAACACTTTTCATGTGTTTCACAGCTGATGGATCAGATCCATGACCAGAGATGAACGAGGGTTTTACCCCTAAAGAAACCATAAAACAACAACCAAAAAAATCATTCCTTTTCCATTTTCACTCATTTTTGAAAAAGCTCCAGGGAGCCACTAGGGGAGTGCTAAAGAGCCACATGCGGCTCCGGAGCCGCGGGTTGCCGACCCCTGTTATAGTCTATATTGTTAAGTGTTATGAGATATGCATCTTTACTCCAGTGTTTAGAGTGGCGTGTGGCGTGAGCATGACTGAGTGACTGCGTGCGCACCCCTGAGGCACGTGCTTTCTGAACGGGCCAGCGGAGCGTACGGGTGTCTATGTTTTACTGTATGCGAAATTAACGGTGTCACTGTCGTTGCCCACGTGGGCATTGAAGTCCCCCAGGAGAACAACGGAGTCCCCGGTCGGTGCACTGTCTAGTACCCCTCCCAAGGACTCCAAGAAGGCCGGGTACTCTGCACTGCTGTTCGGCCCGTAGGCCGACACCACAGTGAGAGACCTGTCCCCGACCCGAAGGCACAGGGACGCGACCCTCTCGTTCACCGGGGTGAACTCCAACACACAGCGACTGAGCTGTGGGGCAATGAGCAGGCCCACACCAACCCGCCGCCGCTCCCCGCGGCCAACGCCAGAGAAATGGAGAGTCCAGCCCCTCTCGAGGAGTTGGGTTCCAGAGCCCAAACTGTGCGTGGAGGTGAGGCCGACTATATCTAGTCGGTAACGCTCAACCTCCCGCACAAGCTCAGTCTCCTTCCCCCCCAGCGAGGTGACATTCCATGTCCCCAGAGCTAGTCTCCATGTCCGGAGATCTGGTCGCCGAGGCCCCCGCCGTCGACTGCTGCCCAGATCTCTCTGCACCGACAGTGACACTTGGAGAGGGGTGATTGGGAGGAACGGCCTCCCCGATCTGAACCCGAGCGGTGTTTTGTTATTGGACTTCTGTGCTAGTCACAGTTTGTCCTCGTGTCATCTGATCTCCGGCCGCGTGTCTTGGACACTCAGGTGAAGAGAGGGGCTGAGCTGTCAACTGATCACCACCTGGTTGTGAGTTGGGTTCGCTGGCGAAGGAGGAAGCCGGAAAGACCTGGCAGGCCCAAGCGTGTAGTGAGGGTCTGTTGGGAAAGTCTGGCGGAGCCCTCTGTCAGAGGGACCTTCAACTCGCACCTCTGGGAGGACTTCTCCCGGATTCCGGGGGAGGCCGGAGATATGGAGTCCGAGTGGGCTTCATTCTCGGCCTCTATTGTCAATGCAGCTGCTCGGAGCTGTGGGCGTAAGGTCTGTGGTGCCTGTCGCGGCGGCAACCCCAGAACCCGGTGGTGGACACCGGAAGTAAGGGATGCTGTCAAGCTGAAGAAGGAGTCCTATCGGGCCTTGCTGGCTCGGGGGACTCCTGAGGCAGCTGACGGGTACCGGCGGGCCAAGCGTGCTGCAGCCCGTGTGGTAGCGGAGGCAAAAACTCGGAGCTGGGAGGAGTTCGGGGAGGCTATGGAGAAGGACTATCGGACGGCCTCAAAGAGATTCTGGCAAACCGTCCGGCGCCTCAGGAGGGGAAAGCAGTTCTTCACCAACACTGTTTACAGTGCGGGGGGAGAGCTGCTGACCTTGACTGGGGACGTTGTCCGGCGGTGGAAGGAATACTTTGAGGATCTCCTCAATCCCACCGTCACGTCCTCCGAGGAGGAGGCCGAGGCTGGGGACTCGGAGGCGGACTCATCCATCACCCTGGCCGAAGTCACTGAGGTGGTTGGCAAGCTCCTTGGTGGCAAGGCTCCGGGGTTGGATGAGATCCGTCCTGAGTACCTGAAGTCTCTGGATGTTGTGGGGCTGTCTTGGCTGACACGCCTCTTCAACATCGCGTGGCGGTCGGGGACAGTACCTCTGGACTGGCAAACCGGGGTGGTGGTCCCTCTGTATAAGAAGGGGGACCGGAGGGTGTGTTCCAACTATAGGGGAATCACACTCCTCAGCCTTCCCAGTAAGGTCTATGCCAGGGTACTGGAGAGGAGAATCCGGCCGATAGTCGAACCTCGGATTCAGGAGGAGCAGTGTGGTTTTCGTCCTGGCCGTGGAACACTGGACCAGCTCTACACTCTCCATAGGGTGCTCGAGGGTTCATGGGAGTTTGCCCAACCAGTCCACATGTGTTTTGTGGATCTGGAGAAGGCATTCGATCGTGTCCCTCGTGGTGTCCTGTGTGGGGTGCTCTGGGAGTATGGGGTCCGGGGCCCTTTGCTAAGGGCTGTCCGGTCCCTGTATGACCGGAGCAGGAGCTGTGTTCGCATTGCCGGCAGTAAGTCAGACCTGTTCCCGGTGCATGTTGGACTCCGCCAGGGCTGCCCTTTGTCACCGGTTCTGTTCATTGTATTTATGGACAGAATTTCTAGGCGCAGTCAGGGGCCGGAGGGGGTCCGGTTTGGGGACCACAGGATTTCATCTCTGCTGTTTGCGGACGATGTTGTTCTGTTGGCTTCATCGAGCCAGGACCTGCAGTGTGCACTGGGGCGGTTTGCAGCCGAGTGTGAAGCGGCTGGGATGAAGATCAGCTCTTCCAAGTCCGAGGCCATGGTTCTCGACTGGAAAAAGGTGGCTTGCCCTCTCCGGGTGGGTGGGGAGTCTTTGCCTCAAGTGGAGGAGTTCAAGTATCTCGGGGTCTTGTTCACGAGTGAGGGAAGGACGGAACGTGAGATTGACAGGCGGATCGGTGCAGCTTCGGCAGTGATGCGGTCGCTGTATCAGCCCGTTGTGGTGAAGAGGGAGCTGAGTCGAAAGGCGAAGCTCTCGATTTACCGGTCAGTCTTCGTTCCTACTCTCACCTATGGTCATGAGCTCTGGGTAGTGACCGAAAGGACGAGATCGCGGATACAAGCGCTCGAAATGAGTTTCCTCCGCAGGGTGGCTGGGCGCTCCCTTAGAGATAGGGTGAGGAGCTCAGTCACACGGGAGGAGCTCGGAGTAGAGCCGCCAGTTGAGGTGGCTCGGGCATCTGTTCCGGATGCCTCCTGGGCGCCTCCCTCGGGAGGTGTTCCGGGCATGTCCCGCCGGGAGGAGGCCCCGGGGAAGACCCAGGACACGCTGGAGGGACTATGTCTCTCGGCTGGCCTGGGAACGCCTCGGGGTCCCCCCGGAGGAGCTGGAGGACGTGTCTGGGGTGAAGGAAGTCTGGGAGTCCCTGCTTAGGCTGCTCCCCCCGCGACCCGGCTCCGGATAAGCGGACGAAAATGGATGGATGGATGGAAATTAACGGTTGGAAGGCGACCGAAGCGAGACAGGAAGTAATTGTCCTGTTATTTACATACCTGCAAACTCGGGGGGGCGAGTTCAGAATTTAATTCTTCTCTCAGTTTAAATAGAAATAATAAATCCGAATTGAGGTTTACATGGAAAACACGTTAAATCGTCTTTATTTAATTCCACTCAGCATCTGGGGAAGGGTTATAGGACAGGGACATCAACGTATTTAGAAGAAAGAAAAGAAGAAAACACACACATCAGCTGCTACTGGCTTTTCTGTCATCTCGGTTTGTCGTTAAGCTTGGGGACATTCATACAAACTGGGGAACAGCGTCCAAATCAGAGTCCTAAACCAGCAGGAGCAGCTCCGGTTCAGGTCTGGAAGCAGGGTTAGGTGCACTTTCCCCAGGAAGAGCCAAATGTGCGGACGGACGCTCAGAACAGCATGTAACCAACCAAACGGGTTTGGCGCTTCTGTCTGGATGTTTTGCACCAGCTCGGTACCATCCACATGGATCCCATGCTTGGGGCCTGGTGCCACTGCATGTGCGTATTTCGCCTGACACGAGCGTAAAAACTGCAACTTTTGGACACGTAACTTTTAGAATGCACTGAAAGTGAACACTGCACACACTAGCGCTCGTATGGAGCAGCGTGTCCTGCACCCGTAGATTACAGAAAATAGGATCCATCCTACTTTTTGACTCTATATGCGAGTGTAGGGGTGTATTCCCATCACATCGTGCTCCTGGGGCAGTTCTGTGTCATGTGAAAGAGCCCAGGTCCAGAAAGATTGTTCATAAGAGCTTTAAAATTTACTTTTGAAACCCTCGCGTTTGCACTGGTCAGCCTCACTGTTGGGCAAGTTACTTTAAAACTGTAATGCGTTATTTAGGACTTGTTACTGACATTTCAAAGTAATTTGTTACATTACAATATTACTGCGTTTAAAATGTAAAACATTGCATTACTATTGCATTAACTTTTGTACCACATATGAACTGAACCAGGACTAAACCAAAATTAAACCAGAACTAAGCCAGTACTGAACCAGAGCTGAACCAGGACTAAACCCGAGCTCAACCAGGACTGAACCAAAATTCACATTTGTACCAAGTAAAACATTAAAAAAAATTTCTTGTAATGCCTTACAGCAAAAAAGCAACGCATTACAGTAATGCCGCCCACCGGACACTGTCACCTTTTTTTCTCTGAGGAGTTTGCAGGTCTGTATTTAGTGCATCACGGTAAATAAAGCCACAGTTCTTGAGCAACGAACTGGCACGTTTATTGAGCCCACGCTCAATAAACCGGTGAGGTTCCGAACAGGAAGTTAAACCCTGAGCAATGAGCGGCGTTTTGTTACGGACAGTTAAGAGTGTGAACATGCACGTTTAGCAAATTTTGGAATGAATGAGCTATAGAGTTTGCATTTTTATTGAGGCTCCTTAGTTTGTTTGTTATATGATTGTTCTAAAATCTAAAATCAATTGGCAGATGGCGGGCGAGAGTGGTTTTGAAAATTGGTCAAAACCTTGGGTGCAAATGGACAGCGGACGGATGATGAGTTTTGTGTCGCGGTTGTGGATGAAAAAATAGCCCATCCACGCATCTCTAATAGTGGGGAGTGGTGTCAGGTGCCTCGGCCTGAGAAGAACTTTCCCCCGGGAAGAACTCAAAGTGCGTGGAGGACGAGCCCTTCAGAACAACAAACTGGATAATGAACCAAACTGGATTTGCGCTTCTGTCTGGATGCTGCACCACCTTGAACCAGCCACAGTTATTGAGCACGAAGGACAGGAGCAGCTCGCCCGGACCTGTAGTCCACAGCACATTCTCACTTTCCCTGCATGGATCCAGTACTCAGAGGACGGCACAGAACCACTCGGACACTGTCCACTGTGCACTGGTCTTGCTCTTCCCTTTTGAACCCAGCACATGGAGGATGGAGCCCCCAGACCTATCTGACCAACACGCTCGGAAAAGACCAAGGACCAGACCCCCAGTCCCGTCCTGAGGGGCTGCGAGCTAAGGTGATGCTCCTGTGTCTTTATCGCTGTTACCAGAACTCAGAGCTTCTGCTCCACGCTGATGTGCAGCGAGTTGTGTACAAAGTTATAGCTGTTTTATGAGTGTATGAGTAAACAGGACTAAACCAGAACTACACCTGTTTTAGTCCTGTTCAGTCCTTTTCAGTCTTGGTCCCTCATGTCTCAGGTCACTATAGGACAGTAGTGCAGATATTATGAGCCTATGCAGGTTGTTTTCACCATTGTTTTCACCTCCCAAACCTGGAACACCATCCCAGTGACTGTACGAGAGCTGCTATGTTCAGCTGCTTCCCTGATCAGCTTCAGTCATGGCTATAGGACAGTCACATCTGTCACATGACTGAACTCAAACAGCGCCCTCTGCACATGAGCCGCGATCTGCTTGTACTGACTGATTTATATATAAACCTGTAAACAGAGTGAATGTTGTGCACGTGTAAGTAGTGAGAGTTTCTGTCTGACCTGTGCATTTTAATCCTCTCGTTGTATGAGTATGGTCGAGTGTTTGTCCACTCATCCAAAGGTTGGTGGTTTAAATCCCCCTCTCAATATAAAGCATTGATTGAGCGGTCAAATCCACAGACCCACAGGCAGGCTAATGTGATTCCAGCTCCCACACATGAATACTGTCATTGTGTCCTTGGGCAAGACACCTGAGGAGAGAAAAACAGGGAAACAGAGAGAGACAGAGACAGACAGAGAGGAAGAGACAGGCATAGAGAGAGACACAGAGACAGAGAGACAGAGAGTTGGCCTCTATTATTGTTGTTCCTCCCATGCTTCACTTTCCTGTTCTAAGCTGAGGACGGACGCACAACTGTTCACTGTAGATGACACAGTTAACTGTTGTGCGTCCCTCTCTGTCCACCTCATAAGGAGCAATGATCCATGATCACACTGTGTTCAGAGGACACACACACACACAGGTTGTGTGTTCAGAGGACACACACACACAGGTTGTGTTTTCAGAGGACACACACACACAGGTTGTGTGTTCAGAGGAACACACACACACAGGTTGTGTGTTCAGAGGACACTCACACACAGGCTGTGTGTTCAGAGGGACACACACACAGGCTGTGTGTTCAGAGGGACACAAACACACACAGGTTGTGTGTTCAGAGGGGCACACACACACACACACACACACACACAGGTTGTGTGTTCAGAGGGACACACACACACAGGTTGTGTGTTCAGAGGACACACACACAGGTTGTGTGTTCAGAGGACACACACACACACAGGTTGTGTGTTCAGAGGACACACACACACAGGCTGTGTGTTCAGAGGACACACACACAGGCTGTGTGTTCAGAGAACACACACACAGGCTGTGTGTTCAGAGGGAGACACACACACACAGGTTGTGTGTTCAGAGGACACACACACAGGCTGTGTGGTCAGAGGACACACACACAGGCTGTGTGTTCAGAGGGAGACACACACACACAGGTTGTGTGTTCAGAGGACACACACACAGGCTGTGTGGTCAGAGGACACACACACAGGCTGTGTGTTCAGAGGACACACACACAGGCTGTGTGTTCAGAGGGACACAAACACACACAGGTTGTGTGTTCAGAGGGACACACACACACAGGTTGTGTGTTCAGAGGACACTCACACACAGGCTGTGTGTTCAGAGGGACACACACACACAGGCTGTGTGTTCAGAGGGACACAAACACACACAGGTTGTGTGTTCAGAGGGGCACACACACACACACACACACACACAGGTTGTGTGTTCAGAGGGACACACACACACAGGTTGTGTGTTCAGAGGACACACACACAGGTTGTGTGTTCAGAGGACACACACACACACAGGTTGTGTGTTCAGAGGACACACACACACACAGGCTGTGTGTTCAGAGACACACACAACAGGCTGTGTGTTCAGAGGAACACACACACAGGCTGTGTGTTCAGAGACACACACACACACAGGCTGTGTGTTCAGAGACACACACACAGGCTGTGTGGTTCAGAGACACACACACACAGGCTGTGTGTTCAGAGGACACACACACACAGGCTGTGTGTCAGAGGACACACACACACAGGCTGTGTGGTCAGAGGACACACACACACAGGCTGTGTGTTCAGAGGACACACACACAGGCTGTGTGTTCAGAGGGACACAAACACACACAGGTTGTGTGTTCAGAGGGACACACACACACAGGTTGTGTGTTCAGAGGGACACACACACACAGGTTGTGTGTTCAGAGGGACACACACACACACACACACAGGTTGTGTGTTCAGAGGGACACACACACACACACACACACACACACAGGCTGTGTGTTCAGAGGACACACACACAGGCTGTGTGTTCAGAGGGAGACACACACACAGGCTGTGTGTGCGTCTCCCACGCACACTTTCAATTAGGTCTCTTAATGGAGCCTAATGGGAGTAAAAAGATCCTTCTTCATTTAAGAGTGCCAACTCATAATTCTCTCATTAAACAAAGGCCTGTTCCTCGCAGCACACACACCTTTCCTACAAATACATACACACATTGTTGTCGTCAGCCAATCACAGCCTCTCCGATCATTCATATAAATACACTCTCTCTCCCCTTCTTCACACGGAGATTGACTGTTACAGGTTATAGGTGGTGAGTGATGAAGGTAGGAAAGACAGGATAAAAATGCACTACACACTTTTGTCACCTGCTTGTCTCAGAGGAGATGTTCTGTTCATGTGTTTCACAGTCTGCCATTATTTAAATTATACAAAATCTTTATAACCATGTTATAACGTTCACTCATCAAAAACCTACATGAAGAGGTTTTACATGTCATCCATACATGTCTGAGTAATCTAGTGATCTCACATGATAATTCTTCATAAATATACAAAAACATGATACAAAACTGTACACAACAACTTCACTTGTTTAGTAGTCTCACACATGCTGAGTGTGATGTGCCAGTGCTCTGAAGGGGGAGTGACTGAAGCTTGTTTAACATGTTCATACATTAAGATAGATAGATAGATTTATTTATTGTCATTGTATGAAAAACAATGTATGACCTGTTTTAAAAGAGCAAAAGGTAACGTGGTGATGTAAATATTTTATGTGTTAGCAGTTAATAACCCAAACTCTTCTTTAAGTGACTGTGACTGAGCGAGTATTTGAATGTTTTGTGCTCATAGAAAACATATGACTCCATAAGTGTTGCATTCATGGAGAATAGTGTTCATTCCTGTTCGTGACAGCAGAGGGCGCTCCAGTGCCTAAATGCCTCATTGGAAAGTGAGATATACTTTATTTACTAAGTGTGTTTTCCAAATGTAGATATTATTTTAAATGATAAAATGTATGTGTGTTTACAGTGGTCTTTAATGAAGCTCTTAAGTGTACACAGTAAAACAAAGTCTGATTTTAACACATTACACAAAGAAAACGGCCAAAATGTGGGCGGATTTGGGTCTGGTCGGGTCCCAATTTCTGAACCCATTTTTTCGGGTCAGGTGGGTCGAGTTGAATTTTATCTCAGGTTGGGCGAGGCGGGTCAGAACAAAAGGTAACCTGCTCATCACTAGTGTGCAGACTGAGTGGGGGGTCTGTCTATGGAGTAAGAAAGATTTCAGAAATATTTGTGTGTATAGGATAGAAATCTGTGCACATCTGTCTGTAGTTGAGAATAAAATAAATATTCGTAACTCTCAAATGAGTCCAGTTGTACATAAAATGTATTGTGTGTATTTTATCCATCTGAATACAAATTGAAAAGTTATGACGTCAAGAATCACAATCACCAAATAAAAATGAATAATTACACTTTCTTCAGTATGAATATGAATTCACAGACACGACTTGACTGTCAAAAATACAACATCACTTCACAGGCAGAAGAAACATCGATCGACATACAGACTGAACCAGGACTGAACCAGGACTGAACCAGGGTTCAGGGTTCTCCCTCCCTCTCTCAAGTCCATGATTAGTCTTGGTTTAGTCCTGGTTCAGTCCTGTTTTATTCCTGGTTCAGTCCGTATGTGGAGCAAAAGAGCTGCTGCATCTTGATTAATGGTTCTTCTGCTCAATAAATAATGCCTGTGAAGTGATTATGTATTTTTGACAATCGAGTCAATTTAATTTTTTTGTATGAAAGTAGTGTGTGTGTGTGTGTGTGTGTGTGTGTGTGTGTGTGTGTGCGTGCGTGCGTGCGTGTGTGTGTGTGAGTGATGTTGGAGGTCAGAGGGACCACGAATATTAGAATAATATTTCTGAAAGCTTTCTTGCTCCATATCTGTCACCCATTTGAACAGAACTACACCTCAGGTTCCCTTTGAGGGGGGTTTGCTCAGATCAACACACATCTTTTGCTCACTGCACATATTTTTGCACTTTTGATGTTTTTATTTTTTGTTACATTGGACTCTGGTACAATAAATGCTCCTGTAGCTGAAGCACGAACTCCAGACCTGCAGGAGGGCCCCCGCGCTCCTGTAGCTCACTGCTCCTGACAGGTCGCCGCGGCAACACTGCTCCTGACAGGTCGCCGCGGCAACACTGCTCCTGACAGGTCGTCGCGGCAACACTGCTCCTGACAGGTCGCCGCGGCAACACTGCTCCTGACAGGTCGCCGTGGCAACACTGGTGAGGGATGGGTCAAATGCCAGAATGAAAAGTGTACCTTCTAAGGGATTTAATATTAACCACTAACACATAACTGTTGCTGCCCACGTCACTCCCCGTTCAGAGCACTGTCACAGTTCAATTTGCCTGCATCCCACTAATGAAACTAGTACACATTGCATCAGGTTTGTGAAGTTGTAGTGTATTGTTTTGTATCATGTACAATTGCATGTGATGAACTGTAGTGTGGGAGCATGGGTCACAGGTTTGTGGCCTGAGCTTTGGTTGAAATCGTACTGTGAACCATAAGGAGAGGAGACCTTTAGATTACTCAAATATGCATAGATGACAAATAAAGGCATGTTTTTGATGAGGGAACAACGTTAAAACACGGTAGAAAAGCTCCCTCTTTAAGGCTGAATTTGACTTTGTTTGACGTTTATTTTTGTTTTAATGATCCTGCTGAACGCGGGCTCGCATGTGTTCAGATGATTGTTACTCTGCCCCCTGGTGGCCGACAGGGTAGGACAGCACAGAGGCTGTTGGGCTGTGTGGAAACGATTAAAAACACATGCATATTTAATGAGAGTATTTTAGCTCCTCATAAATGATGAAGGATTGTTGCTTAAGGTTTCAGTGGGAGTGTGTCTTTATTGATTGCTCAGTACAAATAAGCCAAGATTGAGTGGACTGTAAAGTTACCACAGGGAAATCTGTCCTCTAGACAACTCACGGTTCAAAGCCACTTGGATGATCTGTGAGCGTTCCCACATCTTCAGCGACAGAGGTACAGGTACTACAGTAATAGTATAGAAGTACAAAGTAGTAGTCGAAGTACTCACTCAGTTTACTGTAAAAATTATTTGTGAATACTCCTGTAAGAGTAACAGTTTGGACATAACATGATTTATCATTTGAAGCTGATTTAATCAGAAGAGCAAAACATTGAGATTTTGTGCACTGCTTAAAGAATGAAGCACAAAAACGAGACCTTGGAGAGAGCCTTGGATCTCCTCCTATTTCTTTCTAGTTTAGTGCTTTTGTGTTAAAGCTTTTGTCACATGTAGACTTGCTCACAGAGGGAAGAGTAAACACAAAGCAGCAGAATCATCTGTTTAAACTCAGTCATGACTGATATGGACCCAGTCAGGCCCGTTATGAGACCACATGAAGACTGGAGCATGTTGGACGCTGAACACACCTTTAGGCAGAAGTCAGTGGACTTGTTTCTTGTATTAAATCTTTGTAGATGTAAACTGTGATATAAAATTCTGAATTATAACATAATGATCTATAAGTGTCACATATTATAAGTATATAGAGTGGACGCAAGCACTGTGTGTCTTCTTTAAAAACCTCCAGACTTTTATCTGTGATGTCAGAAAACTGGAAATTTCAGTGTTGTATGTTTTTTGTGGGGCTCCAGGAGGAGGGGACTCACGGAGCTAGAATTCATCCAGTGAAAGTAAATAAAGCCAGGTCCAGGTATGTTTTTGATGAAGGAGGAGTGTTAACAGGGTGAAAAAGCTCCAAAAAGTCAATTTTGCATTCTACAAGTTCTTTCATGTTGATGGGTCCATCAGTGTCTGTGGTGTAAACTGGAGCTGCTCTGTATTCTGGCACTCTCTGACTTTATGCGTCCTACAGAGACAGAGATGGATTATTGAGATGGTGAATCTGCAAGGACAGTCTGCTCCTACATCAAAATACAGCCCACACGTGTTTACACCAGGAGAGACTTCAAACAGGAGACAAACACCAGAGTGCCTTTAAAGTTGGACAAACTTTTCCACTACTAAACTGTATGTGGTGTTTTATAGCATCATCTACTGTTCCTAGTCATTCTATAGCAAATTTGTCCAAAATATGCACATTTGCAGTCTTCTGGTGTATGTTGCCTCCAGTGGCCTCTGCAGTTGGCAGTGATATTATTATAGACTGTCCTGATTACAGACAGATGTTTCTGATACAAACACCTGAAATGTTCTGGGTGGGGTTGTATGTGAGCGTGCTCATCTGCTGAGTGTGTGGCCTTGGATCATGGCAGTGGGGTGAACACAGGGAGCAACTTCCTGTTGATCATATTTTAACTTTAACAGGAAAGATTTGTGCATAGAAGCAATTGGTGCATGGCTACAGATCACAGCAGCTTTAAAGTATGTACTCGTACGCAGTGTCGGGGAGTAACGGATTACATGTACCGCTGTTACGTAATCAGAGTACAAATTATGAGTAACTGTATTCCGTTACAGTTACTGTTTCAATGAGTGGTAATTGGATTACAGTTACTTTGCTGAAATAAGTGGATTACAAGGCGGTATTTTCCTGTTTTCACATTTTGTGCTACATCCCATTTATTTATTTATTTTCTTTCGGTAATTCCACTCATTGCCGGAAACCCAAACAGAACGCGCGCAATAAGAGCGATGTAAACGTCATGTTAAAGTTGGCGGTGTCAGTCACACAGTGGAAGCAGCAGTGCATTGGTAAAAACGCATTTGTGTCTTGGAAATTCTTCTCCCGATGTGAGATATATATAAAAAAAAACAAATATAAAATCCCCGACAACTTAAATGTGAAACAGGAGCTACTGGCACTGGTGAAAACAACCTGCATAGACTCATAATATCTGCACTACTGTCATATACACAAACACACACAAACACACACAACACACACAAACACAAACACACACCTTCATCATCGTCATCAACCTGAGAACCCGCGGACCACGTCTCCTTCCGTAGTTACAGCGCGGACACCGCCGTCTCGTGCGCCGCGTGTGGACCGTGTTTTCTCGCGTAAACCGCGCTTCCTCCTGTGCGCCTCTAAACCAGAACTAACACCAGGACTAAACCAGAACTAATCCAGGACTAAACCAGGACTAAAGCAGGACTGAACCAGGTTTAAACTAAGACTAAACCACGACTAAACCAGAACTAAAGACCTGGTCTAGACCTGGTCTAAACCAGGACTAAACCAGGTCTAAAAATCAGGACTAAACCAGGACTAAACCAGGTCTAAACAACATGACACCTAACAGTAGGTTGACATAATTTAAGGTGATCTCATATAAAAAATAATTTCTCTATCAATAATATTTTTTAATCTGGTGAAGGAAAGGCTGATCTTGTTTCTGTCTTTAACAGACAAAACCTCTTATATTAAGATATCATGGTCTTTGTTTCTCTACAGCAAACAGTTGCTTATTCATGGAGACTTGGGCTCAGACAATTTGAAGACAACAAACAAGAATTTTCAGGATGTGGTTGCTACATTCATGTCGTTTAAAAAAACATGACAATATCAAGTAATCCAAAGTAATCAGATTACGTTACTCACTTTAAGTAATTTAATGGATTACGTTACAAACTACATTTTGGGGTGTGTAATCTGTAATCTGTAGGGGATTACATTTTAAAAGTAACCTTCCCAACACTGCTCGTACGTGTATGTCTACCCTCTCTCTCTCTCTCTCTCTATATATATATATATATATATATATATATGTACTGTTCTGGGTTACATGTCCACAGTGTTTCCTCTGTGTCTTAGTCTGCCATGGTGAGTGGAATAAGCTTTAAGAAACGTACATCGCAATAAAAAGACCAGAGGAAGAGGAGTGCGACCCGAGTGTAGCAGAGTTGAACTGAAATCATCTTTATGCAAATGTGGAGCGATATCGCCGTAGCGACAGACACTCCTCCACACATGCTTCACTTCATGTAGACGACTGGAGACAACACGCAATTTTGTCACTCTCCTCCCTCCTCTCCCCTTTAGTCTTCCAGACCCCTCACTCTCCCCTTTAGTCTTCCAGACCCCTCACTCTCCCCTTTAGTCTTCCAGACCCCTCACTCTCCCCTTTAGTCCTCCAGACCCCTCACTTTCCCTTTTAGTCCTCCAGACCCCTCACTCTCCCCTTTAGTCCTCCAGACTCCTCACTCTCCCCTTTAGTCTTCCAGACCCCTCCCCTCCTCCCCCTCACTCTCCCATTTAGTTTTGCAAACCCCTCCCCTAATCCCCCCTCACTCTCCCCTTTTGTCTTCCAAACTCCTCCCCTCCTCCCCCTCATGCTCCCATTTAGTCCTCCAGACCCCTTACTCTCCCCTTTAGTCCTCCAGACCCCTCACTTTCCCCTTTAGTCCTCCAGACCCTTCACTCTCCTATTTAGTCCTCCAGACCCTCCCCTCCTCCCCCCTCGCTCTCCTCTTTAGTCCTCCAGACCCCTCACTCTCCCCTTTAGTCCTCCAAACCCCTCACTCTCCCCTTTAGTCCTCCAAACCCCTCACTCTCCCGTTAAGTCTTCCAGACCCTCCCCTCCTCCCCCTCACTCTCCCCTTTAGCCCTCCAGACCCCCCCTCGCTCTCCCCTTTAGTCCTCCAGACCCCTCCTCACTCTCCCCTTTAGTCCTCTATTGCTCAGTGTGGCAGCTTTATTTGAAATGTGCTTGTTGGGGGAGTTGAGGTGTTTAAAGTTGCACTATGTCACTTTTATCGGTCTCCGTGGAGACAGGTGACAGGTGTTGTGGGATGAGCATGTACTGAGTATCGTAAAGACGTGTTTGTCTGTTAAAGGTTGTATAGAGCATTTTCCAAGAAATCCAGCGACTGTTTGTCCTTTTTCAAATGTTGCTCCTGCGTGAAACCACCCCCCCTCCCCCACAGCTCCTACGGAGAAACGCCTCCTCCCGCCTCCTCCTTACGCCACAAACAGGTTTGTTTACAGCCGGTGCACATGACTTGTAAACAACTAACTACAGTGTTGGTTAGGCAAGGCGGAGAAGTGAGGAGCGGGGGGAGCGGGTGCGCGGACATTTCGTGCACGGAGAAGAAGTGAGGAGCAGGGAGAAGAGCGGAGCAGGGAGAGGAGCAGGAAAGGGGTGCAGAGAAGAGTGCGCGGAGATTCTGTGCGAATGAACTAACTACAACACCCAGCAGCAAGCGGACTCTTTCTTTGCCTTGAAAATGACGTTTTCAGACATAGGATATCGCTTTCGTGTCTTGAAAAACATTTGTCTAACTCTTGGAAATAAAGTACGTTTTCATAATAAGCAGAAGTTTCCTGTCCAGGAGTCATTTGTGGACCAGTGGTTCAGTCTTTAGACCCTGCGTCTGCTTCAGTCGCACCATCGCTGGAATGAATCTCCAAGAATCACCTTAGTTTGGCTTCGCTGCTTTTCCCCTTGTCTTCTTCTTTCAGTGACCTCAAAAACGGACTTTCTTTTGCGGCAAACTGCTCCTGGATTCTTGTCGCCATTGCAACAAACTTTATGCTAACTGTGAGGAAGATATAGGTCAAAAAAAGCTGCTAAGAACTGTTGCGTTGGTGGAGTAAACAGCGTCTGTGCATCTTGCGTCTGTGGACTGCGTGACAGACGTACGTAAACCACGTAATGGCAGTGCGCAGACAAGTCCGTTACGCTAGAAACATAAGGAGATTGATTGACAGCCTGTCAGCTCACAGATAACGAGGCAATGTCGTTATCTATTGGCAAATGTTTAGCCCCACCACGTCCAGAGTTGATGAATTTTTATTCTCTTTTTTTTGGTCATCATAATTACAAGGCTACTGCACCTCTATAATGCTATCATTGACAACTTGAAACAAAAAAAAATCCTCCATACAACCTTTAAGAATGAGACGTGGTACAAGTGAAACTGTTGTGTACGTCTCAAACCAAACCCTGTGTGCTTTAGAGAACAGATCACAATTCACCAGAGCCCCGCTGTCCTGGTCACCGTGCCAACAATACACTTCCCCCCCTGCACACACACGACGAAGACGAGAGGGGGAGAGAGCGGAGGAAGAGAGAGGGGATATAGAGAGAGGAAAACACGAGGAAGAGTTGGAGAGTGTACAGTACTCTTACTTCAGTAATATACAGTGTAACAGTACTCTTACTTCAGTAATATACAGTGTAACAGTACTCTTACTTCAGTAATATACAGTGTAACAGTACTCTTACTTCAGTAATATACAGTGTAACAGTACTCTTACTTCAGTAATATACAGTGTAACAGTACTCTTACTTCAGTAGTATACAGTGTAACAGTACTCTTACTTCAGTAATATACAGTGTAACAGTACTCTTACTTCAGTAATATACAGTGTAACAGTACTCTTACTTCAGTATATACAGTGTAACAGTACTCTTACTTCAGTAATATACAGTGTAACAGTACTCTTACTTCAGTAGTATACAGTGTAACAGTACTCTTACTTCAGTAATATACAGTGTAACAGTACTCTTACTTCAGTAATATACAGTGTAACAGTACTCTTACTTCAGTAATATACAGTGTAACAGTACTCTTACTTCAGTAATATACAGTGTAACAGTACTCTTACTTCAGTAATATACAGTGTAACAGTACTCTTACTTCAGTAGTATACAGTGTAACAGTACTCTTACTTCAGTAATATACAGTGTAACAGTACTCTTACTTCAGTAGTATACAGTGTAACAGTACTCTTACTTCAGTAATATACAGTGTAACAGTACTCTTACTTCAGTAATATACAGTGTAACAGTACTCTTACTTCAGTAGTATACAGTGTAACAGTACTCTTACTTCAGTAATATACAGTGTAACAGTACTCTTACTTCAGTAATATACAGTGTAACAGTACTCTTACTTCAGTAATATACAGTGTAACAGTACTCTTACTTCAGTAGTATACAGTGTAACAGTACTCTTACTTCAGTAATATACAGTGTAACAGTACTCTTACTTCAGTAATATACAGTGTAACAGTACTCTTACTTCAGTAGTATACAGTGTAACAGTACTCTTACTTCAGTAATATACAGTGTAACAGTACTCTTACTTCAGTAATATAACAGTGTAACAGTACTCTTACTTCAGTAATATACAGTGTAAACAGTACTCTTACTTCAGTAATATACAGTGTAACAGTACTCTTACTTCAGTAATATACAGTGTAACAGTACTCTTACTTCAGTAATATACAGTGTAACAGTACTCTTACTTCAGTAATATACAGTGTAACAGTACTCTTACTTGAGTAATATACAGTGTAACAGTACTCTTACTTCAGTAATATACAGTGTAACAGTACTCTTACTTGAGTAATATACAGTGTAACAGTACTCTTACTTGAGTAATATACAGTGTAACAGTACTCTTACTTGAGTAATATACAGTGTAACAGTACTTTTACTTGAGTAATATACAGTGTAACAGTACTTTTACTTGAGTAATATACAGTGTAACAGTACTTTTACTTGAGTACTTTTACTTGAGTAATAACAGTGTAACAGTACTCTTACTTGAGTAATATACAGTGTAACAGTACTTTTACTTGAGTAATATACAGTGTAACAGTACTTTTACTTGAGTAATATACAGTGTAACAGTACTTTTACTTGAGTACTTTTACTTGAGTAATATACAGTGTAACAGTACTCTTACTTGAGTAATATACAGTGTAACAGTACTTTTACTTGAGTAATATACAGTGTAACAGTAGGCAAGGCAAGGCAAAGCAAGGCAAGTTTATTTGTATAGCACAATTCGTACACAAAGTAATTCAAAGTGCTTTACAGAATAAGAAATACATTAAAATCATAATAAAAACAAATCAAAACATAAATAATCATGAAGATTAAAATTAAAAAAGAGAGACATAAATTGGAGAGAAGAGTGCGGAATGAAAACCTTTCAGTTATATGCACAGTTAAACAGAAATGTTTTGAGTCTGGATTTAAACAGCGTCACAGAAGAGTCTGTCTCACATGTTCAGGAAGACTGTTCCAGGTTTTAGCTGCATGAACCTGAAACGCTGACTCCCCTTGTTTAGTTCTGACTCTGGGCACCAGCAGGAGGCCGGTCCCTGAGGTCCTCAGAGTGCGAGATGGTTCATATGACACTAACATGTCACAGATGGACTTTGGTGCTCGGCCATGGAGAGACTTGTACACAAGTAGAGCTGCTTTAAAGTCTATTCTCTGAGGCCACAGGAGCCAGTGCAGAGACCTGAGCACAGGACTTATGTGCTCGTACTTCCTAGTTCGAGTAAGGACCCGAGCTGCAGCGTTCTGGATGTTCTGCAGCGTCTCACAGCTCGTTTGGAGAGACCAGTGAGCAGAACCATTACAGTATCTAACCTACTGGAGACAAATGCATGGATAAGTTTCTCCAAGTCTGATTTAGACAGTAAACCTTTGATTTTAGCTATGTTTTTTAGATGGTACAGTGTAATAGTACTATTACTTGAGTAATATACAGTGTAAAAGTACTTTTACTTGAGTAATATACAGTGTAACAGTACTTTTACTTGAGTAATATACAGTGTAACAGTACTTTTACTTGAGTAATATACAGTGTAACAGTACTCTTACTTGAGTAAAAGTTGTAGTTTCTCGTCCCACTGTGAGTAAGTCTAAAGTGACAAAAGCTTGATGTGATCATCTGAAATGATTTGAACATTGAGGCTTTTCCCTTTAATGTTCTGCATATTTCTCTTTACTGAGAAAAGTCAATGACACAGCTCAGTTCACACCTTAAAGATGTGTTGACCCCAAACATGAATGGCGCCAATGGCGTGAACAATGCAAACGATTTCCATGTTAACCCTATGTAAAGGCATGTTGACATGCAAAAGTTCTGTGCCATGAATGATGTGAATTGGGCGGCGCGATTCGTGCGTCTTGAGAGTTTTGAGAGTTTTGAGAGTTTTTTTTGAGAGTTTTGAGCGTTTTGAGAGTTTTGAGAGTTTTGAGAGTTTTGAGAGTTTTGAGCGTTTTGAGCGTTTTGAGCGGCGAGAGTAGGCAAAAGTGGCGTTGGCTTTCGTCAAAGTTGAAAATTTTGAACTTTCTCCGAATATTCGCATCACATCAACCAATCAGGTGCTGAGACAGACGTGAACTTTCATTCAACACAGAAGAGACTCTCACTGTTCCTGTGAGAAACAAACTGATCTTATACAAAACCAGCACGAGCCAGGACAGAGACGAAGTTCAACAGAACACCACCTACACCAGACTCTGCCCCCCTCTCCTTTATTCTGGTCCGGGTCTGGTCCTGGTCTGGTTCCGATCTCAGTCCTGGGCTCAGTCCCTCTCTGGTCCCGCTTAAGCTCCAGCCCAGCCACGGGCTCCAAGCCTCGGCTCCAAACTGTTTTAGTCTTGTTTTCGTCTTGTTTTAGTTCTGTTTTAGTCCTGTTTTAGTCCTGATCTTGACCTGTTGGAGTCCCATGAGGCCCAATCTCAGAGGAACATGGATGGTGTTAGGAGTTATAGGAGATCATCACACATCGGCTTCATTCAGACACAAAAACGAGACAATGACAGATCCTCTCGTCCTTATTTTGACAAGCCTCCAGCAGAACAGTGGCTTATTCATTATCCTCCAATCATGCAATAAAACAACATAATGAGGCAGCAATTTGCATATTGATGTGGGACTTCATATGACTAAACTGTGAGGGTCTGGTGTGTTGCTGGTAGCTGGGAATGCTGCCAATCAGAGAGGCTCGTTATGGAGCACCCCGTTAAAATACAGATAATAGCACCAGATAATGAGGTTCATAAAGTCAGAACATCTCACTTTGCACCATCTCCTCCTCAGAACATCTCACTCTGCTCCATCTCCTCCTTAAATATTTCACTCTTCTCCATGACCTCCTTAGAACATCTCACTTTTCTCTATATCACCTCCTCAGATCATCTCACTCTCCTCAGAACATCTCACTCTCCTCAGATCATCTCACTCTCCTCAGAACATCTCACTCTCCTCAGAACATCTCACTCTCCTCAGAACATCTCACTCTCCTCAGAACATCTCACTCTCCTCTATCACCTCCTCAGAACATCTCACTCTCCTCAGATCATCTCACTCTCCTCAGAACATCTCACTCTCCTCTATCACCTCCTCAGAACATCTCACTCTCCTCAGAACATCTCACTCTCCTCTATCACCTCCTCAGAACATCTCACTCTCCTCAGAACATCTCACTCTCCTCTATCACCTCCTCAGAACATCTCACTCTCCTCAGAACATCTCACTCTCCTCAGAACATCTCACTCTCCTCTATCACCTCCTCAGAACAATGTGTTTGTAAAATCATTAACATATTTACTCTGTTTACTACATTTTTAGTGAAAATTACAGAGGTGTGTAGTACTCATTTATGTGACTAACATACATTTACTCCTACTTTTTTCATTTCTGTAACAGTACTCGTACTTGAGTTAAAGCTGTGGTTCCTCCTCCCTCTGTGAGGAAGTGACAAAACCTTCATAATAAAAACATTTGTGTTTCATGCAGCACTCCTTCAGAAATGATCTAGTGTTTGTCTATGCTTTAGAAATAGCAAATTATTATCTATATCTATCTATCTATCTATCTATCTATCTATCTATCTATCTATCTATCTATCTATCTATCTATCTATCTATCTATCTATCTATCTATATCTATATCTATCTATCTATCTATCTATCTATCTATCTATATCTATCTATCTATCTATCTATATCTATCTATATCTATCTATATCTATCTATCTATCTATCTATATATATATATATATATATATATATATATATATATATATATATATATATATATATATATATATATATATATATATATTTTTTTTTTTTTTTTTTTTTTTTTTTTCAAATTACATTAAATTATAATTACATTCTAAATCAAACTGAGTACTCTAAAATGTCATACAAACGTGTTCTGAAATGTCATTTTTATATTAATCTGTCAGTTCATACTTCAGTTGTTTTGTCAGTTTTTTGGGACACATCTGAAATTTGAACAAAATCATTTACTCAAATCACAGATCTGATCATAATTGCAAAGCTTGTCAGAAAAAAATCTCACTTACATATTTTTCCCAAATTGTTCAGTCTGATTTGGAGTTATGTTCATTAGTCTTTGGCTATTTTGATTGATTAAATAGGGTTGTCAAAGGTCTCAAAATGTGGCACTGATCTGTACAAAACTAGTGTCAAAACCTAATATTTGAGTAGGTATCAATACTAAAAAAGTACAATTCACAAGACAGAAATGAACTTTTCCTGTGTGTGTTTAGAATGATGTCGAGCTGGATCAGAACAAGAATAAGAGCACATAGACTAGTACACACATGGACCAACCTACTGCACCACTGACCATTACACACACATAACACACATGGGAACAGAAAAGAAAGTACAACCATTTAATGTTGAAAATCACTGTGGTGCAAAATCTGTATTGAGTATTGAGTCTGTTCCTTTGTAACAAAATAGAGGTTGAAATGTTTGTATCTTACATGTCCGTCTTGAGGACTCCATCATTGTTGCCGTTCGGCTTCTTCATCAAACCTCTCGCACTCATGTTGGCCGTGATTGTAAACCTTTTCTCCAGTCGCACTTTTGTCCCAGGGGATACAGAGTGTGTGGTGGTGGTAACGTGCCTGTCAGCCACCCTCATCTCACAGCAGTTACTTTGTGAATGAGCCAGAGGAGCTGAGAGGAGTGGAGAGGAGCTGAGAGCCGATGTTAGCACGCTGCATGCTCTCTCTCATTGTCCCTGTCACTCCAGATAAATGCACTGTTTACCTGTACGTCACTCCACAACTGTGTCTGAGAACAGCACCGCTCACACCTTGGACTTTTTGTTTTTCCTCTGGGGGAATTTGGAGAGCTTTTGAAAGGGAGTACACC
Organism: Boleophthalmus pectinirostris; assembly: GCF_026225935.1. NCBI lineage: Eukaryota > Metazoa > Chordata > Actinopteri > Gobiiformes > Gobiidae > Boleophthalmus > Boleophthalmus pectinirostris. The sequence continues at coordinate 1,247,103 of NW_026571018.1, read as the reverse complement.
TCACACAGAGGTGATCTGCTGCTCTGCTTTGACTACAACTGTAGAACTGCAGGAATATCTTGGTATGGTGCTTTATATGTATATTTTATATATGCTTGATATTTCTACAGGGACAGTGCACAACAAAACACTGACCAAGACAGAAGTGATAGACAGACGCTGTTGCCAGTGTGAATGCTCCACGTGCAGCCCCACAGCCCCATCCTGAGAGCACAGATTCAGTGTGTAGAGACAATGTGACCACAAATCTATTAAAACAGATAAATATAAACATATTTATCACACACACACACACACACACACACACATGCACACACACACGCACGCACACACGCACGCACACATACACTCTACATTTTACTGATCATTCAAATCAGTTCATCCCTAACATACACAGTCTTGGTTAGAAATCAGCCTTTTCTTTGTCAGTCCTTCAAACATTTGAACACCTGTGTGTGCAGGTTCGAGTCTCTGTTGGCAAATGATTCTGAAGACTCACTGCAACAGAAGAAAAAGAGGATTTGGTGAGAGCTGCCTTATATTTGGGGACAGTGTACTCTCCTCTGGTAGATGATTGTCTTACTCCAGATGTTTTTGGTTTTTTTTTAGTTTTTTTACCTCAATGAGATGAAACCCTTCAGAGGAGGAGCAGCAGCATAAAGAATTTGAAAATCAAAATAATATTAGCATATATCACATCAGAGTATTGGTAAAATACATGACAACAGTCGTATTTACATTTAAAGCCAGACAGGAAGTCTGAAGACAGGCTGCCATCTTTCTCATCTGAGTTGTTAGTCTCTTGCATTTTTTCCAAGGGTAAATACGACAGTGTCGTCAGTGTACATAATGATCTTAACATCACACACTGAGGGAAGACGTTCATGTATAAACTAAAAAGCAAAGGAAGCAGAGGAAAAGCTGAGGATCAAGCCCTGCGCCCCCATTGTGGAGCTTCGGAGAGAGGATAAGGTGTTGTTTGCTCTCACACGTTGTTGTCTTCCCATCAGATACAACTCAAACCAGTCTTGTCCAAAATGTTCTGTTTTAGAAGAATCCTGTGGTTTACAGAGTCAAACTTTTCTTGCACAAGTCAAGAAAGATACCTCCAACTACTCCACCCTGCTCTAGACCTGATTCATAAGTAGCCAAAAAGTGTACTTAAGTAAGAGGAATGTTACTTCAAGAATAACATTACTCCAGGAGTAGTAGTAGTAGTAGTAGTAGTAGTAGTAGTAAGTACAAAATGGTGTTCTAAGAAATTACTCACGCAAGAGTAAAAAAGTACTACTCAAGTAAGAGCAACTTAACGATCATATATTTCATAAAATGGATTCTAGTGAGTTTTAAGTCATGTTATAATGTTGTTGCTCTTTGAAAAAAGACCTGCAGTTGTGTTTTGTTTCATTCACACGTTTAAGTAAACTACATGTCCAAAGGTCAAAATGCTGTTGACAGCTACATTTTACATGTTAGTCAGTAGAGACGGGAAATTCCAAGGTTGAAATTACCCAAATGATTGTAGTAAAGGAGTATGGAGTTTAAAACAAAGTGGAGCACTTCCTGTACATGACATCACAAGGTAGAGCTGAGTGTTTTCAGTTCAAGAGAAGAACTCTTAAATACGCAGGGTTTGTGTGAATGAAACAAAACACAACTCCAGGTCTGTTTTTGATGAAGAAACAGAAGAACATAGATTAGAAAATAGAGTAATATGATCCCTTTAAAAAGAACTCTGCCAGGGCGTAACATCTGATTTGTAATATTAAGTTAAAGTAATTGGATTGTGAATGCTAGTGGGCCAATGGGCATTCAGTAGATAAATAAATACATAAATAAATAACTAGGTATAAAAATTAGGGCTGGGCAAAAATTAAAAAAATTGTATCGCGATTAATCGCATGTTATACGCAAAACCAATTAATGAATTAAAAAGTAGAGTATAGCGCTCATTTATTGGAAATGTAAATGAAAGAGCCAAACATTTGTTGTGCAAACAGTATTTCTTTCACAGGGGAACCTCAGAGCCTTCAAGGTGTTCTGAAGGCTCAAGAAAAAATATTGAATGGACGTTTGTACTACTAATATATTTATTGAATATTTTTTATGCTGTGAGTAATGAACACTACAATAGTAATAATTTCTAGATCAGTGTTATAAACTTGGACTGATATTTCTTAGGAAACAAAGGGTTAATATAATGGAATGGAAATGGACCAACATTTTTTCTTCCAATGGTATCTGGGTAAATCAGTTACTCCAGCACTGAACTAAAGAAACAAGCTCAGCTCAGAGCCGGTGCCCGCGGCTGAATCCGCTGCCGGAGCCGGAGCCCGCGAAGGCTCGGGCACGTTGCATCTCACGTGGTCAGAAAAAAGTGAAAAAAAGTGTAAAGAAAAGACGTCAAACTTAAAGAAACGCTCGCGGTGGACTTTTTCAAAATAAAACCCAGTGAGAAACAGACGTTTACAATAAAATAAATAAATAAATAATAAAAACTGCGTTAACGGCGTTAAAATAATTGTCAGCGTTAATGACTTAATTGGTTAACGCAAAGTTAACGCGTTAATGTGCCCGGCCCTAATAAAAATATATAAATCAATAGATAAAAAAAACTAGACAATAGAGAATAAGAACCCAGGAGAAAGGGTGTAACTATTTACACAATTTGTGTTTCTGAAAAACTACAGAGGATTTTCACACAACATGAGATCATGGTCTATTTCAAACCTACAAACACTTTAAGACAGAAACTCAGTGTAGCAAGGACTGCAGTGAGCGTCATGTTGGAGAAACAAAATTGCCACTCCATAAGAGAATGTACCAACACAGACGAGAGAGCAGCACAGGACCACAGTCTGCAGTACACCAGTACACCTCCATCTCAAAGTCACTAACCACTCCATTAAAGGTTGGATAGAGGATTTTCCAAGGAACGAGAAATCCAGCGACTGTTTGTCCTTTTTCAAATGTTGCGCATGCGTGAACCCCCCCCTACAGCTCCCTACGTAGAAACGCCTCCTCCTTACGCCAGAAACAGGTTTGTTTACAGCTGGTGCGCTGCACATGACTTGTAAACAACTAACTACAGTGTTGGTTAGGCAAGGCGGAGAAGTGAGGAGCGGGGGAGGGGAAGTGAGGAGCAGGGAGAAGAGCGGAGCAGGGAGAGAGGAGAGGAGAGGGGGAGAGGAGAGGAGAGGGGAGGGGAGGGGTGCGCGGAGATTCCGTGCCCGGAGAAGTGAGGAGCAGGGAGAAGAGCAAAACGGGGAGCAGGGAGAGGAGCACAGAGGGGTGCAGAGAAGAGTGCGCGGAGATTCAGTGTGAATGAAGCTACTACTACAACACGCAGCGGCAAGCGGACTCTTTCTTTGCATTGAAAATGACGTTTTCAGACATAGGATATCACATTCGTGTCCTGAAAAACATTTGTCTAGCTCTTGGAAATAAAGTACGTTTTCATAATAAGCAGAAGTTTCCTGTCCAGGAGTCATTTGTGGACCAGTGGTTCAGTCTTTAGACCCTTCGTCTGCTTCAGTCGCACCATCGCTGGAATGAATCTTCAAGAATCACCTTAGTTTGGCTTTGCTGCTTTTCCCCTTGTCTTCTTCTTTCAGCGACCTCAAAAACGGACTTTCTTTTGCGGCGAACTGCTCCTGGATTCTTGTCGCCATTGCAACAAACTTTGTGCGAACTGCGAGGAAGATATAGGTCAAAAAAGCCGCTAAGAACTGTTGCGTTGGTGGAGTAAACAGCGTCTGTGCGTCTTGCATCTGTGGACTGCGTGACAGACATACGTAAACCACGTACCGGCAGCGCGCAGACAAGTCAGTTACGCTAGAAACGTAGGGAGATTGATTGACAGCCTGTCAGCTCACAGATAACGAGGCAGTGTCGTTATCTATTGGCAAATGTTTAGCCCCACCACGTCCAGAGTTGATGAATTTTTATTCTCTTTTTTTTGGTCATTATAATTACAAGGCTACTGCACCTCTATAATGCTATCATTGACAACTTGAAACAAAAAAAAATCCTCCATACAACCTTTAAGGCAAGTGAGGGACAGATCCAAGCCAAAGAAAAGAACTGGTTTGAGAGGGGAGTTAAAGAGGCTCCTTTTTTTTGAAAGACAATCCATCTTTGAACAGAAACAGAGGGCTCAGATACCATCTCTCTCCTATTTACAACTCCATTCTAAAACCAAAATCAAACCAAAGAAAACAACAGTGATGGCCTGTATGCTCAGAGGTGTGAAAGCACCCTTCAGGGGCCTGAATGATTCTGCTAATATGACTCAGGCACAATTCACACTTCAATAAACGTAGATAACAAACAGAAACAGTGGACAAGTAGGTGTGTTAGTTTCAGAGTAGTTTCAGTGTAGTTAGCTCCGCCCTTCTGGCAAACATAAAGCAGTGACCACCAGCGTCTGACCAGAACTGAAGAAGCAGCATGGGTGAGTTGTAAAATGTTTTCATTCAAAAACTTTGGCCCAGTTGACAGACTTGATTTTTTTCTTTTGCTGTGTAATGTGCATGTGGCTACCAGAACAAATGGAACTGTACTTAATATTTGACATCGTATCATGTGATTTTAACCCACTAAGAAGAGCAGCATGTGCAGTTCAAAGGACACTAGTAAGGGACTGTTTGGATTGTGTGAAATGAGCTGTTTGTTTTTCCCGTGTCCATGAAGACCTTGCAAGAGTTAAGGCGCTAGCTGAGAAACTATCTGTGGACATTTAAGATGCTACAGACTTTTTACACCATATGGGGCAGCAGAGGACTTTCCAGAGGAAACACTTGGAAGGAATGAACCATTTCATCACCAACTGAAACACTAGAGTGGAGTAAGAACGAGGCCTTTCCTGTTGAGTTCACCTGTCTCCCCCTGGACTCAGCTGTGACGCTGCAGGACACAGAAGAGAGATACTTTTCTTCTTCCACAGGATCTGCTGACCCTCCCTGACCAGTCCTCATGTTGAACTAACCTCTGAGACATGCAGTGGAAAATGTTGCAGCAACATTAACTGCAACATTTTGCTGCATCAAAATTTGAATTTACCACAGGATCAATAAAGTCTCTTTCTCTCTCTCACTCTCTGTAATTGGAAGCACAAAACATGAATGTGGAGTTCATTGTTTAACTGTCAGATTGCAGATTTGTTCTTCTGGTTTTAACCATAAGCTGCACAGCCAGGAAACAAGGTTTTAGGTTTTACATTCTGCTGGTTCTGTTAGTTTGGCTTTGGCTCCTTTTTTATACATTTTACTTGTTGTGGTTTTGTCAGTATTTAAAATGAAGGTTTGTTCACCTTATTCCATTGTTTTGTCTCTTCAGGCAAATAAACTGCGAACCAAAACTCTGCACAACACACTCAACCCAGTGTGGAGTGAGACGCTGACCTACTACGGCATCACCGACGAAGACATGGTCCGCAAGACTCTCAGGTAACAGTCCTGTAGACTACAAGGCTGATCAACAGTGTCCAAAATCAGATACTGATCAATACTAAAGTGAGTATCCAAACTCAACTGAGCATTGAGAAAAAGAAATCATTCACAGGACAGGAATGAACCTTTCCTGAATGTCTTTAGAATAAACTTGAGCTCTATCAGAACAAGTATAAAAGCACATAGACTATGTGCATGTGTACACCCGTGAACACTATGAACCTACTGCACCACTGAGGATTACACACATATAAGACACACTGGAACAGAACAGAAAATACTATGACTTAATTCTATTTTTTTGCATCAAAATGTGGACTGGTTGCAGAGTCTATGCCTTAGTATCAAAATTGAGTTGAATGTTCGTATCATGACGACACTAACACACGTGCCGCAGTCTCAGGTAACAGAAGTGTGAGCTGGGACCGACCTGGACCAGTGAGAGAGAAGAGGAGCAGGGTCAAACTCCATGTGGGTCAGAGGTCAACACAGGGAGTAGTATTATCAACCAAATATAGGGTCGGTGGTTTGAACTCAGACTTAGATGTTCATAATTTAGCTGTGTCCTTGAGCAAAACACTTCTCCCACATTACCTTCACCTTCATGGTGCTCATGAGGCAGCAGCAGATGAAGCACGGTAATTATCATCACCGAGTGTGACTAAATGAATAATGCAGGAAATTGTAAGTGATTAAACTTCGGCAGAACACCAATGTATTTTTATTATTTTACCAAACTCCAAAATGGAATTTGAATGTTGCCTTTTTCATTTCAGTATGCTGGATGTTGCTTGGCAAGTTTAAAATGATCTCTCTGTATTTTTATACATTTAACAGTCTGATCCCCACACCTCTATCACGCCTCTATCACGTCTTAAACCTGGACAAATGTGATTATCTGCTCAAATTCATTTTTTTGGTGTTTACATGTGAAACAAAAGAGCTCATTTGTCATCGATCATTTTGAATAAAATCAAACCTCTCTCACCTCAGATGAACAGAGTTTAATGATCCGCTCATTGATTCTGTAGAAAACTGCCAAGTCCTCGTTATCAGCCATATTTGCTTTATTACTGATGAACCATGTGTGTCCCTGATTTAATCCACCTGTCAATCACACCTATATGAACTCTGAGTGATTCACCGGTGACCAGACTCACGTCTTCATTAGTACAGGAGAATTATTCTGGATCAGACAACTCTGGATCAACACACATCCCTCATTGAAAACAAGTGGCATAATGTATTTATATAGACTCATTTTCATTTAATTAGAGCTGATATTACAGGGAACAGCATGCAGGAAATCAACATAACTAGCTCCTTTTTCCAGTAACACAGTATGACGCAGAGTTTGTGTCATCTCCGTCACCTTTGTTCTAGCACAATAGGCTCCTATAGGCTGCTCTTGATGTGGAGATGGTCACAAACAGTATACAAAGCTCTTCCCTGTTCAGAGTGTGTATGTAGATGTACAGAGAGCCCACGTGTTAGGAGCCAAGCCACTCCAGTGCACACTGACTGACTCAGTACAAACAGACAGTGAAGAGTGGTTAGACCAAGTGAGCGTGGTTAATAGTTAATAGTATCTGACATATTAGACTGGTCATTGCACTAAAACATAGTTCACATTGTCTTTCACATAGTTATGTTTATTTATTGTTTATAATTTCACTTCCTGGTTGGACAGCAGCAGCAGACATGACACACTATAGACATTCATATATAAACATACAGTATCTCTGCCTGTTGCTACTCAATCACTTGGCGTAGTTGTTGTTACCCAGACTTACATTCATTGAATACTCTTTTACATACAAACAAATGTGGAGCCCAAACCTTGTACCTGCTCTGGATACAGTGAAAAGTACAGTTGCTCCGGCGTCCCAAAATCTTCTCGTATTTGGAGCTGCTAAATGAATAACATGAGTACCAGACCCTGCATGTACTAATTACATATCTATGTGACATACTAATGACATATGATCAGGGGAGACAGGGGAGACAGGTTAGGCAGTGCACCTGTCATTTTGGGGAAAAAACTGCTCAGTATCAACAGGACTAACAGGACTCTTGTGATTTGTGGTGAGTTTTGTGGCCACACCAGCTTGGCCAAGCCTGATCTCGTCAGATTTCAGAAGCTAAGCATGGCCGGGCCTGGTTAGTAAAGGGGCATTTGAACCACTCTTAGGCCACGTTCAGACTGCAGCCTGAAGTGACCCAATTCAGATTTTTTGGCCTCTATGTGACCTGTATCTGATCTTTTAATGACAGTCTGAATGACACAGATCAGATTTTTTTTCAAATGTGACCCAGGACACTTGGATATGTGCTCCTAAAACCGATGCATATCTGATCTTTTGACATGAGACATCAGTCTGAACGGCCAAAGTGCATTCATTTGACCTTTATCAACAAAACACAAATGCCACTATTCTGCGCTGAAGTAAGCGGAAAATTTAAGAAAATTGTTAATGAACTCGCTATCCCACCACTCTTGGCTACGTTTGCGCAGCCACAAGTTCCTTTCAGCGGACGTTGCTGCTGCTGCCCCACAAAACACAACGGCCAAAAACCTCATCCTTCTCCTTCTCAATCTCCTCCTTAAAACAAGTAAGTTGTTCATGTTCTGGCTCAAGAGACAAGAGAAACTTTAAAATCTCCAGGTGCTCAATGCTCGCGTCCATATTTGGACAACTTCTGTAAACACAGAGACGCTCGCTGTGGTTGACGTCGTCATGTCTCCAGTGCACATGTGGCACACTTTTGGGCCGTTTAAAGTTCACACTGGAGTCACATACAAGTCACATTTAACTGGAAATGTGAACGACCTCGCAAAAACATCAGATTTCACAAAAAAAAATTGAATTCAGCATTAAGCCCTGCAGTCTGAATGTAGCCTATGTCTGACCCTTCCCCCCAGACCTGTTTGCCTTGGGTGGCCAGGAACATAAAGACAACACAGCTCCTGGGATCATTCAGGCACCCAAACCACTCCACCACGTTTAGGTGGCGGTTCAAGGAGGGGTGCTAGGTAACAGTTATGGAATGACTTCTTTGACATAGCTGCTGCCCATGTCCAATCAGGAAGTGAAATGATAAACCTAAATACACTGATGTTATCGGTATGTATTACTAAATGGTATAGTATAATATAGTATTAAGTATTAGTTCATTTTAGTGACACAGTCTGTCATATGCACTTGAAGTATTTGTTCATGCTTTATTTGTCCTTTAGAAGTGTAAGTCTCCTCCCTGGTCCCTGTGGCTGCTCTGCTCTTTGTGCAGGATTTCCGTGTGTGACGAGGACAAGTTCCGACACAATGAGTTCATTGGAGAGACACGCATCCCTCTGAAGAAACTCAAGCCCAACCAGCTCAAGAACTTCAACAACTGTCTGGAGAAGCAGCTGCCCGTGAGTCCCATCCACACACACACAGCACATGTGTACGGGACACCATCCACACACACACTACTACTACTACTCTATGAGCGTTTTGCCATGTCACAATAAAATACATAATATCCAACTCAGGAAGGTTCAATCAAAGTGCACACAGGTTTAGGGAGAGTGCTAACAGAACGTTCGACTGAAGGGCTGGCCTGCACAGAGCGACTTAAAGGGCCTGATGGTGTATTACTCTTGGTTTTACTCTCTTATTTATTTATGTTCAGTGGTGTGATAGCAAAACTTTTTAAGAGCGGTGTGTAGCCTGTGGCCTTACTGGTTTGAAATGAATACAGGTTAATTAAGGCTCTGGCAACACAGAACAACTACAGGCCAACAACCCTCAAACTGTAAGAAAACCCAGAACTGAAGAAGCAGATTTGGATGAGCTGCAAAACTTTTGTCCAGTTTTGCACAGTGATAAAATAAATAAATAAATAAATAAATAAAGTTTAAAAAAATTAAGTAGTGCAATTCTATTTTAAATATTTGTTTAAAAATAGGACTGTGTTTCAGAGTGCACTTTGTGAACAACTTTAGGAGTATTCACATTTGAGAAAAGACTGAAATCTGAGTTGTTAAACTAATACAACAATCACATGCACATTTGAGGTCTAAACTACAGGTACAGCAAGTTTTTATTTATTTATTTATTTCATTATATATTATCTTTGCAGAGGACATTCTATTCTTTAAATAACTACAGCCTTTTAGATTTGATAATGGTTAATTGTACAGCCCTAATGTAGTAACCTGACCAGCCAGAACCACATGTGTTAACAAAACTTTACACAGACGAGTGGATCTGGAGCAGTAGAGGGATATGATGATGATGATGATGATGACGATGATTATACAGCAGCAATTCATCATTATAGCTACATATGGAGTATCTTGTCTCTCTGATTTCAGAGGGTGTGAGTGACGATCAGAGAGACATGGTATGTTCATGTTAAAAAACAAACAAAGGATTGAGAAACAGTGTAGATTTTCTCAGAATCAACAATTAAAGCACCAAACTACTAGTTATGAATGTAAATCGGTATCGAAAGCATTCCTTCCTTTTAAAATCAAGTTTGAAATGTTAATATTGTGATAAAAACTAATTTGTACTCATTTAGAGAACAACAAATCACTCCCTCCAACAATCCTCAAGCCATTATCTGGTGCTCAGTCCTCTGTGTCATTGTTATTCACTCAGTGGTCATTTCAAAGATATAAAATCATGTCCACGTTCAACAAAACAGTCGTGTGTTTTTCCGTTCATAGTCCCATTGGAGAGTGGGAGTCCCTGGAGTTGCTGTGTTTGCCCTCCATTTTGTATGGCTATAGAAAACACACTCCCACACCCTCAGTATGTCTGACATCAACACAATAACACCACATTAGAGAGGAAAAGAGTCAGAAGCTCATGGTGCTGTGTGAACGCCAATTGAGGCCAATCGAGACTTGCAGTTTTAGTGGCAAACTGCAACCAAAGAGCCAATCAGGAGCCAGATTGTTGAAGGTACTCACCCTGGACTGCCTATCCTTTTTCTTAGCAAGGAGGCACAATATCTGTCAATCAAAGTTGTTAAGACAAACTGGAGCAGACACAAGAGGACACAATAAGACTAAAGAGCTAAAGGACAAAACCTTTGGAAGAAACCAGCAAAAACACATGACACTAAAACCACAAGAACACCGTGACTGACGACTGACCGTTTAAACACACAGGGCACAGAAATACTAGTAAAAAACAACTGAGGCTGTTTAGTCCTCCAGGTGTGTGTCTGACTCCACCCCTGCAGGTGTGTGTCTGACTCCACCACTCCAGGTGTGTGTCTGACTCCGCCCCTGCAGGTGTGTCTGACTCCACCCTCTGCAGGTGTGTGTCTGACTCCGCCCCTGCAGGTGTGTGTCTGACTCCACCACTCCAGGTGTGTGTCTGACTCCGCCCCTGCAGGTGTGTCTGACTCCACCCTCTGCAGGTGTGTGTCTGACTCCGCCCCTGCAGGTGTGTGTCTGACTCCACCACTCCAGGTGTGTGTCTGACTCCACCCTCTGCAGGTGTGTGTCTGACTCCGCCCATGCAGGTGTGTGTCTGACTCCACCCCTCCAGGTGTGTGTCTGACTCCGCCCCTGCAGGTGTGTGTCTGACTCCGCCCCTCCAGTAAGTTCTACGCAAAGTCTGGAGACACGGGGAAAAAGCGACACTCGTGGAGAGAAGCAGAAGTGAACAGTGTATGAGGAAGTGTTTGATCAGAAAATCCACGTATATAGAAGAATTACCTTCTGATTTGCGCATTTAAGTGTTTGGTTCGCCAAAATACGGAGAAGGGCTGTTTATTCCACTCATTATTCGCCACAATATTATACATTTGACACTCGTGCACGAGCGCGGCCACGTTCCCGGACTCAGTGTAGCACAGAGTCCCACAGTCCACACCGTGACCATAGACTTCTATAGAACACAGACTGTGACCAACACAGAGGACGAAATAATGACCCGACCTGAGAGAAAACTCTTCCCTTGGACGCAGCAGGAGCCAGGCTTTGATTTAATGAACGCAACTTTAACACTTTTACTTTAGTCTTTACGCATCGAGCGGCAGAGTGACACGAGTCTGCGGACAACACGAAGCCTACTGCCCGAACCTGACCCCAACCAAAATCTTCCCTACATTTTTGTGTAATGGGGAACTCTTGTACATGAGAGCTGCTCTCTGACTGTATGAAGAACAGAATAATGCCCGTGCCCGTCCCGACCCAGACCCAGACCCACACTCACAGGTTCAGCAGTTTGGATGTTTCATGTGGACTTTAATTGGCAGAATAACATCTGTAGCTGATGTGTTTCATGCTAAATCTGTGTCCTCATATCCTCGTGTCCCTCCCTCGCTCCTTTCCCTCTCCAGGGGAGGGCATCTGAATCTCTTGCATGCGCTCATAATTTGCGCATGCACGTACCTACGTGTATATGCATAAATATAGGGCCAGTCCTCACACACTTCATAGACAGACTTAAAAATATAGGGATAAAACTCTTGAAACAGCGAAAAAACACATGGGCTTTACTGCAAAGATGTTCTGCCTAAATATTATAAAAAAATTATTAAATGAACAGATGAGTCATTGTTGTCAATTTTAGTTTTGTATTTATTTATTAAACAAGGTTTAATAAAGTCTTTAATAAAGTGTTTGTCGTGATCACGTGGTGCTGCGTGGAGCGTCCTCCTCCCTCTGTCCCGTGTGTCTCGGTCAAACCCACTGATTATCGGCTCATGTTTAGGGAAATCTCATTCACGAGTCACTTTACATGCTCCTTTTATGGTGAGGTGGAGGTGTGAGGGGGCGTGACGTGACGTAGGTTTACGTGCGCAAATTGTAGTTGCAGGTGAGATTTATAAAGCAAAGATTGCGTGGTTTGGTGCGTGCGGTGGGTTTTCTAAATATGGAGTTTGCGTGGCGCACGCCTCTCATAGCTACTAGGCGTACGCACTAACTTACGACAACTCCTGTGCAGTTTTTATAAATGAGGCCCCAGGTGTGTGTCTGACTCCACCACTCCAGGTGTATGTCTGACTCCGCCCCTCCAGGTATGTCTGACTCCGCCCCTGCAGATGTGTGTCTGACTCCGCCCCTCCAGGTGTCATGCATCTGCAGCAGTCATGAGTCAGTGCTAGTGCAGCCTCTGCAGCTCAGGGAGGGAATTCAAAGGTTCTGAGTGTCACATGAGGCCTGAACATAAACTGAGAATGAGACACAATTGAATGTGTCTCTGGTCACACAGGTCGTTATGATTTGATCTTTAAAGTAAGACACAGGCTTGATCTGTTAGTATGCATTCAAATGGTGGTGAATGGACTCGTAACAAAATGTTATTAAAAACACCATGTACGTCTCATTTTAACAAGGCACCTGCTCAAAACACAAATGCAAGCAGCACAATGCAGAAAAACGTCCATCTGGTTTGTTGTGATTATGTAATACTTCTAAACAACATAAAAGTACAGTGCAGTAGTGTGTAGCTGACAGTGAGTGCTCTCAGCTCATCAGTGGAGCCTGGAGCCTGGGGTGAGAGACAGGTCAAGATCTCTGTGAGGTCGAGAGCTTTACACAGACAAACTCTAAGCACATCAGGAGTTCTACATGTACAGAGAAACCAAGTGTGCTGTACTTCAACTTGGATTCAGTGTTATATTAATGGCCACTCAGCAGTATCTCCTGTCATTTTCAACTTTTTACCAACTTGCCTACACAAACTGCCACTGCCAGTGTCAGACTGTAAGTGCAGATGTAAGTTGGATGTAAGCCTGTAAAGGTCGTGTTTGTGCTAAAAACATGATTAAGAGTGGGTTTAATGAAGCAGAACTGTGTCTGAGGTCACACACACTTCACTTAATGAGTATGGAGTCTTCTTTACTGTACCAGATACACAACTCATTATATCAGTAATGGATGGATACCACAACTGTTTACCATAGTATTACTTGGTATTCCATTGCTAACTTTGATCCAAAATGTTCTATATTTTATTTGAGCATTTAACCATGTTTTAATATTTGAAAAATTACCTTGAATATTTGCAATGTTACGAGCTGGGGAGCAGCCCCCAGTGACAGGGCGAGCAGAGGGGACAGAGATGGAGAGAGGAGGTGGAGAGGAGAGTAACAGAATCTTCAACTGAATTTGAAACTGAACTGGAAACCAGTGGAGCTGCTGGAGCACTGTGTGATGTTGATGTGATGATGTTGATGGAGGGTGTTCTTGGTAGGATTCGAGCAGCTGAGTTCTGTAGGAGTTGTAAGTTTTGGAGTGATTTGTGACAGAGTGTATGGAGAAAAGAGTGACAGTAGTCAAGTCTCGAGGTGACCAGGCTACTGACGAGGATCGCAGGAGTGTGTGTGTGTGTGTGGGGGGGGGGGGGGGGGGGGGTCATGATCCTGAGGTGAAAATACGCAGACTTTGTGATATTGTTGGTATGGGAATGAAATGAAAGTGTACTGTTTGTTTGCTTGAGGGGAGGACAGATGGAGGAATTGTTGATGGAAATGGAGAGAGCGGGAGTTTTGTTGATGCTCGACTTTGTGTCTAATAACAAGACTTCAGTCTTATTGCTATTGAACTTTAGGAGATTAGATGAGAACCAGGACTTGTTTGCAGGAATATATAGCCGGAGGAAGGCAGGAGGTAGAGTGTCGGATGGGTTGGAAGAGATGTATAACAAGAATAAATTGTGACAATAGGTGAGGTGGGAGGACTGAGGAAGTTGGAGTGGTGAGGATGAGGAGGGAATGAGTTCTGGTATTTAGTGCTGGTATTAACAATCGAGAATAGAACTCTGGAGTTGTCTTTGCTGTTGTTGATTTGATAAGTGGGTGAGTTTTGTTTATATGGTCCTTAGCGTGATTTGCGTACAGATCTTCGTGTATTGTGAGTCCAGTTTTTCTGTACAAGGACTCAAACTGGCGCCCCCTGGCTTTCAATTGATGCAGAGCAGGAGTGTACCAAGGAACAAAACAGATCTGGATATACTGACAAAAAATAATACACTTGACAAACCCGATGCGCTGTGCAGTAGTTTCCCTAATGGGATGCATTCTGATTGTGTTGTGATAATGCTCTGAAGGGGGAGCAATGGGACGGGGAGTCAGAGTATCAAAAACAAAGCAAAAAAAAAAAAAAAAATTATGTTATTAATACATGTTAATGCATTGTTAACTTATTTTTAAACCAATAAAAAGTAACATTTTGATCTACAGTATTTTTCAGACTATAAGTTGCTACAGAGTTGCACCAGCCAAAAAATGAAGAAGAAAAAACATATATAAGTCAAACCAGACTATAAGTTGCACTTTTTGTGGGAAATTTATTTTAAAAAATCAGAGTCCAGGAACCGACATTTAATTTTGAAAGTCAAGTTGTAGTAATAACAATAGAAGAGAGAACAACAGACTGTTAACGTCACATATGAACAGTTCTGCATATAAATATAACATAAACAACAGAACAGAACAAGTTTACCAAACTCTCCATCTCACTCCAAATCACTAAATCCATTCAATTCTTCATCCTTTGTGTCACTTCTGAACAACTCAGCGACCTCCGGAGGTAAACAGAGCGCCGCTTCCTCTTCTGTGTCGCTGTCATCAGACTCAGCATCAGTTCCAGTTACAATTATTGATTTGACAATTATTCAGTGTCACTGAAGTCCAGACTTTGTCCATCCATACAGTGACTTCAGGAAAGGTTCATGGTGCATCCTCCCGGTGTCACAAGTTTCTCTCTCACTCCAAACTTTCTTTCTGCTGCTCAATTATCATTTTCAGCTGCAGATTTCACGACTTGCAGTTTGTAATCTGCAAAATCTGATTTTGTTTTTGGGGGCATTTGTGTTCAGTCTTCTCAGTCGTCTTTATAAGTTTGTTTAAATGTTAAATTGTTCAGTGGGACAGAAGTAATGGTGCGATCGACTGACGTGATACAGACAGGACAGAGGCTCTTTCTGCAGGAGACATGTACAGTAGAGTGAAGTGACAGTGGTACAGGAGGAACAGGAGCAGCAGATACTCACACACAAGACTAGAGCTTCTCGCAGCTGTTAGTGTGAACATTTTAATACATTAGTCACTCTGGAGTATAAGTCACAGGAAACACCCAAACCATGAAAAAAGTGCGACTTATAGTCCGAAAAATACGGTAAATATTTTAGTTGTAAGCAGTCCATCGAAGTGCAATACTCCCTCTTTAACAATGATGTATGTCGTATTATATTCAAGTACTCAATACTAGTTCAGTTTTCAATCTTTTGTGTTATAAAATGATGTAGAGATGTCATCATAAAAACTGTATTTGTTGTACATCTGCCCGTGCACAACTCCTTTAGTTTTGCTCTGTGTTCATTTACATTCTTGTGTGTCACGTATAAATGTGAAGCACAAGGCTGAACTGTGTGTGTGCGTGTGTGCGTGTGCGCGTGTGTGTGTGTGCGCGCGTGTGCGTGACTGTAACCATGTCAAACAGTCACGCTGTGTTCAGAGCCCGGGCCGCACTTTGGTTATGGCTCATTCTGTGCAGCACGCTCCCAAAATAAAGCAGAGGAGAGAGCGGAGGTTAGCATACGAGGCTTAGCGTGCTACAGAAGGGCTTTGTAACAGTGTGAGATGCCAGTGTAGCGATCACGGTGTCAGGTGAAGCGTGCTGCTGTGACAGACAGGTGGAGCGTGCAGGTTTGGTGAGCAGAGACAGGAGCAATGCAAATGGAGTTTTGGCCCATATAGAGAGTAGTGACAGGCAGACTGAGAATGAAGACATAAGACTCAGTAGTATGCACCGAGGCTCTGTTCTGTTTTCATACCACTATTGATTGCCAATATAGGCCCCTGCATACAAGTGTATCTATCTCTGGCGAGATTTAATGGCATATATTACTCAAATTTTGATCTATGCAACAATGTATTCTAATAAAATATACCTGGAGTTGTTTTAACTTCTTGAGGTCTTGTTTAAAGACAATACAGTAAAGTGTATTTACCTTGTTGACATTTTTCAGCTGCTGCATCTTCAGAACTGTCCCCGGTGTTGGTGGTGACGTGTCGTATATCAGCTGTTGTTACTTCCTGTAGGCGGCATGTTGCTCAGACTGACCACACCTTCCGTGACCTGGTGTTCTCTGGAGGAGAGTGTCCCAGGTGTGAAAGGAGGAACGCTCCGTCGTTTCGGTTAATGCTGTTTGTGCCTCGTTTCCTGAGTTCACTGTACTGCCTGATCCAGCGTTTGAACTTGTTCTCCGATCCAATGAACTGTGCCCCATCCCAATCCAGAATGTGTTTTTTTCTTTTACCATCTGTCTGATATGGTGGAGGGTTTTTTAGGTCAGGTAGGTCAGTCTGAGCGACCTACGCGACACTTCTGAAGATAAAGCAGCAGCAGCCTAAACATGTCCACAAGGTAAATACACTTTACTTTCTAGAGAAAAGAACCCAAGAAGTTAAAGTACATAAGAAGACAACATTAACATCTTTGATTTAATACCTGGAGTTGTGTTTTGTTTTATGTTTTTAGTAATCATTGCGGTATTGGAATCTGTATTGAATATCAAGTCCATTCCTTAGTATCAAAACAGAGTTTAAAATTTCGTATCACGACAACACTAGTCTAAACTCACTCAGAGAATACAAAAAACAAAAACATAACAAACCCTGCAGATATTTAGTTTGTGTTCTTTTCTCAAACTGATAGCACTCCGTTCCACCTTGTGATGTCATGTCATACAGGAAGTGCTCCACACTCCTGCTGAAACTGTGACTTTGGACTGAACAGCGCACTACACAACTGGATACCCAACTGTTCTTAGTGTGTTAAAGCAGGTGAGCACATCTCATCCACCATCTACAACACAGGTTCTCCCCATGGGTGTGTACTAGGCCCACTAGTGTTCACCAATAACCCTCCCCGCACCTGCCAGAAAACCTGTCATATCACCTGTCATAACACTTACCATAACTGTACCCTAACTGGATTGTGCACTGATGTAACAAGGTCACCTCCACCTTCTGCTGCTGTATCTCCCTCTGCCTTTATGTTATTGCTGTAAGTACCTCAAGAGTGTAAATGCAGAGTATTAGCGCTTTCTGAATTGCAATAATATTGTCTGCACTCAACCACGCTACTGTTTTATGCTTTAAATACATTTCCAGCATATTTAACAATGGCAATATAATGGACCCTTGAAGCTGAAGCTGAACTCCAGACACCTTCACTAGAATCATTTGAATCATTTATAGTCCTGACTGGAGCCCTACAGACTTCACTCCTCATTGCACCACACATACTGAAGACTTTCTGTTTCTTTCTGTCTTATCTGAGCCACATTTAAAACAAATACATTTTTCAAAGATTTTAAGATAGCTTAGGATAAGAGAAGCTTTATTTTTCCTACAATTGGGAAATGTCAGTGTTGCCACATACAACTTAAGAACAGTAAGAAAATCAAGATCAATAAAAACTTCAAACTGAAACACAACACTGTTTACACAGCATATTAACAGTGACGTGGATCCTTGTCAGACCTGAAGAAGCCTCTTAGATGAGGTGAGAAACGCCTTTATTGTAAAACCTTTGTGTGTGCAGTTGCCAGAATTCGGTTTGTCTTTTGCCATAGACCCTACGTGGAGGACTGAGAGTGGAAACTGGTAAAAACTGGACTAAGAGCATGTGACGTCACCCATAGCTCTTGGTTCTAGTCAAATGAGGCTCACAGAGGCTTGCAAATTTGTAGCAGAGTTCCATATTTGGAATTCCAGCCGTGAGTATCACAGCAACCAAAGAGTCAATCAAAAGGCAGCACAGTGTCTGAGTGGCTAGAATTCATGCCTCAAGAAGGTTCCCGGTTTGATCCCCTGGTCGCCTGGGCCTTTCTGTGTGGTGTTTGCATGTTTGTCTCCATGTCTGGATCCCATCAACACAAAACATGCTACAGGTCTCCAGGAAGAGCAGTTGATAGCCAAGGTCAGTTAAATACAATCAATCAATGACCCAGAGACGACAGGTGGAAAGTGGCACTGGTGCTACAACCTGGTACAAAGCATTTCTCCTGTTAAAGGTAATGTCAGAAGTGTGCGCTGTCCCTGTCTCATTAAATAAAATAAGTTGCTAACGCTAGTGTGAGCAACCCCGGGTGAATGAAGGCACCTGTTTGGTCAGTTATTGATGTTCATATCTTTATTTACAGACAAAATAGACATAAAAACCCAGGATCATGTAGAGCAGGTGAATACGAACACTGTGAGACCAAAAACAGCAGTAGAGAGATGAGTGGTGTTTCTGTCAATGAGTCGATGGAGCTGGAAACACTCCCAGGCTCATTTCCTATTAGGAACTGTTACGACCCAGTTCATTGGGGTGAGGGAAGTAACAAAAATAAAACCAAGATGTAAAATGGAATAAATTAAATAATGTTTAATTAACAGGAAGGTAAAAGGTAAATTAACAAAAGAGACTAAAATATACAGAAAATAACCTAAACTAAGAAACAAAACCACAGACAGTGGGTTTTGTGCCACAAAAGGGGTCACGCAGGCTTACATAATAATGAACACTAAACCAAAACACAAGTTCCCCAAATTAAACCACATAAGCCCACAAACAGAATCGAGTGACCAAATCAAAAAAGGCACAAAACTAAACTAAACTAAACTACATACACAAAACTAAAATGGCATACTGGTCACCAAGGCCAGTAGCCCTGAACAGGTGCTGGTAATCTCCTTAAATAGGGGGAGGTGGCTGCAGGTGAGGTGGGCGTCGACCTGCCCCACCAATCACGGACCAGGGCTCCTGCAGCAGGAATCAAGAGAAGTCGGCAAAAATCACACAAACAAATTAGACCTAAGGCCTGGGGCCGTAACGGGAACACACCAGGTCACAGGTGACCTCTGTCCATTTATATATATACAGTCTATGAGGATTAGCAAAGCTTTATTTATTTTTTTTTTTATTTTATTTTTTTTTTTTTTTTCATAACTTCTCAGGTAGAGTAGACTTGAACTGAAATAATCACAAGTAAATACAGAGATCTGGTTGGAGATAGGGGGTATGTGAAAACAGAATTTTTCTGAGCACTTTAAAAAAAAATTGCACCACAATGGCTGCGCGATGCTGAATAATCCAACGTGTATCACACATTAAGAAAATCAAATAGGATAGAGAAGTAAGTACAGAGCTGTGGATGTGTATCAGTGACATCACAGAGTGGAGCAGAAAGATGCACAAATCACTCCAAACACAACTTCAGGGGTCAGTGAGAAGAAAACAACTATGACATGGTTTAAAGCTCCAAAAAGTTGATTTTGAGGAATAGGTCTGCTTTAAGAACATAGAAGAGCACTAGTCAGGTCTGTTGCGCATAACCTGGACCCACAGATCCATGAAACTGAGTAAAGCTTTATTTACGTTGGTGAGCTTGACTTTCCTTAAAGCTTTACTCTGGATCATTTGGAGAAATACAGAGCACATGGAGTGGGTCGTGTGCCCTTTTTCCCAATTGGCCATGTGCATCTTGAAGTGAAATTGCTGTGTGGGGGTGGGGGTGTGGGGTGAAGGCTGTTGCCCTGGTAACCCCAGAGGACAGACCATACCTGAGGTGTGCGGCACAAGGCTGTGTTGTTACCCACAGACAGAGTGGAAGAGAGAGGACGTTTGGGTTTACATGTTAACTTCATTGTTCTATAGGGATGTTTTTTGTCCTTAAACTCATGAACAGGTTTACAGAAAAAACACGCCGCATTCAGAGTCTGGGCCTCACTTTGCTTATGGAAAGAGCACTATCATAAGGCCATGGATTTGGCAGGGGGTGCCTGTCCAGTCTGTGCATTCCTTGAATGTTCCCACTCAGTCTAAAGAGAACCCTCAAGATAGACTTGGAGCAGAGCAACAGTGACTTTACCTCAACTGTAAGAGAAACCAGACACAACTGTAGGGATGTTTGTGGTTAGGTGACACTTATTATAGTGTGATGAAGAGAACAAGAGTTTGACTTTCACCTCCTTTTCTGTTACTGTGAGAGATGTTCTTGTTGAAGCTGTGCCCTCTGAGCATAAACAGTCAGATCTGTTGTCCTTGCACACTCAGATCCATTAGTTCCACTGTGCTTCTGTCAGAACAGCAGGTCCTTCATTTAGCGTCGTTTGTACAAAGCACCAGCTGTGAGGTACATCTACAGTTCAAATGGAAGCTGTTCTCAATGAAAATAAAATATGCAAATGAAACATGATGTGTAGGGCGTCATGTAACAGCACAGCTCAAACACGTAGAGTTCAGGCTGTGGAACAGGTTTGTGGATCCTTCCATCTTGGTTGAGATTAGAGCTGTTTCAGTCTGGGTTTGGACCTGGTAATGTTGGTTTAGACTTTATTGATAGCTTTCAGATTGTCCAAATTGGTGCTATGAAAATCTTTACCTGTCACTCTGTATTTAATAAGAAATATCTGTGTAAAGACATAAACCCTGAACTTGAGCACTTCTATGAGTTAGACTTTAGAGAATTTGCATAATGATTTACAGTTTGGTACATTTTTCACTCCCTCCACACTCGCCCTGGGACAAACTAACACAAGAGTGTCTGCCAGTTGGACCCGTCGACCAATTCCAACACTCATACTAAGCAAGTACTACAGCAGGTTTTTGGGGGGGTTTGCCACTGGCACCCCACTGTGGCAGCAGGTATCCCCAGTGTCTTGCCAGTTGCTATGCTGCCAAACTGGTAATAATCTGAAAAATATGTGTTAAATGGGCAGGGGCAGGTACAGTAGAGGTCGTCCAGAGGAGGTGGATCTAAAACAGCAGGACGATTGAGGGGAGAGACAGTGTATTTGCATGAATGTTTTGGAGTGTTGTCTAAAACTACTTTTACTAAAATGCCAAACTCAATTTCAATACTAGGGAAAAAACTCAATACCAAATACCAATTCTGATACTACAATGATAATTAAAACATTTCTTTAGACAATAGAATGTTATTTTACACATCTCAGTTCAACATGTGCAGCTCCAGATCATTCTAAAGCTGCTTAAATGAGCATATTTTGATCCTAGACTGAGTATTGGTTATTATCTGTCTTGAGGTGTGGTTGCTCTAGAGGCGCAGGTAGTGGGCTGTGATTGGCTGACAATGACAGACAGGTGACAGGGGGAGGAGCAAGGATAGGGCTATTCCAGTCTAAGTTGTTTACTCTTGTTACATGTCAGATAAAACCTTCTCTGACAGCATCTCCCCGCGGTGCACTCTCAGGCTCCTCTGCCTGTTTAGCTGTCTTCTCTGTCACCACAAACACTCTCAGAGACTGGAGGAGAGGGGCACACAGGAGCAACACTATTTCTGCACCAGGAGTTTCAAATATTGATACTCTGCATTTGGGGTTTTCTGCATGCATGTCTACGGTGGAATATTCTGCTGTTTAAAAAGTTTTAGAATAAGATCACCTGTGTTATGTCATTTGTTCCCAGCCAGATGGTGTTAAAACAAAGCTCAGATTGAACTCTAATTTCAGACAGAGCAGAGCCTCCAGTTAGCTTCACACCCCAGGGAAAGATGATAGAAGCTGCAAAGTATCAATATTACTATGTAGTACACTGTTAGTAGTACACTATGAGACAGTGGCACAAAGGTGTACTATACTGTAAGTGCACTGATCCTCCGTGCAAGTTCTAATAAAAGTCTGTATGAAATGCTCACATTTATATATTTTTTTAGGTTCTATTTAGCCCCTCAAGAGAAGCCTTTTGATATGTAACATAAAAAACAAACAAACAGAAAACAAACACAGGACAGCACACAGATGACATTCACACTAAACAATACAGGATCATAAGATATACTTATCTTACCTCTTGGAGTTTATCATTCCCACACTTATATTTGGAAATTATTGCATGAAAAAGCAACTCTATGTACATCAGAAATCAGAAATTTTGATCAAAAACAGGAGCAGGATATTTTTAAGTATTTGAAAACAGATGCCTTAAACATGTGGATTGATGTAATTGTTCGGATTGAGGAGGGCAAGTAGTTTCAGTCATCTGGGGCTTTAAAGTTTAATGCTCAACTTTCCCCAATTTCTTTTTTTTTTTTTTTTTTTTTTTTTTTTTTTTTTTTTTTTTTTTTTTTTAGGTAACATTAAAAACTAGTTGTTTGGTGTGATGTAAGTTATATCTATATAAACAAAATCAGAAACTCTTTTAGGTAAGGTGGAAACTTTAAATAATAACATTTAAACACCAACTGTTTAAAGTGAAGCTGTCTTCTTGATGTAAGAGTCGGTGTGTTTAGTGAACACCATTTGATAATGATGTGTTCTTAACCCACATACAGTCTATTGTTATAAATGACATTTAAAAATCGAACATTCAATGCTGAGCTGTTCTGATAAATGATGTCTGCATAGACGAGTATTGGTAGAAGTAATTGTGAGGCAAGTCTTTTTCTACCATGTAACTGTAACCCAGGTATTTTCTGTCCCTGGCCCTCTCTACCGTATATTTTGGCCGCGGTTGTTCTCAACTATCATAAGACTTTGTGCACGTATTGCGAGACTAATTGCGCCAAGATCTTTAAACATGGCCGCGCGCTCCTGTTCAGTCGTGTGTTGTGTTGGGGCTGGGTGTGACTGAGCTGCTGCAGGTGAGCGATTATTGCTCTAAAAACTCACTGTTTTCACTCTAAAAATATGTTAAAGTAACTGTTATGCCATCAACCTCTCTAGATGCCTCTTGCCTTCGTAACGAAGTGCTGTCGTGATCCTTTGAGCTTTAACTAAGAGGAAATGGTGAGTGTTAACTTTTGTTTGTTGTTGTTCGGAGCTAATACTAACTAATACTAATACTAATACTAATACTAATACTAATGCTAATACTAATGCTAATGCTAATGCTAATGCTAATGCTAGCGCTCCGATTCAATCCGCTCAATATGAAGCTGTGAGCTGGAGCTGATTGAATCCGTGTATCATTCGTTCATTCGTTTTTCAATATAAAACCAAAAATAAGAAAACGAAAAAACTACCGAACCGGGACTGATCCAGGTCCGAGACCAGACCGGGACCAGAGCGGGACTGAGACCGGGACCAGACCGGGACCAGACCAGGACCAGGGCGGACTCCGAGCTTTGACTCTGAACCTCCTTGGGGTCCGAGCCTCAGCTTCGAGCTCCGGCCCTGCCGTGGGCTTTGAGCCTCCGGTCTGGTCCCGGTCTGGTCCTGGTCTTGTCTCGGTCTTGGTCTCAGGCCCGCTCTGGTCCCGGTCTGGTCCCGGACCTGGTCCATTTGAACCAAAAGCTCTTAGTTCGGTTCGTTTTCATTGGTGTGAATGCGTCAGTCGGATGCTTTGCACCACCTCGGAACCAGCCGCGGTTCTTGAGCGCGGAGGACCAGAGCAGCTCTGTCCCGGTCTCAGTCCTGCTCTGGTCTCGGTCTGGTCTCGGACCTGGATCCGTCCTGATTCAGTCTGTATGCGGTGAGACTGGGACCAGACCAGGACCAGAGCGGGCCTGAGACCGAGACCGAGACAAGACCAGGACCAGACCGGGACCAGACCGGAGGCTCAGAGCCCACGGCAGGACCGGAGCTCGAAGCTGAGGCTCGGACCCCGTGGAGGCTCGGAGTCAAAGCTCGGAGTCCACCCTGGTCCCGCCCTGGTCCCGCCCTGGTCCCGCCCTGGTCCCGGTCTCAGTCCCGCTCTGGTCTCGGACCTGGATCAGTCCCGGTTCAGTCCGTATGCGGTGCCTAAGTCCGGCATCGCAGTCACGGAAGTCACGTAAACGGGAAACCGTTATCCGTTATCGGCCGTTATCCGTTTTCCATTCTTTATTTAAACACAAAATCGAAAACTGAAAAAACGAATCGTTATCCCTTTTTTCATTTTGGTTTTGGAGACAAATAGTGAAGAAAACTGTGTTTTTTTCGTTTTCTTATTTTTGGTTTTGAATGATACACGGATTTGGATGCACTCGTTCACATTCATTTATATGACCGCTTTTCAATACAATTTATTGACGCTTTGTGGTAAAATTGACAGTGAATTATGATTATTATATGATCCTGTTAAATTGTTGATCTAAGTAATTTAAAATGATATTACCTGTTGTTGGAAATATTTTACTATTGAGTACTCTTTATTGACAAATATTTGTACATGGACATGGATGGATGAATGATTATGATTCAGATTTATTATGACAAATTGTTATGATATTGTAAAAATATTTTATAGTGACTTAGGACCAGCAGTGAGTAATACAATTATGATGTACAACTGTTTTGTACAGGCCAGGTTCCTGAAACTGGACCCTCCAGAAACTGGACTCTTAGACACTGGATGGCGAGCTAAGGCCTAGAGCCCGAATCAAACTCAGAGTGCAAGCATCTGCCGGTGCGGTAGGAGGCGTAGCAGCCGCTCAACCCCACACACACACTAGCACACCCACTGCCCCCTGCTGTGGGCACTGGGTCCTCATTGACTTTGCTGGGAATCATCCAGCTTACCATAACCATCTCCAGAACTCTTTTGTGTTTTTTCGACTCCGTGTGGATTATATTAACTTTTGTTGTGGCTCATTTGCACTTGGACAAAGGACTATAACACGTTGAATCCATCATAAACTCTGAACACAATCACATGAATGTGCACATATTGTAAATACTCTCTGTCTGTTGTACACTGTAAATAATACTTCACAGCTAAGCGCTACAATCCTGTGTAACTGTCTTATTAAACACCTCACTTCCCTCCAAGCCGAACCCTGGTCTTCTGATGTAGCCTATTACTATTACTACTACTACTATACTTCATATCTGTACTCAACCCCTAGTGTGGCATTGTATAAGTGCCACATAACGTAAAGCAGATAATGTTTGAGTACATTATCATCAACTGGTCACAGACTTTCTTTATAACTGAACCTATATGTGAACTAAAGTTCAGTTCAGAATCTAAAACAAGGCCAAGATATTTAAACTGGTCAACTTTTACCACTGGAGTTACATCAGTAAATGTCATTATGTAGTCGTTTCTTTCAGCACAGTTTTTATAATGAAATAACATGATATGATTTCTTCATATTAAGTAAATGTGATTGTTCTTTGAATTTGGGCGAGACCATTACCTGAAGAATAAATGATGGTGTCATCAGCATAAAGATGAATTTTGGTGCAGCCATGAGAATAAATACATTATATATGGTGGAGCTAAGAATTAAACAGAGGACTGATTGTCTGAGCAGCCCGATGGAAATAATTTATAAGATCCTTCACCAGATCAAATGCTTTGGTTAAGTCAATAAATATGGCACCAGTTTGCATATTTGAATCAGAAGAAAAGAAAATATCATTTGAGAATTTTAGATGAGCACTTATAGAAAAGTTTGGTCTGAAGTCTGATTAATGGGAAGATAGAAAATTAAAATAGTTCATATATTGAGATAGTTGGTTAAAAGTAGCTTTTTCAACCATGTCAATAATAGAAATGAGGATGTAGTTACTTGTATCACAGGGATCACGGCTTTTAGAGGTGTAACTAAGTACATTTCCATGAGAGTGGAGTGGTACAAGTTGTAAGGGAGAGGTTAAATAAATCAGACAGGGGTATGAAAGGACACTATTTTGAAACATTTAACCTCCAGTCCATCAGGACCTGGTCTGCTCTCTGACCTTAAGCGGTTAATATTGGGTTTAACTTCAGTACATGTCATAAATGTAAATGTGTTATTACTAGAAGCAGTATTTGACATGTTCAGAAAAGCATGTGAAAGCAGCTGCTGCTCCAGAACTGTATGAAGAGAAAAGACTAAATACTAAATACTTTGGCAGTGTCCAGGGGATCCTTGATGATTTCGTTGTTAACTTCTAGGAATTCAGTTTGTTTCTTGGATAATTTTCTAGTAAAACATTTAGTCTGTTCCAGAACCTTTCAGTATTGTTAAAATGAGAGGTTAGACAGTCCCTGAAGAAGTTTGCTTTAGCATTGTACAGATGTACGAATGTTTCTTTTCTCTCTTTCCAAGTGTCATGCTCAGAAGACTCTTTTGATAAGCAATACTTTTTCCAAGCTGAGTCTCTTTGTCTCTAATGTAATAACAGATGAATCCAGGGTAGGTGTCAGCCCTTAACTTTAATTGTCTGCCACAGTGCGA
The DNA here is from genome assembly GCF_026225935.1 of Boleophthalmus pectinirostris. Classification (NCBI taxonomy): domain Eukaryota; kingdom Metazoa; phylum Chordata; class Actinopteri; order Gobiiformes; family Gobiidae; genus Boleophthalmus; species Boleophthalmus pectinirostris. Next base: position 1,220,540 of record NW_026571018.1, on the reverse strand, counting down.
GTTTATACACAACCTTTAGAAATTCTGTATAAAATGAATTCCAGGCTCCTCCTTGAACCGTCACCTTATCGTGGTGGAGGGGTTTGAGTGCCCGAATGATCCCAGGAGCTATGTTGTCGGGGGCTTCATGCCCCTGGTAGGGTCACCCAAGGCAAACAGGTCCGGGGGGACGGGTCAGACGAAGAACGGTTCAGAAGCCCCTATGATGAGTACACCAACAAGGCCAGTTACGTCGCCCGGATTGGCGTCACCGGGGCCTCACCCTGGAGCCAGGCCTGGGGTGGGTGCTCTCCAGCGAGCGCCTGGTGGCCGAGCCTCCCCCCACGGGGCTCGGCCGGGCTCAGCCCGAAGGAGCGACGTGGGGCCGTCCTCACGTGGGCCCACCACCCGCAGGAGGATCCATATGGGGCCGGTGCAGAGAGATCTGGGCAGCAGTCGACGGCGGGGGCCTCGGCGACCAGATCTCCGGACATGGAGACTAGCTCTGGGGACATGGAATGTCACCTCGCTGGGGGGGAAGGAGCCTGAGCTTGTGCGGGAGGTTGAGCGTTACCGACTAGATATAGTCGGCCTCACCTCCACGCACAGTTTGGGCTCTGGAACCCAACTCCTTGAGAGGGGCTGGACTCTCCATTTCTCTGGCGTTGGCCGCGGGGAGCGGCGGCGGGCTGGTGTGGGCCTGCTCATTGCCCCACAGCTCAGTCGCTGTGTGTTGGAGTTCACCCCGGTGAACGAGAGGGTCGCGTCCCTGCGCCTTCGGGTCGGGGACAGGTCTCTCACTGTGGTGTCGGCCTACGGGCCGAACAGCAGTGTTGAGTACCCGGCCTTCTTGGAGTCCTTGGGAGGGGTACTAGACAGTGCACCAACTGGGGACTCCGTTGTTCTCCTGGGGGACTTCAACGCCCACGTGGTCAACGACAGTGACACTTGGAGAGGGGTGATTGGGAGGAACGGCCTCCCCGATCTGAACCCGAGCGGTGTTTTGTTATTGGACTTCTGTGCTAGTCACAGTTTGTCCATAACGAACACCATGTTCGAGCACAAGGGTGTCCATAAGTGCACGTGGCACCAGGACACCCTAGGCCGGAGGTCGATGATCGACTTTCTCGTCGTGTCATCTGATCTCCGGCCGCGTGTCTTGGACACTCGGGTGAAGAGAGGGGCTGAGCTGTCAACTGATCACCACCTGGTTGTGAGTTGGGTTCGCTGGCGGAGGAGGAAGCCGGAAAGACCTGGCAGGCCCAAGCGTGTAGTGAGGGTCTGTTGGGAAAGTCTGGCGGAGCCCTCTGTCAGAGGGACCTTCAACTCGCACCTCCGGGAGGACTTCTCCCGGATTCCGGGGGAGGCCGGAGATATGGAGTCCGAGTGGGCTTCATTTTCGGCCTCTATTGTCAATGCAGCTGCTCGGAGCTGTGGGCGTAAGGTCTGTGGTGCCTGTCGCGGCGGCAACCCCAGAACCCGGTGGTGGACACCGGAAGTAAGGGATGCTGTCAAGCTGAAGAAGGAGTCCTATCGGGCCTTGCTGGCTCGGGGGACTCCTGAGGCAGCTGACGGGTACCGGCGGGCCAAGCGTGCTGCAGCCCGTGTGGTCGCGGAGGCAAAAACTCGGAGCTGGGAGGAGTTCGGGGAGGCCATGGAGAAGGACTATCGGACGGCCTCAAAGAGATTCTGGCAAACCGTCCGGCGCCTCAGGAGGGGAAAGCAGTTCTTCACCAACACTGTTTACAGTGCGGGGGGGAGAGCTGCTGACCTCGACTGGGGACGTTGTCCGGCGGTGGAAGGAATACTTTGAGGATCTCCTCAATCCCACCGTCACGTCCTTCGAGGAGGAGGCCGAGGCTGGGGACTCGGAGGCGGACTCATCCATCACCCTGGCCGAAGTCACTGAGGTGGTTGGCAAGCTCCTTGGTGGCAAGGCTCCGGGGTTGGATGAGATCCGTCCTGAGTACCTGAAGTCTCTGGATGTTGTGGGGCTGTCTTGGCTGACACGCCTCTTCAACATCGCGTGGCGGTCGGGGACAGTACCTCTGGACTGGCAAACCGGGGTGGTGGTCCCTCTGTATAAGAAGGGGGACCGGAGGGTGTGTTCCAACTATAGGGGGGATCACACTCCTCAGCCTTCCCGGTAAGGTCTATGCCAGGGTACTGGAGAGGAGAATCCAGCCGATAGTCGAACCTCGGATTCAGGAGGAGCAGTGTGGTTTTCGTCCTGGCCGTGGAACACTGGACCAGCTCTACACTCTCCATAGGGTGCTCGAGGGTTCATGGGAGTTTGCCCAACCAGTCCACATGTGTTTTGTGGATCTGGAGAAGGCATTCGACCGTGTCCCTCGTGGTGTCCTGTGGGGGGTGCTCTGGGAGTATGGGGTCCGGGGCCCTTTGCTAAGGGCTGTCCGGTCCCTGTATGACCGGAGCAGGAGCTGTGTTCGCATTGCCGGCAGTAAGTCAGACCTGTTCCCGGTGCATGTTGGACTCCGCCAGGGCTGCCCTTTGTCACCGGTTCTGTTCATTGTATTTATGGACAGAATTTCTAGGCGCAGTCAGGGGCCGGAGGGGGTCCGGTTCGGGGACCACAGGATTTCATCTCTGCTGTTTGCGGACGATGTTGTTCTGTTGGCTTCATCGAGCCAGGACCTGCAGTGTGCACTGGGGCGGTTTGCAGCCGAGTGTGAAGGGGCTGGGATGAAGATCAGCTCTTCCAAGTCCGAGGCCATGGTTCTCGACCGGAAAAAGGTGGCTTGCCCTCTCCGGGTGGGTGGGGAGTCTTTGCCTCAAGTGGAGGAGTTCAAGTATCTCGGGGTCTTGTTCACGAGTGAGGGAAGGACGGAACGTGAGATTGACAGGCGGATCGGTGCAGCTTCGGCAGTGATGCGGTCGCTGTATCGGCCCGTTGTGGTGAAGAGGGAGCTGAGTCGAAAGGCGAAGCTCTCGGTTTACCGGTCAGTCTACGTTCCTACTCTCACCTATGGTCATGAGCTCTGGGTAGTGACCGAAAGGACGAGATCGCGGATACAAGCGCTCGAAATGAGTTTCCTCCGCAGGGTGGCTGGGCGCTCCCTTAGAGATAGGGTGAGGAGCTCAGTCACACGGGAGGAGCTCGGAGTAGAGCCGCTGCTCCTCCATGTCGAGAGGAGCCAGTTGAGGTGGCTCGGGCATCTGTTCCGGATGCCTCCTGGGCGCCTCCCTCGGGAGGTGTTCCGGGCATGTCCCACCGGGAGGAGGCCCCGGGGAAGACCCAGGACACGCTGGAGGGACTATGTCTCTCGGCTGGCCTGGGAACGCCTCGGGGTCCCCCCGGAGGAGCTGGAGGACGTGTCTGGGGTGAAGGAAGTCTGGGAGTCCCTGCTTAGGCTGCTCCCCCCGCGACCCGGCCCCGGATAAGCGGACGAAAATGGATGGATGGATGGATGAATTCCAGGCTTCTTCAACAAAAAAGATTAAATGAAATTTATCCCAGTAAATGTTTTTTTCAGTTATTAATAAAAGTCTCAGTATTTAAATGAATAAATTCTTGAATTGTCTTATTTTTATCAGCTTTGTAAGAGAGCGAGATATTTTAATTTTCCATACGTTAAAAACCATCGAGTGATTGCTAAATGAGCCAGGAAGCACAGCAGATGAAATCATTCTATCTGGATGACTAAATAACACTCAGTCTTATAAAGATGAAAGGTAATGAACTGGGACTTATTCTAGTTGATTCAGCTATGATATCAATTATATTTATTCTTTTGAAATGAGTCTGATTTGCACTTTGGTGTCATCAGTCTCTGAGCAAAATTGTACAATGCAAGAGCGCCGCCTTTAAGCACATTTAAGAAAAGCAAGGATTGTAGCAGCACTGGAAGTACACTTCTGAACAACAAACTGACCCTATATGTCAATCAAACATCTTCCAAATCAATGGCACAAAGATGAACCTACATGCAGGTTATTCATGTGTAGTAGACTATCAATCAGTTGCTCAATATAAGATCACCACCATGACCACATTTTAAATAAAAAAATATTTTAGTACAATCTCTGTGGAAGAGCATTTCTGAACAGTGTGTTTGCATTATTACTCTGTGGTACGTGTTAAAAGGAAGGAAAGGAGGAAGGGAGGGAGGAAGGGAGGGAGGAAGGAAGGCTGCCAATCTGCACCAACAGTCACTTTAACCACTACCAACAACACAGGCAAAGTAATAAAGCTACACTAAATGTCTTGCCCAAGGACACATCAACAGTACGCACTGGCTCTAACTGCTCTAGTTGCCCTGGGCCTGCTTTGCTACAATCCCAGGAATCCAAAAGGGTTTTATATATAGCCCAAAATAATTGCTCCAGTCCAACCGAACCCTCACGCTGCCACACTGCCCTGCTGCGCTTTCATTTCACAATCGCTGTCCATTTCTCTATGAATATGTGATCAGCGCTGTGGTGGGCTTTCTATTAGCTCAAGTCAGTATCAAATGAAAAGCGCCAGGCCAAAGAAACCATGATAGGCCTGCAGTTGTGCAGACTCTGTGCATATTTCTGCAGATATGAAATATGAAGTGAATCTATGGAGGCGTATGTGTGGTCGGCGTAGTGCTGAGCTCTGTAAAACCTCTGCATATTCAGCAGAGCGGTGCAATAGGCTCACTTTAGTAAAGTCATTTTCTCATCTCTCTCACAGGACTAGCAAACGGTCAATAAATACTTTGTCTCGCAAGTCCAGAGTGACACCAGTCTGAGACTCTGTAAACACTGACTGTTCCACGTGAGTCAAAGTGAACTAACTTTGTGCTTTATGAGTTTAGTTTATAATCAGCACATGTGATTACAGCAAATATTAAGCTTCAGCCACATCGACAGTTTTTAAGAAAAAAGTAATACCTTTATTTCTCATTTTAAAAAATGAACCTTAACCTGCCTGTGCAAAACTGTGTTGTGGGTCATGAGAGCTTGTGTGGCCAAACCTCCTTATCAAAGCCTGGTCCTGTCAGACCTCAGGAGCCCAGCAGGGCCGGGCCTGGGTCCTGCTGGGATGGGAGACCACTGGGAACATCAGGAGCCACAGGGGGCACTAGTGTCAGAAAGAAAAAAACTGTTGTTGTGTCCTTAGGCAAGACACTTCACCATAGCCTAGGAAGAAAATGGAGTGTGTGTGAGTGATGGTGGTGGTCGGAGGTGGATGGCACAGACTGACAGCCTCTCTTCCGTCAGTCTGCCTCAGGGCAGCTGTGGCTACAGCTGTAGTTGTAGTAATGTCTGGAATGGCTCTATATAAATGTAATGATTGACTGATTTATTAATTAATGAATTGCTGTCAAAAATCCAAAATTGCCAGCATCGCCTCTAACACAAAGTGGCTGTGAGTTTGTGGACAAAAATGTGCCACTTTGATGCATCAACAGAAAGTAAAAGAACAAATGAAGGTTTTTGTTATAATTTTAGGTCTAAGTGAAGCTTTGTCTTGTCAAAAAGTCTGTCAAGTGAAAAGTGGGTTGCCATGGTTGCAATAGAATGTAAAATGTTTTTTCAAAGGTTTTAGCACATTTTTTGAGTCTGTTTAGTTTGATGGTTTTAGTCAAACATACAGTCTCTCTCAGCAGGTGCTTTTGAGAGCAGATCATTTAGAACATTTCTCAGAAGTTCACACAGTTCTGCTCTTTGTCAGAACACCTGACTCAGCTCTCATTCACAAACGCACAAACACACAAACACATGAGCACACGAACACACAAACGCACGAACACACAAACACATGAGCACACGAACACACAAACCACAACACGCACAACACACACGAACACACAAACACATGAGCACACGAACACACAAACGCACAAACACATGAGCACACGAACACACAAACACATGAGCACACGAACACACAAACGCACGAACACACAAACACATGAGCACACGAACACACAAACGCACGAACACACAAACACATGAGCACACGAACACACAAACGCACGAACACACAAACACATGAGCACACGAACACACAAACGCACGAACACACAAACACATGAGCACACGAACACACAAACACATGAGCACACAAACACACAAACGCACGAACACACAAACACATGAGCACACGAACACACAAACGCACAAACACATGAGCACACGAACACACAAACACATGAGCACACGAACACACAAACACATGAGCACATGAACACACAAACGCACGAACACACAAACACATGAGCACACAAACACAAACGCACGACACACAAACACACAAACGCACGAACACAAACACATCACGAACACACACAACACACAACACATGAGCACACGAACACACAAACACATGAGCACACGAACACACAAACGCGAACAACACACACATGACACACGAACACACAAAACACGAACACACAAACGCACGAACACATAAACACATGAACACACAAACGCACGAGCACACGAACACACAAACGCACGAACACATGAACACACGAACACACAAACACATGAGCACACGACACACAAACGCACGAACACACAAACACATGAGCACACGAACACACAAACACGAACACACAAACACACGAACACACAAACACATGAGCACACGAACACACGAACACACAAACACATGAGCACACGAACACACAAACGCACGAACACATGAACACACAAACGCACGAACACACAAACGCACAAACACACAAACACATGAACACACAAACGCACGAACACACAAACGCACAAACACACAAACACACGAACACACAAACGCACAAACACACAAACGCACGAACACACAAACACATGAGCACACAACCACATGAGCACACGAACACACAAACGCACGAACACACAACACGAGCACACGAACACACAAACGCACGAACACATGAACACACAAACGCACGAACACACAAACACATGAGCACACGAACACACAAACGCACGAACACACAAACGCACGAACACACAAACGCACGAGCACACGAACACACAAACGCACGAGCACACGAACACACAAACACATGAGCACACGAACACACAAACGCACGAACACACAAACGCACGAACACACAAACGCACGAACACACAAACGCATGAACACACAAACGCACGAGCACACAAACACATGAGCACACGAACACACAAACGCACAAACACATGAGCACACGAACACACAAACGCACGAACACACAAACACATGAGCACACGAACACACAAACGCACGAACACACAAACACACATGAAGCACGCACGAACACACAAACGCACGAACACACAAACACATGAGCACACGAACACACAAACGCACGAACACACAAACACATGACACACGAACACATGAGCACACGAAACAACAACACATGAACACGAACACATGAGCACACGAACACACAAACGCACGAACACACAAACACATGAGCACACGAACACACAAACGCACGAACACACAAACACATGAACACACACGAACACAACACACGAACACACAAACGCAACGAACACACAAACGCACGAACACACAAACGCAAACGAACACACAAACACATGACACACAAACGCACACGAGCACACGAACACACAAACGCACGAACACAAAAACGCACGAACACACAAACACATGAGCACACGAACACACAAACACATGAGCACACGAACACACAAACGCACGAACACACAACACATGAGCACACGAACACACATGAGCACACGAACACACAAACGAACACACAACGAAACACACACACGCACGAACACACAAACGCACGAACACACAAACGCATGAACACACAAACGCACGAGCACACGAACACACAAACGCACGAACACAAAAACGCACGAACACACAAACACATGAGCACACGAACACACAAACACATGAGCACACGAACACACAAACACATGAGCACACGAACACACAAACGCACGAACACACAAACACATGAGCACACGAACACACAAACACATGAGCACACGAACACACAAACGCACGAACACACAAACACATGAGCACACGAACACACAAACGCACGAACACACAAACGCACGAACACATGAACACACAAACGCGCAAACACACAAACACATGAGCACACAAACACATGAGCACACGAGCACACAAACGCACGAACACATGAACACACAAACGCACAAACACACAAACACATGAGCACACAAACACATGAGCACACGAACACACAAACACATGAGCACACAAACGCACGAACACATGAACACATGAGCACACGAACACACAAACGCACGAACACATGAACACACGAACACACGAACACACAAACGCACGAACACACAAACGCACGAACACACAAACGCACGAACACACGAACACACAAACGCACGAACACACAAACGCACGAACACACAAACGCACGAACACACGAACACACAAACGCACGAACACACAAACGCACGAACACACAAACACATGAGCACACGAACACACAAACGCACGAACACACAAACGCACGAACACACAAACACATGAGCACACGAACACACAAACGCACAAACACACAAACACATGAGCACACGAACACACAAACGCACAAACACACAAACACATGGGCACATGGGCACATGAGGACACGAGTTTGTTTTATTGCCACTACAGTTCTGTTCTTGTGCTGAAGGACTTTGGCCCAAACTCTGTCACTTTTAACATAGAAACAAACATGAGCAAAATACTACAAACTAACATGAAAGGCTTTCACACAAGAATCCACCAGAGCAGGACCTCAGAGACACTGTATGATGACACACAGTGTGATGGGCTATAATCTAGAGACACACTACACACAGTATCCTGTATGTCAGTGTGATGTTGCTGTTGCTGCTGTGTTTTCTTCAGCATAAATAGACTATCTCTGATCGCATGCAAAGTCTAGTTTGTTATTTTTATATTATGTTTTTTTTATATATATAAAATACAATACTGCTTTTTCAGCCCAATAATCATCTGTGTAAAGTGTGAACCCCAGTGTGAGAAAAACACATGAGCACAGTCTGAAAATTGGGACGGTGAAACCTGCTTTTGGGAGATGATAGATCAGGTTTGAATGTAAAACTGCATTTTGCTAAGATTAAATTTTGTTTTGGAAAACTAAAATTATGTTTGGGATTTTGTGTGAGCTACAATATTTTGCAAATGTAAATTTTCTACAGAGAAATGAGACAAAATGTATGTCCTGCTCCCAAAATGCAAAGGAGTATTCTTGTATTTTGGGAGCAGTTGTTTTTCAGTCACACATGAGAGACAAAAGCACTCACTGATCAACCATCATTTTTTAACTTCATCAAATGTTGCTCACTTGGAGAGATTCAACAGTAACCAGACTCACAAAGTATTCTGGATTCTAAAGCGTGTAATCTGGATGCCATGATCATTACACTCACAATTATACACTTACATTATGGCTGTTAGAACTGGATGTTGCCTCCTATACGTTACCACGGCAACAATTTCTCTAGCTTTTACCTCATTGCTGCCACCAAAACAAACCTTCATAATCCATCCTGATCCTTACCCAGGCCAGGGATTCCATTTTTCCTCTTTCTGGGTGTCAGTATTTTATAAAAGCTCTTGGATTGTGGCTTCTGTTTTACTTTTTACCTGTTTCCACTCTGGTGTGTGTGTGTGTGTGTGCATGTGTGTGTGTGTGTGTGTGTGTGTGCGTGTGTGTGTGTGTGTGTGTGTATGTGTGGGGGGGTGTGTGCGTGTGTGTGATTGCTAATGTACTAACCATAACGCGCACACACTCACACACTCCTACAGAGCAGAGAGGAGAGGGGAGTTCATCTGAGCTGGTGTGAAAGGCGACCTGGTACTCCGTCGGGTGCAGAGTGGGTGGCATGGGTGTGGGTGATCTGGGAGAGGGTGCCACTAGAAATGCTTCAGTGTGAAATGGTGAAATATTGAACTGGTGCAGGACTGAATGTGGGTCACTGTTGGAAACTGATGTACAGACACCATCACAAAAAAGTGAAAAATATCACTGGTTCATTTTAAACAGTTTGCAGTGGTCCAAAGTTCTTCTTCACTTACCTTCTGCATTCTGATCCTAATGATTCACCACGTGAGTTTATAAATGCTTTTCACAACTCTCAGGAGTTTTCTGTGGAGGTAAAGTTCACAACTAGAGGAACAGCAAACTTGATGTAACTACTGGAGCTGCTCCATTATGGAAAAAAAAAAAACATCATTATTACAGTCCCTGACAAAAGTCTTGTTGCTTATCCATTTTGTAGAAACAAAAGCTTATAACCTGACTTTAAATTAATCGGTCGGTTTTAGAAATGTCTCATATGAAAGTTAAAACCCTCCCAAATTATGTTCAATATACTAAAATAAATTTGCTTCACTGAAGAAAGATTGATCATTTAATGAACACAGAAAGGTCAGATTTTGGCAAGACAAAAGTTTTGTCGCCTACAGAAAATTGAACAAATAATTTACTTCAAATACAAAAATATTTTGCATAACGTCAGTGAATGAAGTAGTGGTGCTGTGAGATCCATATTTAATATCTTGTATGACTCCATGAGCTTGAAGGACTGCATCCATGCGGTTCGACAATGATTCATACAATTTGTTGATGAAGTCATCAGGAATAGCAAACAAAGCGTCTTACATGCCTCCCAGAGTTCCTCAAGATTCTTTGGTTTTGCCTTCCATGCTTCCTCTTTCATTCTACCCCAGACATGCTCAATGATGTTCATGTCTGGTGACTGGGCTGGCCAGTCCTGGAGCACCTTGATCTTCTTCGCCTTGAGAAACTTTGATGTAGAGATAGAAGTATGTGATGGAGCACCATCCTGCTGCAAAATTTGACCCCTTTTATGGTTGAGAATGTAAGAGGAGCTAATACTTCTTGATATTTTAGGTTATTGATATTGTCTTCCACCCTGCAAATGTCTCGCACAGCCCCAGACTGGGTGGAACCCCAGACCAGGATTTTTCCGCCACCAAACTTAACTGTTTTCTGGGTGAATCTTGGATCCATGCGGGCTCCAGTAGGTCTCCTGCAATATTTGTGGCGGCTGTGATGTAATTCAACTGAGGATTCATCTGAGAAATCCACCTTCTGCCACTTTTCCAGTGTCCATCCTTTTAGCAGGCTGTGGGCCTTGGCAAATGCCACACGGTTTTTTTATTGCCTTTTGTTTAGTGCTGGTTTCTGTGCACTGATTCGACCATGGAGGCCATTTCCAGACAGAATTCTACAAACTGTTGTGGTTGACACAGGGACTTGAGGTGACCAGACCTGGTGGAGTCTGCTGTAGTGGAAAAGGGTCTGGCCTTGGATTTTCGAATCAACAAACGGTCCTCCCAAGCAGTTGTCTTGTGGGGTCTGCCGGACCTGGGCTTGTCAAAAACATCTCCAGTCATTTCAGATCTTTTTCTTATTCTTTGTACTTGACGCTGAGACACATTGAAGGTGTCACCACCTCAGCAGTGGATCTGGTCTTCAGCCTCTTGATAATTAAGGCTTTGGTCTCAGGGTGGATCTTAGGCATGTTGTCAGAGGTCAAGTTGCAGTTGATGTGAAGGTCTGGTGTGCTGGGGTTCTTTTTATACACACCCACTAATTGATTGATCAGTAACTGATCACAGATGAGGCTGTAATCTAGGATTGGGTGCATCATGTGACAAGGCGACAAGACTTTTGTCTTGCCAAGATCTGACCTTTCTGTGTTCATTAAATGATCAATCTTTCTTCAGTGAAGCAAATTTATTTTAGTATATTGAACATAATTTGGGAGGGTTTTAACTTTCATATGAGACATTTCTAAAACCGACCGATTAATTTAAAGTCAGGTTATAAGCTTTTGTTTCTACAAAATGGAGACGAGACTTTTGTCAGGGACTGTATATTTTGGTCAATATTGAAATCACGATTATTCCAATGATTATTTTTTAGTTAGACGATGCATTTATTCAGCATTTCTCTCACAAAAAAATAAAATAAAAATTTCAAACTGAAAATAAATATAAGCTACAAATCTGAACCTTAGAGCAGTTTTGTGATGTATAAAACATAAAATTTGTAAAATAAATTTGAACATGAAATAAGGGAGAGAAAAACATAACTGTATCCAAAATAAACTATATGTCCATCTGTTCTACATTTAAAGAATAACATAAATTATATATATATATATATATATATTATATCCCAAAAATAAACTTTGTTAAGCTTTAGGGCAACTCACACTAGAACTGTGCCGATTGTTGTGGGTTCTATGTTCCACACTCACACCTGCAAAACCGAACTGAGCCATGGCCGATGATGTCATCACTCGACGCCATTTATTTACCTGTGGCATCAGAGCGAACGCTTTAGCCGAGAAAATAAGTCCAGCGGCACAAATATCTGTTAAATCACTATTTACACACGCCGACACACACACAGACACACACACACCCTCAAACAGACACACACAGACACACACACACGCTTAAACAGACACAGAGATGCGCGGATGGGCTATTTTTTCATCCGCAACCGCGACACAAAACTCATCATCCACCCGCTGTCCATTTTGCACCGAAGGTTTTCAAAACCGCACCCGCCCACCATCCGCCGATTGATTTTAGATTTTAGAACAATCATACAGCAAACAAACTAAGGAGCCTCGATAAAAATGCAAACTCTATAGCTCATTCATTTCAAAATTCACTCAGCGTGTATGTTCGCATTCTTAATTGTCCGCAACAACCCCAAACTTACCTGGTTTTCTTGCGCAGCTAATTAACTGACGTTTTCCAACTAGACTATTTTTGCACCTTCTTGCCTTCATGTTGGATGTTGTTACATTCTGAACATTCTGCCATTGCCCGATGTTATTTCAAAGTCATAGCCTCACTCCATCGGTCTTTCTTTAAGTTTTAAATACCCCGAGTGGCAGTCTACGCTATAATGTCTGCGTGTTTTAAAATATATCTGATATCGAAACAAAATGGACAGATCATCTCATCCAGATGAACCTTTATTGAAATCAGGCAATGCCCTCTTTATATTCCAATTGAAATAGGCAAGAAAAATATGCATAACTAAATAAATATGGCCCTTGTGTTGGCAAACAGCTGAAATAAATTGGAAATAATAAAATAAACTGCATATAATATGTGCCTCGTAAACCTTAGTCTATCAATAACCCGACACAACCTTAACCTTCAGAACATAAAAATGATGTCAAATGGGCTAATTAAGGATATGACGTACACTTCATACTACAAGCACAGACAATGAGACTCGTCTTTTCAGACGTAGGTAACAATACTAACAATAACTTTTTTTTTTCATATAGTTCAGTGAACATGATATATACAACAGATCACAACACAACATTGGAGGATAATGTTTTAACATTTGCATTTTGCAATAATAAACTATATACCTCTTAACATATTACACCTTTATTCAAGTTTTAAATTTTTCTTCAAAAAAACTAGTTTGTCCACACTGTCAGAGCTAAGTGCAGACCTAGTGGCAGTAACTATGTCACCTGCTGTGGAAAAAACCCTTTCGCTGGGCACTGAAGTAGCAGGTATGGCCAGGTAACTTTTTGCCAGTATAGCTAGATTAGGATACAGAGATTCGTGACATTTCCACCAGGAAAGCGGCTCAGAGTCAATCGAGGTGCATTCCTTTGCCATGTATGCACAGACTTCTTCTTCAGCTTCTGCTTCAAATTAGGCTGGTTCCTCTGATCAGTTCTGAAGAGTGAGCCAAAAATTTCTGCCATTGCCGACCTCTTTGAAGGAGGTGGGGAGGAGGATACCTCTGACTGTTCTCCCATCACTAACAAAGGAGTGGCCTGTGAAGTTGATGGACTGTCCTCCTCTGCAGACAGGAGGGTATCATTCTGCAATATATGAAATGACAAAGACAACAATATAGTGAGAATTATGGTGTAACAGCAGATTATTCACTTATGAAATCACATTTTATATTTGTATAATAAATATATATATAATTTTTTTTCTCTTAAATGCATACCTGTTCTGCTCTGTCCAGAACTTCTCTGATGAGATCTTCATGGACTTTCTGATGACAAGCTGGATCCAAGTGATTAAGTGTTTTGAATCTGGGGTCCAATGCTGTACATTTATTTAAGAAATCCCGGAGGTCTGGGTCATCATATCGGCCTTGAAAGTTTTCTCTGATGGCATTTTTCATATCTCTTGCAATTGGGGCATCAGCTGTATTTTTTTCTGTGGATTTCAGGATTGTAGTTTGCAGGGGCAGGATCATTGAAATAGATGGAGATGTTTCTGTGCTAATTACTGCAGTGATGGTCTTCAAAGGCTTCATGACTTCAACTATGTTCTCTGCACAGGACAGTTCCTGATCTGAAAGATTTGTGATGTCCTTGGTCCTGACATTCCTCTCTGCCAAAGCAGAGTAAATAGCGGCTTGTTGCTCTAGGTATCTCTCAACCATTTCATAGCTTGAGTTCCAGCGTGTGGCAACATCAATGATGAGACTGTGGTTTGGCAAATCAAGCATGTCCTGTTTGCTTTCTAAAATGTAGGCAGCAGTTGTGCTACGGTGGAAATGTGACACAGTCGATGTCATTTTTGCAAGTACATTCGATACCTGCTTTTGACTTCCAGTGCTTTCTTAGCGACCAGGTTGAGAGTATGGGTAAAGCATGCTATGTGCGGACCTAGCCCTGCCTCACCAACTGCATTAACAATGTTTCTTGCATTGTCAGTGGTCACTGCTATGGTCATCCCAGGCCTTTCTAGATTCCACTCTGACACAATTTCATTTAGCTTCTCAGCAAGGTGACTGCTTGTGTGCTGCTCATATAAGGGGCGCGTTTGCAGGACGACCGTTCTCATCTCCCACGCAGAGCTAATAAAATGCGCTGTTACTGTAAGAAAGCTTTCGGTAGCTCGAGAAGTCCACGAATCCGTCGTGAGAGCGATTGAATGTGCAGCTGACAACTCCTGCTCCACTATCTGTCTTGTTCTGTTGTAAATGCCGGGGACTACAGTTTGTTTCACGTGGCTGCGGGACGGCACGCTGTAGCGAGGTTCGAGCACATGTAGTAAATACTTGAAGCCTACCTCTTCTACTGTGGAGTACGGGCGCATAGCGGATGCAATATAAATCCCAATTGCTTCCGTAATTTTTTTTACTCTACTAGTGTTCGTGTCTAGCGGTTGATGAAATACGGTGGGGAGAAGTAACTGGACACTTTTTTTCGGTCTTGTTCCAGTGATAGGGATGTCTGGGTGATGCCGACGGATATGTGTTAGCATATTTGAAGTGTTCCCGCTCACATAGCCGACAACTGTCGAACAACGAGGACAGACCTTCTTCGTCTTGCCGACCATCCGCTCACCGTCGCTATTATAAGTAACGGGGAACCTGAAGTTCTCCCACACCATTGACTTAAATGATGCAGGTGGGTCTTCTAACTCCTGTGTGTGGCCACCACACGCCATTCTCAGAATTAAAGGTTGTATGGAGGATTTGTTTTTGTTTCAAATTGTCAATGATAGCATTATAGAGGTGCAGTAGCCTTGTAATTATGATGACCAAAAAAAAGAGAATAAAAATTCATCAACTCTGGATGTGGTGGGGCTAAACATTTGCCAATAGATAACGACACTGCCTCGTTATCTGTGAGCTGACAGGCTGTCAATCAAACTCCCTACATTTCTAGCGTAACTGACTTGTCTGCGCACTGCCATTACGTGGTTTACGTACGTCTGTCACGCAGTCCACAGACGCAAGACGCACAGACGCTGTTTACTCCACCAACGCAACAGTTCTTAGCGGCTTTTTTTTTACCTATATCTTCCTCACAGTTCGCACAAAGTTTGTTGCAATGGCGACAAGAATCCAGGAGCAGTTCGCCGCAAAAGAAAGTCCGTTTTTGAGGTCATTGAAAGAAGAAGACAAGGGGAAAAGCAGCGAAGCCAAACTAAGGTGATTCTTGAAGATTCATTCCATCGATGGCGCGACTGAAGCAGACGCAGGGTCTAAAGACTGACGCACTGGTCGCCAAATTACTCCTGGACAGGAAACTTCTGCTTATTATGAAAACGTACTTTATTTCCAAGAGTTAGACAAACATTTTTCAAGACATGAATGCGATATCCTATGTCTGAAAACGTCATTTTCAATGCAAAGAAAGAGTCCGCTTGCAGCTGCGTGTTGTAGTAGTAGCTTCATTCGCACTGAATCTCCCTTCTCTGCACCCCTCTGTGCTCTTCTCCCCGCTCCGCTCTTCTCCCTGCTCCTCGCTTCTTTTCCGTGCACGAAATGTCCGCGCACCCCCTCCCCCTGCTCCTCACTTCTCCGCTTTGCCTAACCAACACTGTAGTTAGTTGTTTACAAGTCATGTGCAGCGATGAGGACTTGTTTTCTAGAAACAAACCTGTTTCTGGCGTAAGGAGGAGGAGGGAGGAGGCGTTTCTACGTAGGGAGCTGTGGGGGAGGGGGGGTGGTTTCATGCATGCACAACATTTGAAAAAGGACAAACAGTCGCTGGATTTCTCGTTCCCTGGAAAATCCTCTATACAACCTTTAACTCACTCGTAACCAGAGAGCCTCAAAACAAACTACCAAGCAGAGATTGTATTGGAAGGCGGAGTTCGAAAAGCAAGATCAATCAAAGTTTTCAGATGCAAATGACTAAATGCGTCCCGAAGGATCTCTCACGCGACACAACAGTTCCTCGTTTGTTTCAGTATTTTTTTTAAATCAAACTTTATTTTGTACCGTGTATTCTACGTGAAAATGCTCGTACCGAACCGTAACCCCTGTACCGTGACGGTTCAATATGAATACGCATACCGTGCCACCCTTAATACACACACAGACACACACAGACACACACAGACACACACAGACACACACAGACACACACAGACACACACACACCAACACATCCTAGACTAGACGCATATGAGTTTGTCTGTGAGTTTATGGAGATAATCAGGACACATGACTCTCTGTGTGTGTTCAGCACCAAGCGCCTGTGGGCACCACTTGAATCCTCACAAATCTATGGCCATTGTGCCCCGGTCCTCCCTTTCACCAGCACGTCAATCATTTCAACTCTATTATATGAGTTTGGAGATTGTCTGATGCACAAATCAAAATTACAATCAAAATTTGATTAATTGCACAGCCTTAATAACTACCACTTCATGACATTATAAGGTGGAGCAAAGCATTTTGAGCTTTGGAGATTAAGACAAACTTGGTTTACTCAAATGTGTGAATGAAACAAAACACAACTGGAGGTGTATTTTTGGGGGGAACAACATTCTCACGTGGCTTAAAACACACAATACTTCACAAGAATCCGTTGTGTGTAATCTCGGAGCTTTAAACGTGTATGGCTCCATCATCAGGCCCCTGAGCGGCATGTTTTGATTGGCTGACTACATCCTGTTTTGGAACGGTGCTGCTTCCTGGTTTGGCTGCCTCCAGCGTGTTGTGAGGCTCTGATTGGCTGATTGCTTCTGGGTAATGGCCTCATTAGAGCTCATTTAGTCCGTCCAAGTGACTGTGGTAAACATATTATGTCACAAACCCGCTGTTCCCACACTCACAGGCAGGGGGCGATGTGACTATGCCCAGTCCATGTCCTCTCCTGACCCCTGCCCTGTCCACAGCTAAACACCTCACACCACACACACATTATCTCCATGGCAACAGAATAACCACCATTACTGTGGTCCACTTATGATTACACAAGGAGACAGACGCATGTTTGCGCAACTGTAAAACACACACACACACATGCAAACACACACACAGACACAACAGACACACACAGACACACACAGACACACACACACACAGACACAGACACAAACACACGATCAAACAGACACACACAGACGCAGACACACACATAAACACAGACACACACACACACACACACAGACGCAGACACACACACACACACACACAGACACACACAGACACAGCACACACACACATACACACAGACACACACACACA
>NW_026571018.1:912571-1197571 GCF_026225935.1 Boleophthalmus pectinirostris | reverse complement strand
CAAAAGAGCTCTGTGTGCATGAAAATGAATTTCTCCCTGGAGATAATAAAGTCTAAATTCTAAAGTCTAAAGTCTTGATCCAGGGCAGGTGACACAGAGAACAACACAAAATATAAAACTGTTTCACAGAGACAGAACACAGAGCAGTAAAAGGCCAAATTCAGAGTGTTCACAGACTTGGTTTTCCTTCAACCACAGTTTAAGGTGCAGTTTGAATGTGGTCAGAGACTTTCTCTTATTGTCAGTGGGAGACTCTTTGACTGACAGCTCGGTCTGTAATCTACTGTAATGATATTATTGCAATAATAACCTGGTGCAAAGAGGGAAATTGGAGAGCTCTGATTGGCTGGGAGCGCAGAGTCGACCAGGCTTTGCTGTGTGTGTTAGGACTTGGATCAGATGGGGCTCTGTTGGACTCGTGTCACCAGTGCTGTTATGATGATAGGCTGCTGATGGACAGTGATTATCAGGTGTGCAACAAGATCCATTTCTCCACAAATGATAAACGTAAAATGGACTCAAACTCAAGTCAAAGTCCTACAATGTTTGTACAGATCTGAGACGTGGAAAGGTTAAAGTACGTCGTACAGGACTGTGCTTCTTCAGTTGTTCAGCTTAGACAGTGAATGGGTGGATGGAGTCTTAAACCAAAGTTTGGATGGATCGACTCTTTGTTTTATTGAGATGATCAGGATTTCTGTGGGACAGAGCAATATTTTTTGGCATTTCTCTGTAAAAAATCTGATTAAACTCATGATTCACAAGTCCTAGTACTTTTTTAAAGAAAGAGAAATTTTATCATGAGCTCCCCCCTGCAGGTGTAGTCTTGTGAGTGCAGTTTGGGTCAAATACAGAGATTACAGAAGAATAGTTTTGAGAGCTTTTACCACAAACTCTTTTCAGTCAACTAATTGATTAACAGGCTTGTCTATAGTATTTACAGTAGAAGAGGCAACAAGGACAAGCCAAATACGAGTGACACAAGTCCTAAGAAGCAGCTCAATGTCAAGAACAAGACCTGGGCAGTAAACAGCTCCGTCCTGTCAGTGATCAGATCCCAGCAGGAATCATGCACTGGCCAAAGGAGGAGATACAGATCACAGATGTTAAGACACAAAAGCTCCTGACCATGTAATAATAATAATAATAATAATACATTTTATTTATATTGCACTTTACATAAAATAATCTCAAAGTGCTACAGGGAGGGTTCCATCCCAAATCCAGCACCTTGAGACTGTACACAGGCCGGAAGGAAGGAGGCTGAGGACTAGTGAGTGTGGGAACCACTGTCCAGGATGAAACATCCAAGCTGCTTGAGAACATCAAGGACAAGGCCCCGACAGATGAATGTCTCAGACAGTGGGGTCCAGAGGAAGAGGAGCTGGAGGGACAAACCCCTACATGGAGCAAACCACCGGAACAGAACTGAAGTGGCTAGTATCAAGAAATCCTACCAATGGCTTCAGAGGACTGGTCTGAAGGACACACAGAGGCACTGATCCTGGAGTACAGGAGCAGGCCCTGAGCACCCGGGCAGTAGAGGCCCGGATCTACCACACCAGACCAGACCCACGGTGTAGACTGTGCAAAGAGGCTCCTGAGACAGTCCAGCACATAACTGCAGGTGTAAGATGCTGCAGGGAAACAGACATGGAGCGACATAACCAAGTGGCGGGCATAGTGTACAGAAACATCTGTGCAGAGTACGGGCTGGAAACCCCAGGATCAAGGTGGGAAACACCTCCAAAGGTTGTGGAGAACAACCAAGCCAAGATCCTGTGGGACTTCAGATACAGACTGAGAGGATGGTGATGGGCCAACCAGACATAGTAGTATAAGGAAAAAGGAACATAGAGAAACTAGAGAAATACCAGGGGCTCAAGAAGAGCTGGAGAAGGTCTGGAAGGTGAAGGCATCAATGGTGCCTGTGGTCAGTCCAGAAAAGTGCAGGATATTAACAGCAAAGATACTGTCCAGAACTCTCAAGCTCCCAGGCCTCTGGTAGAGGAGTCAAGTTGGATGTGAGAGAAGAAAGTGAAAGGTGAAAAGTGAGGAGCACTTTTATATATATATATATGTGTGTGTGTGTGCGTGTGTGTGTGTGTGTGTGTGTGTGTGTGTGTATATATATGTAAATATATATACACCAAATAGGACCAACATTCGATACAAAACAAATTTCCACATCATCGCCAATTTCTAACACCTGTGTCTCAACAGTGCATCCCCACAGAGCACCTTCTGTTGTTCTGCTAATACTTATATACTTACAATACTTTGGTGTATTATATATTAGAAGCATGATTCTAAATCTGATCAGTTTTAATATTTAGATTCATCCTCTTATCATGGTCAAAAATCTGTTCCATCAGAAAAAACAAATTCCTGCATGCAATTTTCTATTGAAAAACTGTTTGGTTTGCTGTGTTTCCACTTAATCATTATAATTGTTGCTACTATAAAGGCGCGACTGGCAATTTTGTACTGATATTTTATTGGAAATTGAGCAGAAAGGCAACCTAACAAACAGGTAAGTGGACTTAACGAAAGGCTTTTATTTAGTAACTTAGAAACAACACAAGTTATTTGATTCCAAAAAGCCTGAATCTCTGGACAGTGCCACAACATGGAGGTAATGTTCCTTTTTGCTCACAAAGGTCACTGGAGTGAGGCTCTTTTGAGTGTGGCTGGAGTTACATTTGCTTTGTGTAATGTTTTAAGTTGTATCAACCTAAGTCTCACTGATTTGGAGATTTTTGTAGCGTCTCTCCAGATTTGTTTCCATTGTGGAGTTAAATTGCACTTTAAATTCTGTTCTCACTGAGGCTGTGTTATAAAAGTTATTGAGCATTTTATATATTCCTGAGGCTGTTCCTTTGTCTAGAGTGAACTCTCTGAATGTGTTATTATTTCATGATCATAGTTGTAGTAATGTGGAGAGGATAGATAGTTCATGGAACAGGGACGTGTCAGCAGACGCACAGGCAAAGGGCTGTATGCGTCTGTGCTTTGGGTGCTCATGGGGTACTTTGGGTGCTAATCACTTCTCATACAGTATTTCAGAGTTTGTACTCCCACATTGTAAGTCTAGAGAGGTGAATGAATTTTTTTCCTGGATGTCAGGGTACTATATCCATGCATTCACATCTTTCCACAGCCCATCCATCTCCGTGGACATCAGTGCATTCATCTTAAAGCAGCCATTTTTGTTCAGTGACACTGTGGGATGGGCTGAGCTGATCGATCAGTAGAATCAATGCAGCTGGTTTGAAAATGAAATGAAAAATGAAGTGAAGATAAAAGGTTTGCAAACTCTAAGAATCACATGTTTTATGTATGAACAGTTTTCAGATTGTATGTTCACATTTATGGGAACCTAATGAAATGTGCATACTCACATTCTTTTGGAGAAAAAAAATCTGAGTATCTGAATATCCTGTGTGGCAGAGTGGTTAGCCCTTCAGTGGGATCATGTGCAGTCTATGGTACCTTGTTTGTTTTTGTTTTTTACTTTAGTTGAAACTTTAGTTAAAGGGCCTGTGCAATGACCCTGTAAGCTTCTAGTCAGAGCTGGGCAGAGAAGGCATCAAATTTATTGAAGCATAATATGACTTAATAATATAAAAAAATAATAATGTCCCCAAGGCTGCGTGCTCAGTCCTCTGCTCTTCACCCTGCTGACACATGACTGCACAACAACCTCCAGCACCAAGCACCTTGTGAAGTTCACCGACGACACAAGTCTGGTGGGTTTCATCACCAAGGACGACGAGACTCACTACAGGAAAGAGGTCGAACTTCTGACCACGTGGTGCAGAGACAACAACCTCCAACTGAATGTCACCAAGACTAAGCAGATTGTTGTGGACTTCCAGAGAGACCACACCCAACCCCCGCCACTGAACATCGACTGTGCTGCTGTGGAGAGATATACACCACCCGCGTGTACACTACCCGCCTCACCTGCACGTACACCGCCCGCCTCACCCGCACGTACAACACCGCCCGCCTCACCCGCGTGTACACCACCCGCCTCACCCGCACGTACACCGCCGCCTCACCCGCGTGTACACCACCCGCCTCACCCGCACGTACACGCCGCCTCACCTGCACGTACACCGCGCGCCTCACCCGTGTGTACAACACCCGCCTCACCTGCACGTACACCGCCCGCCTCACCCGTGTGTACAACACCCGCCTCACCTGCACGTACACCGCCCGCCTCACCCCGTGTACACCACCCCGCCTCACCCGCACGTACACACGCCCGCCTCACCCGCACGTACACCGCCCGCTCACCCGCGTGTACACGCACCGCCTCACCCGCACGTACACCGCGCGCCTCACCCGTGTACCACCACCGCGCGCCTCACCCGCGTGTACACCGCCCGCGCCTCACCCGCACGTACACCGCCCGCCTCACCCGCACGTACACCGCCCGCCTCACCCGCCTGCATGTTTAAGTGATCTAGAGAACTCTCCAAGGTCCTCTTCTTTATGGTTTACAGGACGATTCTGTCCAATGCTCCACCCACAAGCCTCAAGCCTACATCCCTCATGCTCCCACACAACTATTCTCCATAAATACACAAAAATATGATACAAAACTGTCACAACTTGACAAACCTGATGTGATGTGCAGGAGTTTCTTGAGGAGGATGCACGCTGATTGTGTTGTGATAGCACTCTGACTTCTTTTTTTTTTTTTTTTTAACAATCTATTTAATATTTATTTATCATAATAAAAATTACTTATTTTATCAAAAGCTCTACTGAGGGTCTCCAAATGTGCTCAAAATCCTCAACTGTCCCTCTCGAAATTAATGTAAGTCTTTAGAATGCAAAGCAAGATGCATTTCCATATTCTAAACTTTTAAAGTTGGCCGCTCACATTTTGATTGTTAGAGAGTCCTTCTGACCTGCAGAGACCAAAATCCACCAGTGTGGCTTGTTTTTTATTGACAATGAAATCTTTGGGATACAAACCCACAATACAGAGCGTTGCCTGATGAGGAACCTCCACACCAGCTACAGTGAATATGGTCTGAATCAGATTGTCAGTAGTTCTGAACTTTTCAGCAGTCCCATAAACAGTGCAACAAAGTACCCTCATCATTTACACATTTATTACAAATATCTGGAATATCAAGGCCCATTCATGTCATTTGACAGGAGCGACATACTGTAGGTTCTCATTAATCATTTATATTTTAACAACCGTATTCTAGTATAAATGGTTTATTTTGGGCTTTAACACGAGCTTTTTCCCAGTCGGCAGCTTGAGTGCTCTCTTGAGTGTCCATCATCCATGTTTCCTTTCTATCCATGCTCAATTCTTTATCATGTGACATTAAAGTCTTTTAAAACAAAGATCTACTTCCGTCCATTTAAATTTGAGGAGTTTAAGCTCTGATGACAGGGATAGAAAATTTCTGAGAAATTTGATGAAGCATCAGTAGTTGACCATTTGAATACATATAGCCTAGATCATTTATACCTTTCTGTGCATTCCACAAAAGGGATTGTGGGTAAGCTTTTTAAGATCCTAGGTTGAGGAGAGTATAAATATTCTTTTATGGAGAGATGTTCTATTGCTACGCAAGATGGTGGATCCTCTGTGGAGAAGTAAAACATTGCAGAACATAACTGAGCAGAAATCAAAATATTAGAGCATTTCAAAATGGGCAGCTGTAAACCTCCTGTGTCATAAAGCAGGTAAAGCTCTCAGGCATAATCCTGCCTTCTTATTGTTCCACATGAAGCTCAGAAGCAGTTTATCTCAAAAATAATTCAGTCAACGGAAGAGGTATAGACTGAAAAAGATACTGAAAAAGATATGTTGTAAAGACTAACATGGCCATTTTAATCATATTTATTCAGCCAGTTATTGAAATGGTCATTGTTTTCCATCTGTCTAATGATTGTCACACCTCTGACGTTAAGGGATTATAATTCAGTTGAACCTCATTCATAATATCAGGAGCAGTTTTGACACTTAACTAAGTAAATCCCCCTTTTGTATTTGAGAACGGAGTGTGGACTTCAGGGTTGAGTCTTTCTTCTTTTCTCATTTCTCATTTGAGGACATGTTTGAGAACATCTGATTCATAAAAGAATCATTTATATGTTGGGGGTCAACAGTTAAATCATCATCAGATGTTTTTATATTGATTGCTCGTTCTGTCTGCAGTTTAATTCTCCAAGCCAAACATGTTGCCTTTTCCCCTTGATCATAACAGGATTGTTAAAGTCGCAATAGACTTTTTGCTGCTTTTTCTGTTGATAGTTTCTTTCATTTACTTCTCAAAAGGAGCAATTCTTTTTGTTTGGTTAAATCATCTGTTTGATCTGTATCATATTCTAGTGTTTTTATTTGTCTTTCTACAGTGAGCGTCTCTCTTTAATTGTTTGAGCTTGTAGAACTAATGATTTCTCCTCTGATGAAGGCTTTGAACACCTCCCACTTTGCACTGGCACTAGTTTGACTGATGTTTCAATCAAAATATAAATCAATTTTATTTTTTATGGACACAACAAAGTCCTCCCATTGCAGCCAAGTGGCTTTGAAACACCGATTGCAGAGGTAATGGACGAGTTTATTTAATATGTATATTCAAATCTACTGTCACGTGATCAGTAGTGGTCACAAGATCAATACTGTCATAGCTGCAGTCCTTGATTTGGATAACAGGCTTTGTGGAACAAGAACATCATCTATGAGTGATGGAGATTTGTCCCAGAGCGCCCCCTGTCCCCCCGACCCCCCTCCTGCAGGAAGAGCTCACAAAAACTCAAGAGTTCACCACAAGATCCACAGTGAAGGAAAGATCCACTCCCATGGACTAAACCAGGACTAAACCAGGACTAAAGTAGGACTAAACTAGGACTGAACCAGAACTAAATCATGACTAAACCAGGACTAAACCAGAACTAAACCAGAACTAAACCAAGACTAAACCAGGACTAAACCAGAACTAAACCAGAACTAAACTAGGACTAAACCAAGACTAAACCAGGACTAAACCAGAACTAAACCAGAACTAAACCAGGACTAAACCAAGACTAAACCAGGACTAAACCAGAACTAAACCAGAACTAAACTAGGACTAAACCAAGACTAAAAACCAGGACTAAACCAGGACTGAACCAGAACTAAATCTTGACTAAACCAGGACTAAACCAGAACTAAACCAAGACTAAACCAGGACTAAACCAGAACTAAACCAGGACTAAACCAGAACTAAACCAGGACTAAACCAGAAGTAAACCAGGACTAAACCAAGACTAAACCAGGACTAAACCAGAAGTAAACCAGGACTAAACCAAGACTAAACCAGGACTAAACCAGGACTGAACCAGAACTAAACCAGAACTAAACCAAGACTAAACCAGGACTAAACCAGAACTAAACCAGGACTAAACCAGAACTAAACCAGGACTAAACCAGAAGTAAACCAGGACTAAACCAAGACTAAACCAGGACTAAACCAGGACTGAACCAGGACTAAACCAGAAGTAAACCAGGACTAAACCAAGACTAAACCAGGACTAAACCAGGACTGAACCAGGACTGAACCAGGACTAAACCAGGACTGAACCAGGACTGCACAAGGATTACACAAGTACTGCACCAGGACTAAACCAGGACTGAATCAGGAATAAAACAGGACTAAACTTGGACTGAACCATGGTCTAGGTCTAGGTCTGCTATGTTGTTATTTTTGGATACTTGTGTGTGAATTTTTAGCCACTATAAAGAGCAGTCAAAGCCATCTTTCATTTTCACGGTTTCAGTCAGAGTGTGCGCCCCCTAGAGATGGTCAGTGCAGTGTCCAAAAATGCTGGACCAAAATGGCCCTCAATTCAAACTAAACTTTTGAAGAACAGACAAATATATGGGCCCTTTGTGCCAGAAAGATTTTGTGGCTGTTTAGTCGCAAAGTTACTTTGGTCAATGGAGAACATAAATGAACTCATTAGTAAATAAATTCTGAAAACATCAAATAAGAAGAAATGGGAAACACAGCTGAACTAAACATGGACTTATACATCATGCTATTTTCTCATCTATGTTATAAAGTTTCTCATCAAATCATACTTCTTCTCTCAAATAAAAAAACCTCTCTCTTCTACCTTGTGATGATGAAATACAGAAAGTGCTCCATCCATCCATCCATCCATTTTCGTCCGCTTATCCGGGGCCGGGTCGCGGGGGGAGCAGCCTAAGCAGGGACTCCCAGACTTCCTTCACCCCAGACACGTCCTCCAGCT
The DNA here is from genome assembly GCF_026225935.1 of Boleophthalmus pectinirostris. Lineage (NCBI taxonomy): Eukaryota > Metazoa > Chordata > Actinopteri > Gobiiformes > Gobiidae > Boleophthalmus > Boleophthalmus pectinirostris. Next base: position 1,189,297 of record NW_026571018.1, on the reverse strand, counting down.
CCTCCGGGGGACCCCGAGGCGTTCCCAGGCCAGCCGAGAGACATAGTCCCTCCAGCGTGTCCTGGGTCTTCCCCGGGGCCTCCTCCCGGTGGGACATGCCCGGAACACCTCCCGAGGGAGGCGCCCAGGAGGCATCCGGAACAGATGCCCGAGCCACCTCAACTGGCTCCTCTCGACCTGGAGGAGCAGCGGCTCTACTCCGAGCTCCTCCCGTGTGACTGAGCTCCTCACCCTATCTCTAAGGGAGCGCCCAGCCACCCTGCGGAGGAAACTCATTTCGAGCGCTTGTATCCGCGATCTTGTCCTTTCGGTCACTACCCAGAGCTCATGACCATAGGTGAGAGTAGGAACGAAGACTGACCGGTAAATCGAGAGCTTCGCCTTTCGACTCAGCTCCCTCTTCACCACAACGAACAAGACCCCGAGATACTTGAACTCCTCCACTTGAGGCAAAGACTCCCCACCCACCCGGAGAGGGCAAGCCACCTTTTTCCGGTCGAGAACCATGGCCTCGGACTTGGAAGAGCTGATCTTCATCCCAGCCGCTTCACACTCGGCTGCAAACCGCCCCAGTGCACACTGCAGGTCCTGGCTCGATGAAGCCAACAGAACAACATCGTCCGCAAACAGCAGAGATGAAATCCTGTGGTCCCCGAACCGGACCCACTCCGGCCCCTGACTGCGCCTAGAAATTCTGTCCATAAATACAATGAACAGAACCGGTGACAAAGGGCAGCCCTGGCGGAGTCCAACATGCACCGGGAACAGGTCTGACTTACTGCCGGCAATGCGAACACAGCTCCTGCTCCGGTCATACAGGGACCGGACAGCCCTTAGCAAAGGGCCCCGGACCCCATACTCCCAGAGCACCCCCCACAGGACACCACGAGGGACACGGTCGAATGCCTTCTCCAGATCCACAAAACACATGTGGACTGGTTGGGCAAACTCCCATGAACCCTCGAGCACCCTATGGAGAGTGTAGAGCTGGTCCAGTGTTCCACGGCCAGGACGAAAACCACACTGCTCCTCCTGAATCCGAGGTTCGACTATCGGCCGGATTCTCCTCTCCAGTACCCTGGCATAGACCTTACCGGGAAGGCTGAGGAGTGTGATCCCCCTATAGTTGGAACACACCCTCCGGTCCCCCTTCTTATACAGAGGGACCACCACCCCGGTTTGCCAGTCCAGAGGTACTGTCCCCGACCGCCACGCGATGTTGAAGAGGCGTGTCAGCCAAGACAGCCCCACAACATCCAGAGACTTCAGGTACTCAGGACGGATCTCATCCAACCCCGGAGCCTTGCCACCAAGGAGCTTGCCAACCACCTCAGTGACTTCGGCCAGGGTGATGGATGAGTCCGCCTCCGAGTCCCCAGCCTCGGCCTCCTCCTCGGAGGACGTGACGGTGGGATTGAGGAGATCCTCAAAGTATTCCTTCCACCGCCGGACAACGTCCCCAGTCGAGGTTCAAGCAGCTCTCCCCCCGCACTGTAAACAGTGTTGGTGAAGAACTGCTTTCCCCTCCTGAGGTGCCGGACGGTTTGCCAGAATCTCTTTGAGGCCGTCCGATAGTCCTTCTCCATGGCCTCCCCGAACTCCTCCCAGCTCCGAGTTTTTGCCTCCGCGACCACACGGGCTGCAGCACGCTTGGCCCGCCGGTACCTGTCAGCTGCCTCAGGAGTCCCCCGAGCCAGCAAGGCCCGATAGGACTCCTTCTTCAGCTTGACAGCATCCCTTACTTCCGGTGTCCACCACCGGGTTCTGGGGTTGCCGCCGCGACAGGCACCACAGACCTTACGCCCACAGCTCCGAGCAGCTGCATTGACAATAGAGGCCGAGAATGAAGCCCACTCGGACTCCATATCTCCGGCCTCCCCCGGAATCCGGGAGAAGTCCTCCCGGAGGTGCGAGTTGAAGGTCCCTCTGACAGAGGGCTCCGCCAGACGTTCCCAACAGACCCTCACTACACGCTTGGGCCTGCCAGGTCTTTCCGGCTTCCTCCTCCGCCAGCGAACCCAACTCACAACCAGGTGGTGATCAGTTGACAGCTCAGCCCCTCTCTTCACCCGAGTGTCCAAGACACGCGGCCGGAGATCAGATGACACGACGACAAAGTCGATCATCGACCTCCGGCCTAGGGTGTCCTGGTGCCACGTGCACTTATGGACACCCTTGTGCTCGAACATGGTGTTCGTTATGGACAAACTGTGACTAGCACAGAAGTCCAATAACAAAACACCGCTCGGGTTCAGATCGGGGAGGCCGTTCCTCCCAATCACCCCTCTCCAAGTGTCACTGTCGTTGCCCACGTGGGCGTTGAAGTCCCCCAGGAGAACAACGGAGTCCCCGGTCGGTGCACTGTCTAGTACCCCTCCCAAGGACTCCAAGAAGGCCGGGTACTCTGCACTGCTGTTCGGCCCGTAGGCCGACACCACAGTGAGAGACCTGTCCCCGACCCGAAGGCGCAGGGACGCGACCCTCTCGTTCACCGGGGTGAACTCCAACACACAGCGACTGAGCTGTGGGGCAATGAGCAGGCCCACACCAGCCCGCCGCCGCTCCCCGCGGCCAACGCCAGAGAAATGGAGAGTCCAGCCCCTCTCAAGGAGTTGGGTTCCAGAGCCCAAACTGTGCGTGGAGGTGAGGCCGACTATATCTAGTCGGTAACGCTCAACCTCCCGCACAAGCTCAGGCTCCTTCCCCCCCAGCGAGGTGACATTCCATGTCCCCAGAGCTAGTCTCCATGTCCGGAGATCTGGTCGCCGAGGCCCCCGCCGTCGACTGCTGCCCAGATCTCTCTGCACCGGCCCCATATGGATCCTCCTGCGGGTGGTGGGCCCACGTGAGGACGGCCCCACGTCGCTCCTTCGGGCTGAGCCTGGCCGAGCCCCGTGGGGGGAGGCTCGGCCACCAGGCGCTCGCTGGCGAGCACCCACCCCAGGCCTGGCTCCAGGGTGAGGCCCCGGTGACGCCAATCCGGGCGACGTAACTGGCCTCTGTGTGTGATTCATCATAAGGGGCTTCTGAACCGTTCTTCGTCTGACCCGTCCCCCCGGACCTGTTTGCCTTGGGTGACCCTACCAGGGGCATGAAGCCCCCAACAACATAGCTCCTGGGATCATTCGGGCACTCAAACCCCTCCACCACGATAAGGTGACGGTTCAAGGAGGAGCAGAAAGTGCTCCACTGTGTTTTAAACTCTTTCACTACTTCACTTGACTAACTTCACTGGAATAATTTGGATAATTTCTTCTGGAATTGCCAATCTCTGCTGAACTAAAGGTATAAATTAGGTGTTACTTTAAAACTACCTCTTGAAAAAATGGAAAACAGACTTAATGTAAACAGACTAATAATGCAGGAGTACTCAAACATGTGTAAAAACACAACTCCACGTCTGAGTTTGGGCAGGTAGCAGTAACATCACTGAAAGCTCACAAGAGTCCATTCTGTGTACTACAGGCCTTTAAAGATGCAATATGAAACTTTTGTTGTGGAGAAGCAGCAGCCTCCTCACCTCTCCGTCTCCTCTCGTGGTTGTGTGTGTGCAGGTATCTGAAGCCAGACGAGAACAAGAAATCCAAGCACAAGACGGCCGTGAAGAAGAAGACGCTCAACCCAGAATTCAACGAGGTATGGACATTTGACCCAAACATACTATACATGGACCTCCTGTGTAATACAAGAGTAAAACATTTAACCCAGTCATGTTTATCTCATTGTAGAGCAGGTTTCAACCGTGTTCATCTGGGCACTGTTTTTCTAATCAAGATGTTTTGGTTTGGTTTTGGTTTCCATCTAGAAACCATTTTCAGTTTGATGGAACTGGCTTGAGGTTCTATAGGGTTTGTCCAACACTGAGTTCACTCAGTCCAGCCCCACACTGGCCTGCCCTTGTTTGCAGCTAACATCATTACAGGTTGTTATTGTGCATTTGCGTTCCTTGTTAAATACTGTATTTTCCGGACTATTAGACGCGCTCTTAAGCCTCTAACTCCATCAAAAAACGACCGCGCGCCCCACAGTCCAGAGTGCCCTATACACTAATCCACTCAGGTGTCCCAGCACGACTTCAGTAAACTACAAAGCTGCACCACCCACAGAACACGCAAACACACACGGAGCAGACAGCGACCGCACAGAGAAACACACCCACAGACACACTCATCACTCCACGACGAGGAACGGAACGAAGGAACAAACCGAAAAAGCAAGTGCAATGTGCCACTTCTAGACACAACTGAACAACTGAGTCACTGAACACGCCGACAATCCGTTGGTCCCAGACAGCACCCTCCCTACACACCACAACTGAACAAAGCCCAGAGTCACCGTGAACACCACAAACAAACAAAACCACTCACCCATCACACTGTTGGGTTTCCTTTAATGCACCTTATAGTCTGGTGCAGTTTATATGTGAAAAAAGTTGGAAAATAGACCATTCTATGACAGTGCGACTTATAATCTAGAGCGACTAATAGCCCAGAAAATACGGTATCTGATTAGTGTTTGATTGGCTTGCTGTAGCTTTATTCCAAGGTCTATGGACACTTCTGTGTCCACCATGCCTGTTCAGAGAGTGATTCTCTATCTTCACAACAATAGCTTCATTTAACTTCTTTACTACCCCTTTAAAAAAGCAACTCTGAGCTTAACCCTCCCTGTCTTCAGATGAATGCAGTTTAAAGATGTGGTTTTAAGAAGTTTCGCTCTAAAACACAACGGGGCTGGACTTAGTTACTAACTAAAAATGGCTGAGAGGCTGAGCAGCTCTACATTTCTGGGGCTGATCTTGAGGATCTGTAGCAGGACATTCAAACAGCCTCAGCTGTGATGAAGACTGCATGTCTCTCTGATGGCTGACATTTGGTTGACATTTGCAGGTGCAGAGGATGTGAGGTGTTTTGGTGCAGAGGATGTCAGGTGTTTCAGGTGTTTTGGTGCAGAGGATGTACTGGCAGGTGTTTTGGTGCAGAGGTGCAGAGGATGTCAGGTGTTTTGGTGCAGAGGATGTATTGGCAGGTGTTTTGGTGCAGGAGATGTACTGGCAGGTGTTTTGGTGCAGAGGATGTACTGGCAGGTGTTTTGGTGCAGAGGATGTACTGGCAGGTGTTTTGGTGCAGAGGATGTACTGGCAGGTGTTTTGGTGCAGGAGATGTACTGGCAGGTGTTTTGGTGCAGGAGGTGTTTTGGTGCAGAGGATGTCAGGTGTTTCAGGTGTTTTGGTGCAGGAGATGTACTGGCAGGTGTTTTGGTGCAGAGATTGTATTGGCAGGTGTTTTGGTGCAGAGGATGTACTGGCAGGTGTTTTGGTGCAGAGGATGTCAGGTGTTTCAGGTGTTTTGGTGCAGAGGATGTCAGGTGTTTCAGGTGTTTTGGTGCAGAGGATGTCAGGTGTTTCAGGTGTTTTGGTGCAGAGGATGTCAGGTGTTTCAGGTGTTTTGGTGCAGAGGATGTCCAGTACAGTATTGTGGGATGACAGGAGCGTGTGGACTGCGTGTCACTGTGATTGTGACATTTGGTTGACATTTGCGGGCAGTGTCCTCCTCTCACCCTCTGGCCATTCTCTGACCCCAGCAGCGGTCACACTCAGACTACACAATCCTCTCATGTGAGCGACCCGCGGCTTTCCAGAATGAGATTAACACAAAACATTATATCTTTTGAATATATATTCTCATCTCATCTGTTCACATTACATCTGCCATCAGGACTCTGTCTTGCATTATTTAAATATGTCTACATTTACTGGTTCAAAATACATGGAAAAATATATTCTCATTGTAGAAATAATGACTGCTTTACGCGGGTTGCACCAGTATGTAAGAATATATATTGCCTCTTATGGGACAGGGCCCGGTGGACAGGGCCCGGTGGACAGGGCCTGGCGTCCTGATGACATTACATGGACATATCAGGGCTTCCTCTCAGCTCGTCCTTCTTGAACTCCAGTTTAAAATAAAAATGACATTGTTAACTTTGACTGTAGCATAAATAACAGCTGTAATCATAATACAATGACATAATATGATGATAATCAATGACATTAAACAATGTTTCCATCATAAATAAAACAGATGAGATGAGTATGAGACGTTTCCACAGTGCAGTTGAACAGTGTGATGTTTGTACATGAGTCAGATTTCACTCACAGATTTACATGATACACGTGACATAAAGTTTCATGTCAAAGTAGCAGCTTCATGGGTGAAATTAAAGTTCTGTCCTCTGTTCCTTTAGAAGAGGACACACTGTGGTTTAGGGTCCTGTTGAAGCCAGTGTCCATGTGAGGGGCTGATGATTTTAGCAAAAGTTCATGAGTGTCACTTCAGGCTTGTTTTGAGGTCGATCTTTTTGTATGGTGTATATTATTATTTATTTATTAGTTGTTTGTTTGTTGTTGGATGCAGATCTTTGTACTTGTAGGAATAAACAGACTGATATTTTCAGCACGTGTCCTCAATCCAACACACCTTAAAGAAAAAATCTTGTGTTTGTGTGTGCTCTACAGTAAGAATCTGTGAAACCTGTGGATCATTATGTTATAATTTGGACATTTTAAATCACAATATTGATCTAAAATGACTTAATAAAAGAAGCAATTCCTCTGACTTCCATCTTATTATAGTTTAGATTGTGGTGTCCACTGAGAGCAGACGTCAGTGTCAGCTTGTAGCTTGTAGATGATCTCAGCAGAAAACAGGCTCCTCCCTCAGTGAAGGATTGAAAATGTGCAAATATAATTTCAGCAGACACAAGCACAACATGACGTTTTTAAATTGGCCATAATACATTATTTTCTCATCTGTTCTGATGTCGTTTCCTCATCACAAACAGACCTGGAGTTGTGTTTGTTTCATTCACACATGTTTAACACAAAACCCTGCAGATTTAGGCTAAGTTCTTCTCTCAAACACAAAACATTCTGTTCCACCTTGTGATGTCATAGCGTAATTCAGTGCTCCATTGTTCACTATAATCAAGGTAAAAGGAGCTGTTCACTTTAAACTACTGCCTCATGACATCACAAGATGGAAAAGAGCATTTAGAGCTTTGGAAATGTAGACAGACTAAAAAGAAAGAGTTAGTCAAACATGTAAAAGGAACAAAACACAAGTCCAGCTCTGTTCACGTGGAGGGAACAACATCATGGTCAGTTTTGTGTAATATAAGAGCTTTGTGGTGTTGGTAATGTGTGTCTTGTCCCTCTGCTGCAGGAGTTCTGTTATGACATTAAATATGCAGACCTGACCAAGAAGACCCTGGAGGTGACTGTGTGGGACTACGACATCGGCAAATCCAACGACTTCATTGGTAACAGCTCTTTAAACTGGACCTATTGTAGAACTGTAGAACACTCAAACTACTCAGCCTAGCCAAGGAGGATGGGAATAGTGGCCAAAAATGTACTCAAGTAAAATAATTTTACTCAAGTAGAAGTACAAAATAGTGGTACTCAAATTAGAAGAACGCATTTGGGGAAACTAGTCCAGTAACTGAAGTGAATGTATCTTAGGGTGATCACACTGGGATTATCAAAAAGCAGGAGACTGGGGTTGAGGGAGAAAATATTGTCAATGTTTGTACTTTGTGACCATGATTTCTGTTGGTGTTTGACTTTAATATTACAAATGTGTGATACTGTGTGTATCAGAGGGTCTGGGGTCCTCACCAGGGGACTTTTTACTGTATTTCACTGCATTTTGGAGCCCGCATCCCCGAGTCACGCACAGTCAAACCCACTGTGTGCAGGAGTGCTGGATATATGTCACTGGACTCCACACTGGAGTCTATGTGCTACATAATAACTATTTTATCGCCTGGTGTGGAACAAATAATCAAACAAAAGTGAACAAAAAAAAATTAATGGAATTTTGGATCAACTGATTCTAAAAAATAAAACATATTAAGGAGCAATATGTTTCATGCAGTTAAAAGTTGTTTTCCTGTGCAGTTAGTCATTTGTGTGTCGTACACTAAATATTTGTACTGATTCATTTTTGTTTTACACTAAATATACACACTGATCTCACCGTACGGCAGTTTCATAAATGAGGACCTCAAAAACATTTAACCTCATCTCACATGTTATGTCCCAACAGTTACTCATTATTAAGGTATTCTTAATTGAGTAGTAGTATTCCCAAATACTTTTTTGCATTTTCTTGGACCACCACTTCTACTTGAGTTAATATTTTGAAGTACTCTTACTTGAGTAATTTTGGGGTACTCTACCCACCTCTGCCCATGAACGATGCTTCCATCAATGCAAAAACAAATCATTTTTATGTGGGACTTTGTCTTTTCTAAATGGGTGTCTGACACCCAATCCATGCAGACTTTGGGGCTAAAACAGAACTCATTGTCCGTACCTGTAATATTTAGACGTTATTAAAGTGTAAAATACCAAGTCATGGGTGTGAAAAATAGAGTATTATGCAAAAACATTTTGAGCTTTCTCCCATGTCCCACGTTGTTCCCTCATCAAAAACTTAACTGGAGAGGTTTTAGATACAAGCATGTTTGAGTAATTTAGCAATCTCGCCTGGGCCCTATTCAAACCCTCTTTACAGTTAAGTGCAAGAGTGTGTGCAAGGCTCCACCCACAAGCCCACGTCACCCATGCTCCCACACGACAGTTCACAATTCATAAATACAAAAACATGATACAAAACTGTACACAACAACTTCACAAACCTGATGCGATGTGCGGTAGTGTCATTAATGTAACTGAACTGTAATGTGTCATGTAACCTGCAGGGGGCGTGTCTTTGGGCATCAATGCAAACGGGGAGCGGCTCAAGCACTGGTTTGACTGCCTCAAAAACAAGGACAAGAAAATCGAGCGTTGGCACACGCTAACCAATGAGCTGCCAGGAGCGCTAAATGACTAACGCTCCAAGTCCCGCCCACTGGTCCCGCCCACTGCACCCTCTTCCCCCGACCCGGCTGCACCCATGGGACCCCACCCTCTCTGGACTGAACTGTGCTATGGAATGTTCATCTTTTCACACTTAACACGCACACGCACAAACACACAGGGCTCATGAGTCATTTCAAATTCATGATTTTACTCAGTCCGTTGATTTTGGTCGATTCTGGTTGATTTTGCAAAAAACATTGACAGTAAGAATAAACGGACCAAAACAAGGACAGTATTATCAAAATACCAAAAGTATTTTAAGTTTGAAAGGGCCTGTATTACACTCATTTATAATTTATGTTCTAATGTTGTTTCCTCAAAAAACATAACTGGAACTGTGTTTTGTTTCATTCACACCAAAATCCTGCTGAGTTAGACTGAGTTTTTCTCTCAAACTGAAAACACTCCTTGTGAAAGCACCTTGTGATGTCATGTGGTGATACAGGTCGTGCTTCACTGTGTTTTTAAACTCCACACACCTCCACTAGAATCACGTGGGTCATTTCAGGCCTGGATTAGTTTAACTTTGAAGCTACAGTTTTTGTTTGAGCTGTTTGTGTCTTTCTGTGGCTCAACTTCACAACTGAACAAAATTGACAAGAAACCAGTTTTCAAGTGTTTTGGAGATATAGACAGCCTAATAGCGCATGTGTACATGTGTGAATGAAACAAAACACAACTGCAGGTCTAATTGTGATGTGGAAACCACATTAGAATGTGACTTAAAGCTTGTCCCTTTACAATCTGATTGTGGTGTTACTGTTATGCTTTGATGAGGGTTGGACATTTGGGCATGTGGACTCTGAAATGTGACTACCGTAATTTCCGGACTATAAGTTGCATCAACAAATTTTATTTTTTTTTAACATATATAGGCAGCACTTGTCTATAAGCCACAGGTGTCCACATCTTCAAGAGTCTCTGTCTTGTCTGTATCATGTCAGAGTCTTGTAGGATTTCAGCAGATTTCAGACTCTCTCGGGGGCGGGGACAGGTGTATGGATCAGGTATGAGTGGATGTCCGGCTGCTGAAGTTTGAGACATTTCTTCTCATCATTTACACACTCACCTGGATTTAACACATACAGGTTGTTATTATGAATCCCGCTCACTAATGTTCATTTACTGTAGCATCACAACTTATTTGATCACACGGCGATAAACTGTTTCAGTGCTGACAACAGCTCTAACATTACAACTTCATGTGAACCGCACAGACAGCGGCGTTTTCTGCACTCAGGCTGAGGCGCATCCGCTGTGTTGCCAAACCATAGACTGTATATACAAATGAACCATGTGCCAAACAATGAATCTGTCCATATATTCGCCTCATCATTGTAAAAGCTGCTGGCTTCAAAGTGTGAGAAAAAAGTAGCGGCTTATAGTCCAGAAATTACGGTACTTTTGAACAGTTTGAAAACCCTGTACCAGATTTGTACACTCTTAAAATTTTGAAAAACACAATTATGACGTTCAGGAATTAGTAACTCACTAATTGTGCACTTCTGTATTATCAGACAACACAACGCTTTATAATTAGATGCAGTATGGTAAAGTACACGGCAGTCTTATTTTGAGTATTTTTTGTAGCAGCTAGTATTAACAGCCTGATTTGATGTGCTTCCCTCTTCAGTGCATCATCCTCCGTTGAAGTCCTCGCCCCACAGGCTCTATTCACGCTTACCAAACCAAACAAACCAGAAAGACGTTTGGAAACATGCGACGACAACTTCCTGTGGGCTCAGTAGTACGTGTGACAAAATCTAAGAAAAATGAGAAAATGTCCCAGTTTTTTTCATCTTCATGTCTTTGTAGTGTTCTGTTATGTTTGGCTCATCAACAATTCCAACCAAATTCCAGATGATTCCAAACAGCACATACGTCTGCAGTCTTCATTTTACCACTGATCACATTTACTCCAGTGGGTTTGATCACAATCTGTCGATGAGTCCAGTGTCGGGAACTACACCGGAACTTTTCATCGTATGTTTCCAAATGTCTTCCTGCTTTGTGATGTCGTTCTCGTTATATAAACTGGGGCATGCACAGGTAGTTTGAAAAGCCTGACTAGTGCATGAGAGATGTTGGTTCCAATATCAGTACCAGAAATATCAAGAGGAAAATGTTACTGATATTTGACACCAATATTTTCCCTGCACTGGTGTGTGTGCCGTGCATGTGTCATTCCCATTTTTAATATCAGCTCCAAAACTTCATATTGGGCAATCTCTTATGCAGGATCTGGGACTTCTAAGTTGAGTTATAGTAGTAGACCGTCTGTGTTTTCAGAATGAGATGAAATACTTGAGCTGCATTCAAACAAGTACCAAAAAAGTACCAGGAAATATCCTCTATTCCGAGAGTCCACTTTATTCTACTGTCTATGCTGATGCTCATTTGAAAGCATGACCAGAGCTCTCAGACCAACTATAACTATTGATACTTTGCAGTGACATCACACTCGGATGATATGCATGTATGTCTATGACGGAATGTTCAGCAGTTACTATGGAGGCACAATGCACTCCATGTACACATTATCAAACAACCTGAAATTTAACAAAAAAGAAAAACTACAAAATGGATTTAAACAACACTTTTTGAGGAGCCTTCGATCAAAACAAGTGTACACGATCTTGCTTAGGTTTGTTTGGGATAGTCATTTTATATGTGAGAGACTTGTTTAAGCTCATCCATTGTATGTTGAGGAGAAAATTCAGTTGGTCGACTGGACAAAAGTTAGTTTGGTTGAAGACGTTTCACAGTTCATCCAAGCTGCTTCTTCAGTTCTGGTCAGACGCTGGTGGACACTTCCTTATATCTGTCTGCAGGGAGGAGCTAATTACACTGAAACTAACACTAACTAAGTTTCTCCAGTGTAGCGTTCACTGCAGTCTTCACTGCACTGAATAGAGTAGAGCACATTGCTTTGTTTGTGGCTCGGTGTTTTGTCCTTTGGGTGGACCAGTCTCTGTCTAAAGAAACAAAACAGCTACTTCACAAGAGGATGTACCAACACAGACAAGAGAGCAGCTGTGGATCTCAGTCTGCTGTACATTTCCACTTAAAAGCCACAGGTCACTCATTTGAGGACAGTGAGGTACAGATTTTAGCCAGAGAAAAGAATTGGTTTGAGAGGGGAGTGAAAGAAGCCATTTTTGTTAAGAAAGAGAATCCTTCTCTAAACAGAAATGGAGACTCAGACACCATCTATCTCCTATTTACAACTCCATCCTCAAACCGAAATCAAAACAAACAAGAGAACAACAGGTGTAGCCAGTTCAGGTCCAGAGGTGTGGGAGCTCCATTATGGCCATGAATTGTTCTGATAATATGACCCCACACCCTGCACAGGTTAATAGGCCCAACTAACAAACAGAAACTGTAAACGAGTGTGTGTGTTAGTTTCAGTTTGTTAGCTCCTCCCTGCAGACAGATGTAAGGAAGTGTCCACCAACGTCTGACCAGAACTGAAGAAGCAGCTTGGATGAGCTGCGAAACGTCTTCAACCAAACTAACTTTTGTCCAATCGACAAACTGAATTTTCTCCTCGACATGGATTCTACCTGGACGACTGAGGGAAGACTGATTCTTCACTCACCTGTTGTAGTTGCAGCTAAGTCGTCTCTTTCTGTTACAATTCTATTAGAACAAAAAGATTAAAGTCTAACTTGCATAACAGAGCTTCAGACAGAGCAGGGCTTCTAGTTAGCATCATTAAATCAGCTGCAAAGTATCAACAGACGACAGGAGTTTGCTGTCCTCATGTTTGACTCCATCCCAGTATTATATATTACAGCACTTTTCCTTTTTCACACAGACACTGCACCTTATCATGGGTCCGTTCACACTGTTGCGTAGCTTGGATAATCTCCTTCACTTCAAGTATGCATGAATGCAGTAAACTCTATGGTAATCCAACGCATCTCTATACAAAAATGCTGTATGGAAACTTGTGTTAAGAGTTTCATTTCTTTTATGCAACGCTGTCACGACTGACTGAGGCCGGTAAAAAAGTCAAAAATAAGATTTGATAAAAGCGATTGTAGATCTACAGAAAAGCATGTACTATTGATTGTGCTGCCGGCTGTGGAGGATTGTGGGATGGTGGAGAATGTGTCATGATTTTTCAGATTTTCTGCTTATGATACTGTGCATGAGCGAAGGCAGTGTCAGCGCGTCCACACAAAAGAGGATATAGGTTCACAGACTTTTTTGTGATTTTGACCCTGGTATAATATTGTTTGCCCCAAAACATCCCTGGGTTAGTGTTTTGTTCCATTCACACATTTTGACATAGGACTAAACTTATCTATAATGACATTTCACATAGAGCTGTTAAACTGGGCCCTACCTGAAGGTCTAACGCTTAAAACTCCACCCCTGCAGACAGGTGTTTGTATCAGCAATATCTGACTGTAATCAGGGCAGTCGTGTGTGATGTCACCAACTACTGGCAACTGTAGAGACCACTGGAGGCAGCACACTCTTAGGTGTAAGTGTTTTTGAAAAGAAAGATGTGAATTTAAAACTTAAGTTTTTACCAACTTAAGCTGATAAAAATGACCTGGAAGTTTAGATCATGTCATTAAAACACCAGACGCACAGTTCCACAGTTTAGTTCTACTTTAAGTATCAGAGCTTGAGTCACCAAAATACACCACAGCTGTGAGATACGTCACCCACCTAATCCATGCATTCTCAAATGCTGACATAGAACACATCTGTCCAAACATAAACTGTAATCTTAAACACTCCGTTCCACCTTGTGATGTCAAGTGGTAATAAGAATCAGTTGGATAATTTCAGTCTCTGCTAAACTAAAGGTAAAAGGAGCTATTAACTTGGAAACTACCACTTCATGACATCACAAGGTGGAACAGAGCATTTTGAGTAAACACACTAATAATAAGGATGACATGTGTGAATGAAACAGAACACAACTCCAGGTGTGTTCTTGAGGCGGTAACAACATTCTTACACGGCTAAAAGCTCACAAGAGTCTTTTTTGCATAATGTAGTTTAAAGTTTAAACTGATCTTTTCAGTACAATATAAACAATATCATGGAAACATACATTTAAACATACATCAGATGAATACGTTTGAGGCTCTACTGTGGAATGAATTCATTTAGAATCATTTAGTTCAGTACGACTCCCTGAAAAAGAATGATTCATCATGTCTTTTTAAGTTTGTCAGTAAAGCCAATGAAACTCCAAATCCCACAATCCCGCGGGGCAGGGCAGCTCTCTATGTTTACACTCCTCTGTGAAGACATTTCCACCTGGATGTCTCGCTGTATATGCCACAAAGGGCAGAGTATCAACGTTTACATGGACCAAGCATGTTTACACCAGCCTGTCTCCTGCTCCCGATGGCCACCCCTGCAGTGCACGAGTGTGGCCCCGGCAGGCTGCCGCGAGAAGGGCCCAACTTTCCCATATGTGAACTCCTCACCTATAATGACTAATGACAAATGCATTATGCTTATGTTGTGTTTTTCTCCTTTGTAAATGTTTAAAGAATGTACATGTTGACGTTTTGCATTTTGTAAATGGGTAGACCACTCCAGACGGCTCCCTACAGGATGGCATGTCTGTAGAGGCGCAATATAAAGAATGTAAAACACTAAATCACTACACAATTGGAAGTTAGTGATCTCCTTTCCACCAGCTCCACTCTACCTGCTTTTATTTGGCATGATTTCCCTCTGCAAACTCTGTTTTTGTATGGGCCCAAATATTCTGTCATAATCATCACAAACATATTTAATCATCATCTCAAACATATTTAATCATCATCTCAAACATATTTAATCATCATCTCAAACATATTTAATCATCATCTCAAACATATTTAATCATCATCTCAAACATATTTAATCATCATCTCAAACGTGCCTGGAGTTGTGTTTCGTTTCATTCACACATGTTCTCAAAACAAAAACCCTCCTTGTGAGGTCATGTGATAATACAGGAAGTGCTCCATGAATCATTTGGTTAATTTCAGGGGAAACTGAACAGTTTGAGCTTTGGATATGTAGACAGCCCAATAATAATTACTCTTAGTTAATAATAATATTTACTATTGATTACTAATAATTCGTAAATCTGTGAATGAACCAAGACAGAGCTCCAGGTCTGTTTCTGATGTCGTAGTAACATTCTAACATGGCTTAAAACTCACAAGGGCCCATTTTGCTTAATATCAGACTTTTAAGCAGGGATGGATAATGTGAGATTTTTTTCATTTATTAATTTACTTAATTGTAAATATTTCAAAGGATCTGTATGTAGCAGAAGCTCCAGAATTCACAAACTGAGCTGCAGAAGCAGCACGAGCACTGATTGAGGATTGGATTGGATTGGCTTTATGGAAGTGGTTTTAGGCAGGTATTCATTCTGCTTTCTGATTGGATAATCGTCTTGAACCAAAACAAATTACAACATAAATAAATGGGCCATCATGTTCAAGTGTAACGCTGATTTATTCATTAAGAGTGAATCAGCATTACATTTGTTCAAAGTATAAGCTGTATTTGATTTGAACGTTTACCTCGTGTCTGAGGACACAGCTAAGTCAAGTTGGTGCAGTTTAAGTTATGGTTCGATCCATCGGTTGTATTCACATTGTAGGATGTGACTGTGTCATCATGTCAGAGTGCAGGTGTCTGTGTGAAGATGCTGCAGAAGAGTTACTGTTTCTGACAGAAATCTCGAAACGTATGATCCCAGCATGTTGAAGCTCAGCATTATTTAGTTTGGGACTGGATCTACAATCCTCACCAACCCCAGTATTTAGTATCAGATTAGTTCCAGTGAAACCAGAGGTAGGGAGCAGGAGGAGGAGGAGGAGGAGGAGGAGGAGAGTACATGGCTGGTGGAAAAAGGTTGAAAACAGTTCAGTACAATAGGCTGTGTTCATGTTAGAATATGATGGTGTCATCATTTCAACTGTAGAACTCAACAGGACATTTACACTTTATTTTTAAAGACAGGCTTAAAGAGCCTCTACCTCATTTTCTTTTATTCTTGTCCAGATAAATGCTCTTTACATCATGTGCTCTTTGGCAAAATTTGAATTTGAATTTGAATTTATTTGTTTGGAGGATAAGCCCCTTGAGATGTGTCGCCATCTCGTTTTCAACGGGGTACTTGAAAGCTACTAAATAGGAAACAAATTGAAACTGTAAAATATAATCTATTCATTTTACAATATTTTCTCAGGTAATTACTAAAACAGAAGTGTCTGATAGTCAAGTCTTTGCTTCCAGTCAGGCACACTGTTACAAAGAATCATGGGACCAACTGCCTGATGCCCAAAACACAGCACATGAGCAAACGAGAGCCCCACACCTTCAGAGAGAAGAGTGTGCAGCTGCTCTGTGAGGGGAAGTGTAGAGCTGATTCCAGCTCAGAGAACAGGACGACCAGGTAAACACACCAGCAGACAGAACGTCTCCACTGTCCACTCCTCTGTGGACTGCTGAGGTCCAGTGTTGGGAAGGTGACTTTTAAAATGTATTCCCCTACAGATTACAGATTACATACGCCAAAATGTAGTTTATAACGTAATCCATTAAATTACTTAAAGTGAGTAACATAATCTGAATATTTTGGATTACTTGATTTGCTGTAGAAAAGCAAAAACGAGGAAATCTTCACATAAGAAGTTTTGTCTGCTAAAAGAAAATGACCAAACTAAAAGTATTATTGATAGAAGAGGAGGAGACACGGTCCGTACAGCATTGGTTTAGTCCTGTTAAATCCTGTTTTAAACCTGTTTTAGTCCTATTTTAGTCCTGGTTTATATCTGGTTTAGTCCTGTTTTAGTCCTGGTTTTAGTCCTGTTTTAGTCCTGGTTTTAATCCTGGTTTAGTCCTGATTTAGTCCTGTTTTTAGTCCTGTTTTTAGTCCTAATTTAGTCCTGGTTTAGTCCTGGTTTTAGTCCTGGTTTTAATCCTGATTTAGTCCTGATTTAGTCCTGTTTTTAGTCCTGTTTTTAGTCCTGATTTAGTCCTGTTTTTATCCCTGATTTAGTCCTGGGTTAGTCCTGGTTTATTCCTGGTTTTAGACCTGATTTAGTGTCTGGTAATGAGTGGAATTACTGAAGAAAAAAAAAAAAAAAAAGAAGGGATATAGCCCAAAATGTAAAAACAGGAAAATATCGCTGTGTAATCCATTTATTTCAACAAAGTAACTGTAATCCAATTACCACTCACTGAAACAGTAACTGTAACTGAATACAGTTGCTCAGAATTTGTACTCTGATTACGTAACTCCAGTACATGTAATCTGTTACTCCCCAACACTGCTGAGGTCACACACAAGACTTTATGAAAGAAAAAAGTTTTCGAATTTGTCTCTCCCACTTCTGTCTGATGTTTAATCAGTGTGTGATGGGCCCGTGGTGTTGGTCTAATCCTCCGAAAGCATCAACAATAGATAATATTCTGTGTATTTCCTTCAATGTGTGAATGAAATACAGTCCCTGACAAAAGTCTTGTCGCTTATCCATTTTGTAGAAACAAAAGCTTATAACTTGACTTAAATGAATCGATTGGTTTTAGAAATGTCTCATATGAAGCTAAAACCCTCCCAAATTATGTTCAATATACTAAAATAAATTTGCTTCACTGAAGAAAGATTGATCATTTAATGAACACAGAAAGGTCAGATCTTGGCAAGACAAAAGTCTTGTCGCCTTGTCACATGATGCACCCAATCCTAGATTACAGCCTCACCTGTGATCAGTTACTGATCAATCAATTAGTGGGTGTGTATAAAAAGAAGCCCAGCACACCAGACCTTCACATCAACTGCAACTTGACCTCTGACAACATGCCTAAGATCCACCCTGAGACCAAAGTGTTAATTATCAAGAGGCTGAAGACCAGATCCACTGCTGAGGTGGTGACACCTTCAATGTGTCTCAGCGTCAAGTACAAAGAATAAGAAAAAGATCTGAAATGACTGGAGATGTTTTTGACAAGCCCAGGTCCGGCAGACCCCACAAGACAACTGCTTGGGAGGACCGTTTGTTGATTCGAAAATCCAAGGCCCCTTTTCCACTGCAGCAGACTCCACCAGGCCTGGTCACCTCAAGTCCCTGTGTCAACCACAACAGTTTGTAGAATTCTGTCTGGAAATGGCCTCCATGGTCGAATCAGTGCACAGAAACCAGCACTAAACAAAAGGCAATAAAAAAACCGTGTGGCATTTGCCAAGGCCCACAGCCTGCTAAAAGGATGGACACTGGAAAAGTGGCAGAAGGTGGATTTCTCAGATGAATCCTCAGTTGAATTACATCACAGCCGATGAAAATATTGCAGGAGACCTACTGGAGCCCACATGGATCCAAGATTCACCCAGAAAACAGTTAAGTTTGGTGGTGGAAAAATCCTGGTCTGGGGTTACATCCAGTATGGGGGTGTGTGCGAGACATTTGCAGGGTGGAAGACAATATCAATAACCTAAAATATCAAGAAGTATTAGCTCCTCTTACATTCCCAACCATAAAAGGGGTCAAATTTTGCAGCAGGATGGTGCTCCATCGCATACTTCTCTACATCAAAGTTTCTCAAGGTGAAGAAGATCAAGGTGCTCCAGGACTGGCCAGCCCAGTCACCAGACATGAACATCATTGAGCATGTCTGGGGTAGAATGAAAGAGGAAGCATGGAAGGCAAAACCAAAGAATCTTGATGAACTCTGGGAGGCATGTAAGACGCTTTCTTTGCTATTCCTCATGACTTCATCAACAAATTGTATGAATCATTGTCGAACCGCATGGATGCGTCCTTCAAGCTCATGGAGTCATACAAGATATTAAATATGGATCTCACAGCACCACTACTTCATTCACTGACGTTATGCAACATATTTTTGTATTTGAAGTAAATTATTTGTTCAATTTTCTGTAGGCGACAAAACTTTTGTCTTGCCAAAATCTGACCTTTCTGTGTTCATTAAATGATCAATCTTTCTTCAGTGAAGCAAATTTATTTTAGTTTATTGAGCATAATTTGGGAGGGTTTTAGCTTCATATGAGACATTTCTAAAACCAATCGATTAATTTAAAGTCAAGTTATAAGCTTTTGTTTCTACAAAATAGATAAGCGACAAGACTTTTGTCAGGGACTGTACACTCTAAGCAGAGTTTGGTTGATGAGCTTTTATTATAAACCAGGAACATAAAGGAAATGAGCTGGAGACTTGCTGCACTTTCTCTCCATTCTGTTTCTAAACGCTCGTGTGTTTGGGGCGTGACATTCTCCCAGACACTTGATTCTCTGTCATGGTGCATTTTCCAGAGTGAAATTTGAAATCAGCTACAGGCCCTTTAAAGTCTTTACAGCTCACACCTTTGGAGTTGAATAATGGCACCAATTTCTGAGACTATTCTGAAAAATGATTTCACGTTTATTTACATACAAAGAAAATGTTGAACTCAGTTTTTTGATTCATGTGGAGAGTGATGTTTTGAGTTTTACTTTTGATTATACCAGGACTATTTGACCTGTTCAACTTGTAAACAATGTCATTAGCATATACAGGTTATAAATTGCTTTTACCTTTGGTACTTTTTGCTCAGCAGTGTCAGTGGTTTTAATATAAAGGACATAGTCAGCAGAAATGTCTTTAGCAAAAGGCGCTTATCCACAGTGAGCAGATGATCAACTATAAACCACATGTTATGCAAAATGGACCTTGTGGAGCTTTGAACTGTGTAAGAATCTGGTTCCATCTTTAAAAACATAACACGAGTTCTATTTCATGTCATTCACACAGCTTCCGTAATCATCTGTAAAAAGTCCACACCAAACCCTTGGATCATAAGACAACGAGATGTTACTGATGTTATAGACGTAGAATTATTTACATTTGGAGATAGTTGGGACATGTTGTAAATCATCACCAGACTTGTTTTCAGCATCTGTTTGTGCCATCACATTTCATTCATTACTGCTGCATGTTCATACAGACTCACCATGTGTCTGTGGTGATTCCCTCTGCTGCCTGTAGAGGGCAGGCTGCACCAGCTCAGAGTATACTCCCAAGTGTGGCTCTTTTTATTGGCCATTATTTTAATTTTCTAAATAATGAAATGCCAAACCAAAGATACTCTGGAGCATGTTTAAAGGGCCATGTTACTCTGTTTTCTGATCCATGTTCTAATATAGTTTCCTCTTCACAAACAGACCACTTGTTGTGTTTTGTTTCATTCACATGTTTAACACAGAAACCTGCACGTTTAGGCTCAGTTCTTCTCTCAGACACAAAACCCTTGTAATGTCATGTAGTGATACAGGAAGTGCTCCATTGTGTTTTTAACCTCCACACATCTTCACTAGAACCATTTGGATCATTTCAGCCTTAGAATCACATCTCTGTGCAGAACTGAAGGTAAAAGGAGCTGTTCACTTGGAAACTACCACTTCATGACATCACAAGGTGGAACAGAGTATTTTTGCAATGTAGACAGACTGATCAGCATGTGTGAATGAAACAAAACACAAATCCAGGTGTGTCTCTGATGATGTAACAATATTGTAATAGCTTTAAGGTCACAAGGGTCCATTTTCATAGTGCAGGGCTTTTACTCCCAGTACAAGTAATGCACCGTATTTGTTCTTTAAATGAAAAAAGAATAGTTTGTGATTATATTGTTGTGACTGCTGCCAAGACACTCATCAAACTGTGAGCTTGAAAAGGAGGTTTGGTCTGCCGCCGAGCTGGACGCTGTTTGCCTGTCTGACCCTCAGTATTGTTTACTCTGTTTTAACCCATGCAAAATGTGATGCAAAAGTATTCAATTGTATTGATTGTAAATTCTTCTATAAATGGTCCTTTTTTTCTCCTCATGTTTTTATGTCTGTTCAAATTGACGTCTGGGAACTCCCATCACATGAGCTTCAATGAGGGAAGAGGGTATTAATAAAGAGGGGTGTTAATAACGCAGGGTATTAATAAAGATATGTGAAGGCAGAAGAAGCTCTCGATTTACCCTCAGTTTATGTTCCTCCCCTCACCTGTGGTCATGAGCTTTGGGTAATGACTGAAAGGACGAGATTGTGGATGCAAGAGGCATAAATGAGTTTCCTTCGCAGGGTGTCTGGGCGCTCCCTTAGAGATAGAGCGAGGAGCTCAGTCACACAGGAGGAGCTCGGAGTAGAGCCGCTGCTCCTCCATGTTGAGAGGAACCAGTTGAGGCTCCGGTATCTGTTCTGATGTCTCCTGGGCGTCTCCCTCAGGAGGTGTTCATGTCCCACCAGGAGGAGGCCCCGGGGAAGACCCAGGACACACTGGAGGGACTATGTCTCTGGACTGGCCTGGGAACACCTCAGGGTCACCCGGAGGAGCTGGAGGAAGTGTCTGGGGTGAAGGGAGTCCCTGCTTAGACTGATGCTCTTGCAACCCAGCCCTGGATAAGCAGAAGAAAAAGGATGGATAGATGGTATTATCCATCCATAAAGAGGGGTATTGTTGCTTTTTGGAGCTGTAACATCGTTAAAAACATGTGAACCATGTTCATGTTGTTGTTTCAGCGATGTGTCCTGGGTCTTGTTCAAACTCTCCTCACAGTCAGCTTCAAAACAATAAAAGTGTGTGTTAGCAATTAATCACCCACAGAAGTGTAATACTCCCTCTTCACAGTATGGACTGTTCAAAATGAGTCAAATACATAATAAATATACAGGAGGTCCCAAAAAATCTCACATCATTTTATAGGCCAGTAATTTTGATAATTCTTGTTGAAATAATCTCAAATTTTCACAGAATGTTTAGAAACAGATCAAGAATTTATATGGAAAGTTTTATTTTTCTGTGTGTGTGTTTTCAGGTTGAGCTGTTCACTTCCAAAGAAAGTCATGTTGCGTCTTGAATCTTCTGTACACAATCACCCAACACTGTGCAGCTTCAACACAACATTTGGAAAAACTTCACCAACTGGCAAAACAAATCTGGACTTGATACCAAAACTGTGCAGAGGAAGGCTGAATCTGGATTTGTAAAGTTGTTCTCCTTACGGACTTGTTGGAGCTTTGGAAGAGTTTTTCATGAATTTGTTCTTGCTTCTCTTCTGATGTTGATGTTGATTCCAGATCCTTTAGACCTGCACAAGATCCTTCCTCTGCACAGTTTTGGTTCCAAGTCCAAATTCAATATAGTGGCGAACACATGGTAATATTCAAGTGGCACCTCCATACACAAACATCGATCAGGTTCGAGGTGCTGTCATATTTTATGGCTTATTCTGATTTAGATATTTATGAAAGTGTTGTACATCTGTCATGACATGCAAATTTGAAAAAAAAATTGTAAAAATATCAACTTATGTGAGGTAACATGATGTACATGATGTATGTGTACTTAGGGACTGAAGCTCCTTGAAAACACTAAAATGCTAATCCACATTCACATTTGTACAATAAGAAAAAATCTCTCTTGCACCTAAAAATCTGTACATTGTCCCAGTGAAATAAATAATCAAATCACTAAATACATACATATATACATAGATTAGTTGGCTTGAAAATGTTGAAAATCTAATACGGTAGTAAAAAATGTTAGTTCACTTACTTACTAATTTACAGCCAACTCTGATGCAGATAAAACACTGTACACTGTACCACTGATATAAATACTGCATAACTACATACATAAATGACATTTTATCTGGTTAGGGTTACGGTTATGTTTTTATTTCTAGAGCGTTTTTCTGTACAAAGAGTATTAGAGCTACTTGGGTTACTTGATGGAGAGAACTTGGATTTGGACTTGTCTGACAATGATGATCATATCATGGATGAAAATGACCAAACATCATCACAGGAGCAAAGCAGCAGTGAAGATGAGGCCCCCACTCAGCACAGCAGACCTAAACATTTGATGTAGTGATGTAGTTAGGGCCTCAGGGCTACATGAAGAACTGGCAGCAAATGCAAATTAACAACACTTGTTGACAGGTTCATGGGCAGGGACAGAAACAGGGGCAGAGACAGCGACAGGTTCATCCTGCACTTGCAAATGTCACTGTCAAACTCAAAAGATTGACACTGATAGTTCAGAAGATTTGGACGAACCAACACCAGGACCAAGTCAAACCAAGAAAAAGGGAGTGTCCAAACAGGGTAATCCTTATTATTTTTGTCTTTTAGTATTATTTTATGTATTTATTATCATTAATTTAATTTAGTATTATTTACACAATACATATATTGTAATAACTAAATAAATAAATATAAAGACATAAATAAATACATACATAAATAAATACTTAAATAAATATAAAAATACATATATTTTATCCTAAATCTGGTTGTGCAGGACGTGGAATTAGCTGGAAGGCAACTCCATTGACCCCAAATATTGCAGAGACATCAGGACAAAACTGATCTAGACATGACGGGACCCCACGAGACCACGGTCACAACTAGACAGAGATTTGATGGCAATGATTGCAGAATGCGCTAATGTTATGTATGTGTTTTTAATACATGCAAAATCAGCCAGGAAAAAAAAAACTGAAAATAAAGACTTTTTCTTTCCATTACTCAAAGGGGACTTTCTTGTGTTTTATGGAGATTCAGGCCAAGAGTCCACAAGTGTGGACATCAATTTTCTCCAAAAGTCATAATATCAAAATCTGATAATTAGTTTTTATTCTAATTAGGTTCCAATAATCCCAAATAGCAAAGAGAAATTAAAAATGCACGTAAAAAAACCTCTTGGGCCTTAGGAGGCTAAACTAGATCTAAACCAGGTCTAAAACCAGGTCTAAACCAGGACTGAACCAGGATTAAACCAGGACTAAACCAGGATTTAACAGGACTAAATCATGCTGCGCAGACGTCTCTTTTATCAATAATCTTTTTAATACAGTGAAGTAAAGTCTGGGCTTTTTATTGTCTTTTAGCAGATAAAACATCTTATGTTACAATGTCTTTGCTTCTCTACAGCAAACCAAGTAATCCAAAGTATTCAGATTAAGTAATTTAATGGATTACATTATAAACTACATTTTGGTGTATGTAAAGTGTAATCTGTAGGGGATTACATTTTAAAAGGAACCTGTCATGAAGAGGTAGTTTTCATGTTAGCAGTGAGTGTTTTCAGTTTGAGAGAAGAAGTCATCTTAAATGAGCAGGATTTGTGTGTTAAACATGTGTGAGTGAAACAAAACACAACTCCAGCTCTGTTTGTGATGAGGAAATGACATTAGGACAGATCAGAAAATAGAGTCATAGCGGCTCTTTAAAGAGGGTCTTGGATTTTTGTCTTTGGGAATATTAAAAAATACAACTCTGCTGGTCAGTTTTCCCTTGTGTGGTTATGTTATGATAATGAATCATTTTGAATGTTGCTTCCTTTTAATAATAAGTATTATTTATTAAAGGGCCTATCACTGTTTCTATTGTAATGTTCTATTTACAAACAGAGCTGGCTGAGCCTTATGTCCTCATGAAGACTCTTGTTGGTCCAAACACGTTGGCGTCCCTCCATGTAATAAAGAATTTTTAATATAGTCAGTGGGAGTGCCTCGGGTTTGTACCTTGCCCACTTTGACATTTTTAGTAAGGGCTACATTTTGTTAATATTTCAAGTCAACCATTGTAGACCTGCACCGCTGCTTTTTGACTTTTTTAAGACCCAGTGAAGCACTACCTCTTCTCTTCATCAGATCTGGAGTTGTGTTTTGTTTAACACACAAACCTTGCAGATTGTGTTCTTTTCTCATTAAAACACTGCTTTCCACCTTGTGATGTGGGAATACAAGAAATGTTCCCCTGTGTCTCCAAACTTCATGATCCTTCATCAGAATCATTTTGATCATTTCCGCCGTGGATTCGACTAAATTTGAAGTTTCAGCTGTTGTTGTTGTAGATCTTATCTCGACTGTACAAATGACAAAACACAAATATTCAAAAATAAAAGCAACAATGTAAGACGTTTCTAGTGTATGGAAGTTCAGTTGAGGCTAAAAATGCTGTTAACCTTAAAACTAGCACTTGATGACATCACAAGGTGGAATGGAGCATTTGGAGTTTGGGGGATGCAGATAACCTGATAATCCAATAATACTTAAAGTAGATGTGTGAATGAAACAAAACAGTTCTGTGTGTGTTTGTGATGAGCTAACAGTATTATAACATGACACGAGCTCACAAGAGTCAGTTTTGTGTAAATATAGTCTTTGATTTACTAAAGTAGATTATTATTAAAACAATATATAGAGACATGTATTAAACACGCAACATTTGGCGCACACACACTTCTCCACACACCTGTCACTGCTCTGGGTCAGGGTGAGTGTGGTGGACTAGCGCCCTCTGCTGTGCGCTCTGGGACTTTTTAAAGGTGGAACAGTGTGTGTCAGTGTGGATGGGTGCAGCAGGAACATAAGTAGGGCCTACAGATTCTATACATGCACCAAAAATCTGACATGATCTGATCCCTGGAAATAGTTACGAGTTCCATCTGTGAGAAATGTGGTTATTTCCTGATGAAAATTATGCAAAAAAAAAAAAAAAAAAGAGCAAACTAATGTGACCAAGACAGAAATGAAATAAATTGAAAGAGAAACTCACACAAGGATAGGCAGGTTTATTTGTACTGCATAATTTGTATAGAAGAGTAAAACAGACTAAGAAAGACACTGAACACAACACAAACAAATCTGATCTGATTCTTCTACATTTTAGATTTGTACTCGCTTTGCAAATGTACCCAGTGATGTGAGAATGGAACACACATCAGATCAGAGAAACTGTTTTTATTCTAGTTCAAGTTCAGTGGTTTGATTTAAGGGGACAGTGTGTGTGTGTGTCACTTCTGGTGTTGCAACACTGGAATTTTCCTATGATGGGACAAATGCAGATTCTTGTCTCTAAACGTTTGCACTTTGCCTGTCTATCATGTGTCCTGTAGTTTTACTTTGTGAAAC
Organism: Boleophthalmus pectinirostris; assembly: GCF_026225935.1. Lineage (NCBI taxonomy): Eukaryota > Metazoa > Chordata > Actinopteri > Gobiiformes > Gobiidae > Boleophthalmus > Boleophthalmus pectinirostris. The sequence continues at coordinate 1,163,420 of NW_026571018.1, read as the reverse complement.
GCCCTGAAACATCACCTCACCTTCTGACCACAGACAGTAGAACCCAGGGGTGAGCAAACTACGGCCCGGGGGCCATATGTGGCCCTTTAATCTTTTTAATCTGGCCCACCGAACTTGAAAAATAATAATAATGATGATGATTTTCAGTGTTTCAAAAGTCATTTCAATAAATAGTAATACTGTGGGATATGGGATATTTCAATAATGTAATATTGTAACATGTCATTTTTCTCTCTTATGAGGTGGATTACCAAAAAACTCCATCCATCTGCTCCTGGTGTGGCCCTTCCGACAAATTTTTGAACCCTTTTTGGTCCACAAGTTGAAAGATTTGCCCACCCCTGGTATAACCTGTCTCCACACTGCCTCCTCATTCCCTCATTTCTCTCATGTACAACTCTGTCCATCAGCTTCTGAATCATTTGGATGAACGGATGGGCCAGTTTAAGATAAGGATTGTGATTTATTCTTTTTACACACTTGTTTTGTGGACACCTTGGTCTTGGTATGTCACATGTGACCACTTTATGTACTGTGCTTATAGAAAACAGTTCAGTGGACAGAACACACTTTGATTAGTGATGTCACCCCTCTGCTGGCAACAAACCAAAAAAAAAAAGTTCCATGTGTCCAACCCAACCAAGGTGAAGGCCTCATCTCACACAAACATAACTCTGAATTTAAAGCCCCCCAACCCAGCTCGTCAGGTTCACGTGATACTACAGACAAAACCCATTTTGTATTTAACTTTAGGTCAGTCAGTCTCTTAGCAACACTTTCATTTGGAAACTGCAAAACTGTCCACTCTGCAGCAAAATGCCTTTTTTATTTAATCAATTTGCAGACATAGATTTATGTGGGACATTATAAATTCAAAGGTCCTTGACTCAAAATACATTTTTCTCTCATCTTAAGATTTTGACAGATTGTACTAAGGATTTATTGATATCTAATTCCAAGCCTGATTTATTGAAGTTTAACTCCAAATGAAGCAAGAAATTTAAACCTGGGTTTGTCCATTTTTCAGTCTCAAATATGTCACATTTTGGCAATTACATCACATGATGAAAAACCTATACACACACCTTTTTACTTACAATGATGTAAAACTACACAATAAGTTTCATATTGGACTCTCTAAATATAAGATTTCTTTCTTATTCATTTGCTGTGTCTCGCCTTAAACGTTCCAACAAACAAAATATTTTTACCATATTTTTAATACAAACAAAAATCCCACACAGTTTACAGTACACATGGCCCCTGCTGGTTCATGCCGTCCGTCCTCTTCCTCCACTCTTGGGATGGGCCTTGTGGACAAAACTGACTACTGAGTTTTTGAAGAGTCAGGATATTCAGGATAAGAGAAGATATTCAGCCAATTCCTAAATGTGCTAAAACCTGACTTATCTGAACGATACAACAGGTCCATTTGGGCTTTTTTCAGCTATTTTATACAGCTTTATATAATATTATCCACCATTTGATGTACTACCTAGGAACAAAACCGAAGGCCACAGCAGAGAGGCCAACCTGAGCTGAGCTGTGCTGCCCCTCACTGCGCTTCAACCATGGGTCTGGCTCTTCTGTCCTTTCCCTTTTTCTTTCTTCTTCTTCTTCTGGAGGGGTTTGCTCTTTTTGGGTGGACTGTCCTGGACAGATACTGTCCCTGCTGGTCGCTTCTTCGCCTTCTTCTTAAAGTCCTTCCTAGAGTCCTTCTTAGACTCCTTCTTAGAATCCTTGTTGCTCTGCTTGTGGGCCTCTTGGATGTTGCCTGTGGAGTCTGTGGTTTCCAGGACTTTGCGTTTCTTACGTTTTTTAGTCTCCGGTAAGAAGCCTTTCTTCTTCCTTTTGGGAGCAGTCTTTGGCTCGTCTGCCGGGTTTGGCTTAACCTTTTCAGCTTTAGGTTTCCTGACAAAAACAACAGGAAATTCAGTCTCTTCACAAACACGATCAGACACAGACGCAGCAGTAAAAGGGCCAGGTACCTACAGGACTCCAAACCTCCTCATCACAGCCCAATACGTGTCCTCCAGGCGGCCCGTCCGGTTCAAGTTCACGGTGCTGCTCAGCTCCTGCAGAGAAGTCTGCAGTGGCTCCAGGGACAGAGGCAGCTTCTGAACACAAAACCACGCACAGAAACACAAGTCAACAACATGGGCCAAAGTCTAAGTTCTGTGGTCACCTGTCTGTGGGTGTGTCTGTAGTTGTGTGTATAGGCTGAGCACACTCACCTGTCTGTGGGCATGTCCCAGAACACACTGACACAGCTCCAGGACTTGTTGCAGTTTGTCTTTCAAGGCCTTCTGCTCGGAGCCACACATCTGCTGCACACTCTGGAACAAAGGAGCACTTTGTGAGACATGGACTCACAGCAGATCAGAAGGTCTGTGGAGGGTCTGTGTGTGCGTGTGTAGAGGGTCAGTGTGTGTAGAGGGTCAGTGTGTGTAGAGGGTCAGTGTGTGTAGAGGGTCAGTGTGCGTGCGTAGAGGGTCTGTGTGTGTAGAGGGTCTGTGTGCGTAGAGGGTCTGTGTGTGTAGAGGGTCTGTGTGTGTAGAGGGTCAGTGTGTGTGCGTAGAGGGTCAGTGTGTGTGCGTAGAGGGTCAGTGTGTGTGCGTACAGTCCCTGACAAAAGTCTTGTCACTTATCCATTTTGTAGAAACAAAAGCTTATAACCTGACTTTAACTTAATCGATTGGTTTTAGAAATGTCTCATATGAAGCTAAAACCCTCCCAAATTATGCTCAATAAACTAAAATAAATTTGCTTCACTGAAGAAAGATTGATCATTTAATGAACACAGAAAGGTCAGATTTTGGCAAGACAAAAGTTTTGTCGCCTACAGAAAATTTAACAAATAATTTACTTCAAATACAAAAATATGTTGCATAACGTCAGTGAATGAAGTAGTGGTGCTGTGAGATCCATATTTAATATCTTGTGTGACTCCATGAGCTTGAAGGACGCATCCATGCAGTTCGACAATGATTCATACAATTTGTTGATGAAGTCATCAGGAATAGCAAAGAAAGCGTCTTACATGCCTCCCAGAGTTCATCAAGATTCTTTGGTTTTGCCTTCCATGCTTCCTCTTTCATTCTACCCCAGACATGCTCAATGATGTTCATGTCTGGTGACTGGGCTGGTCAGTCCTGGAGCACCTTGATCTTCTATCTCTACATCAAAGTTTCTCAAGGCGAAGAAGTATGTGATGAAGCACCATCCTGATGCAAAATTTGACCCCTTTTATGGTTGGGAATGTAAGAGGAGCTAATACTTCTTGATATTTTAGGTTATTGATATTGTCTTCCACCCTGCAAATGTCTCGCACAGCCCCATACTGGATGGAACCCCAGACCAGGATTTTTCCACCACCAAACTTTACTGTTTTCTGGGTGAATCTTGGATCCATGCGGCTCCAGTAGGTCTCCTGCAATATTTTCATCGGCTGTGATGTAATTCAACTGAGGATTCATCTGAGAAATCCACCTTCTGCCACTTTTCCAGTGTCCATCCTTTTAGCAGGCTGTGGGCCTTGGCAAATGCCACACAGTTTTTTAATTGCCTTTTGTTTAGTGCTGGTTTCTGTGCACTGATTCGACCATGGAGGCCATTTCCAGACAGAATTCTACAAACTGTTGTGGTTGACACAGGGACTTGAGGTGACCAGGCCTGGTGGAGTCTGCTGCAGTGGAAAAGGGGCCTTGGATTTTCGAATCAACAAACGGTCCTCCCAAGCAGTTGTCTTGTGGGGTCTGCCGGACCTGGGCTTGTCAAAAACATCTCCAGTCATTTCAGATCTTTTTCTTATTCTTTGTACTTGACGCTGAGACACATTGAAGGTGTCACCACCTCAGCAGTGGATCTGGTCTTCAGCCTCTTGATAATTAAGGCTTTGGTCTCAGGGTGGATCTTAGGCATGTTGTCAGAGGTCAAGTTGCAGTTGATGTGAAGGTCTGGTGTGCTGGGTTCTTTTTATACACACCCACTAATTGATTGATCAGTAACTGATCACAGATGAGGCTGTAATCTAGGATTGGGTGCATCATATGACAAGGCCACAAGACTTCTGTCTTGCCAAAATCTGACCTTTCTGTGTTCATTGAATGATCAATCTTTCTTCAGTGAAGCAAATTTATTTTAGTATATTGAGCATAATTTGGGAGGGTTTTAGCTTCATATGAGACATTTCTAAAACCAATCGATTCATTTAAAGTCAGGTTATAAGCTTTTGTTTCTACAAAATGGATAAGTGACAAGACTTTTGTCAGGGACTGTAGAGGGTCAGTGTGCGTGTGTAGAGGGTCAGTGTGCGTGTGTAGAGGGTCAGTGTGCGTGTGTAAAGGGTCAGTGTGCGTGTGTAAAGGGTCAGTGTGCGTGTGTAGAGGGTCAGTGTGGGTCAGTGTGCGTGTGTAAAGGGTCAGTGTGGTCAGTGTGCGTGTGTAGAGGGTCAGTGTGCGTGTGTAGAGGGTCAGTGTGGGTCAGTGTGCGTGTGTAAAGGGTCAGTGTGCGTGTGTAGAGGGTCAGTGTGCGTGTGTGGGTCAGTGTGTAGAGGGTCAGTGTGCGTGTGTAGAGGGTCAGTGTGCGTGTGTAGAGGGTCAGTGTGCGTGTGTAGAGGGTCAGTGTGCGTGTGTAGAGGGTCTGTGGAGCTCACCAGCACCAGCTGGTCTGTGACTCTGGTGCAGAGCTGGGTCCAGGGGTCACCAGTGAGCAGCATCTGCACGTCCCGGTTCTGCAGCGCCTGCTGCACTAGCACACACGCCTGGCCCTGCACACAACACAAGGGTTAACAAGGCCAGTCTGCATGAACAACACATGCACGAGGACAACTACACGAAATATTAGGGATGGGCGATATGCTGGTTCCAGTATCAGTATCGATACCGATATCAATACATATTTTTTGTGCTTCCCCATTCTGTGTGGGTCCTTTTTGAGCCGATTAAGGAGTAAAATTGGAAACAGAATGTTTACACAAACATGTAATAATTATGTATTCGAGACAAATACATTTTGTTCCATTATTTTTACAAAAGCGAAGAGTTCATTTTAACCTTACTTAAACTAATTAATTTGTGGGTCTCGCTATGGATTGTAAATGTGAAATATCAGTATTGGCAAATATCAGATATTGGCAAAAAAAAACAACACTAAAAACAAAAACAGAGAAATCCCTATTGGCCCATCCCTAATAAATATGGACGAAAACTAGGAATTTTGGACTTAAGCAAAATAGTCCTAGTGAAAAAAGGAGCGGTACCCGCTGATGTTCCCTGACGCCTGCAGTGATGTTTTCAACAGCTGTGTCCAGGAGGTCCACACACAGCACCTGAAACAGAGCAGCACTTCAATCAGGCCCCGCCCACACCACTAAAACAATGGTAATGATCTGAGCATAAAGTGCTGCTGGTTCAGATCACATCCCAGGGCGGGTGATTCAAGTATGTTTTGACAATGGCAATGTTCTGAAGAATTGTGAGCACTGAAAGCTGTGGTGAGGCGCACTGACCGGGAAGCGTGTGAAGAGGTCAGAGAACATCTGCGTGGTGAGCGGGGTCTTCCTGCGGCTGAAGAAGGAACTGAGGGCAGCTCTGAACAGGGACGACACTCGCTGCTGGTCCACACTGCCCATCCAGCGCACCTGGACAGAGGGTCAGACACACGGCTCACAAACAATTCTCCTGCTCTATACGGACGGTCTACACCAGGTCTGGAATTTTTGAGAAACTGGGGCCAGTCCAAGTCTAAAAGAGCCCTATACTATTGTCACAGTATTTCTAAATAAGAAATTACAGAATGAAGTGTAACATGCTTTGATTTGCCTGAAATGATCCACAGTATGGCTTTAGCGTAATATATTCTCTTTAAAATAATGATTACATATTGTGTTTGGACTCACCTCGCCACAGAGCTGATCCACAATTTACTCTGGTTTGCATCACCTGCTTGTCTCCATGGAAACAGGCTCAATATCATACTGTAGAACATTCCAGCAAAAGCAATAACCCAGAGGTGGACTTTCCCACATGCTAAGTTACATAGTGCAGCTTTAAATACTTTGAATCTCATAAAGTCAATATGTTCAAATTAAACAGAACATTTGCTGTGAACAACTGTAAAGCTGATTTATTCTTAAAAGTAAAAACACTGGATATGATGGTCCAGTTAATAATGCTATGCTCTGGTTGTGTTGTGACAAATATAAACAGGGCTGGTGTCCTTACGCTGTCTGCAGTGTCCTCCTCTGAGTCTTTGGACGGAGGAGCTCCTCGCAGCACTTTGACCAGGTACAAACAGGCACTACAGGACACAGCACAGCAGTCACGCCAAACAAACACATGGTTGAAATGTGAGCACAGGCTTGAAGTACCTGAAGTAGTAAAGGGCCACAGAGGAGTCGTGCAGCTTGAGGGTCTTGTGGAGCAGTGTCTCCAGCAGATCATGCAGCTCCTGAGTCCTGTCCTCCACACAGCGGCAGTACACTTTAGCACGGAACAACTTGTTTCTACAAATGTACAAACAATGATCACAACTCTCACATCTACAGTGCAGTGAAGGGAAGCCATTTTAACTTGAGTCATTGCAAAATGAAAATGGATTTTATAGTCTAAACATCTGTGGTCTAGTAACCAGGGACGCCTCAGCCTGGTGTCCCTGGTTTCATGTAACTGGGGCCATCATGCAGGTTCCTCTTCCTCTCCTTTCTGCAGGACGCCAGCCGAATAATTTCATATGAAATATTGTTTAATTATATAATTTTTATTCAAGCAGCAAAACATAAGGGCTATAATTAATATTAAAATCATATGGCCTGATTCTCTGTAAAAACTGCTGTGCCTGCAGTTGAAATCTCTACAGATGCATAGATTTTCAACTAGTCTAGTTGTTTAAAATGGTCATAAACTGGCAGTTCAAACCTTAATTTAACAAAATAGTGATGTTGTCATTCATTTGAATTAGTCTAATAGGTGGATTCCACATCATCATGCAGCAGAATTGCCTCTAATGAAGGATCATGTCTGATCATAATGAAGGATCTGTTCATGGCAGTGATGCAGTGGGCTGAGTCAGAGGAGAGAATACATAGAGACCACCAGTCTGTGACACAAAAGTCCTTATTTAAGACCAAAATAACTTTCACCCCAAAACAAGAGCGCAAACCACTACTGTACTAAATGAGATAGCTCTTTAGCTCACATCACCAGTTTCTATGTGTTTTTCTCCTCCCCAGGGGCAGTTAGGCAATGAAGTGACATGGAACCCAACTCAAAACAACAATATAATATCTACTATGGGTCATCTGATGTAAATAAAGCCCAGTTCTGAACAGTGGAGCTTGATCAGGCCTGAAACCGGCAGAGAACAAAATACTTTATCCATAATTTTGTGGGAGGACAGTGCAGTGGGTAATCCAGTGGGTGGGGCAGTGGGCGGGGCACAGGTGTAGCACTGATCATTCTCTAAAAGAGGTGAGCAAGTACTGTGTAGTGTGAGACGCAGCACAGAGGAACAGAGCTGCAGGATGTGAAATCGAACCATCATTTTAAGTATTGTACAATTTAGAGAAGTGTTGGCCCTGGTTTAACATTAGGGTTTCCAGGTAACTGGTTTGGAATTACCTCTATGTATGTCATATCTGCTGCCTGTATCCAAACAGGAACTAGACTTGTAAACTCCAAAATGAAAGGAGGCAAGATTTCTGGTGAAATTTGTCGACCCTGCCATATGCACTTGAAATCATGATCATGAGTGAATGCTGTGTGCTGTGGTACCTGAGGATGTGGGCCGTCCTGCGGAGGAGGTCCTGCTCGTGCAGCTCTCTGTCTGAGCCCATGCACCTCTCAATCAGAGTGAGCAGAGGCTGCACCAGGGACAGCACCAGGGGACTGCCACACTGACGGGACACATATACTTCCACCAAGTCCAGAACCTGAGGAGGACACATTCAGCTGAGAGAGGGAGGCAGAGGACAGACAGAGGTGGAGGGTGGACAGGGTGGGTGCAGGAGAGGAACAGGGTGGGTGCAGGAGAGGAACAGGGTGGGTGCAGAGGGGGGACAGCGTGGGAAACTGCTGTACCTTGATTTTAAAGTCCCGAATGAGGAGCTTCTCCTTCTTGAGTTTGGACTTCTCGTCCTTCTTGGCCTGGGTCTTCTTCTTCTGCTCAGAGAAGACTGCAGCCAGGCTCTGATCCAGCTTCATCATCTCCTCATCGCCCAGGTCCTCGTCCCCACTGCTGTCCTCCTCTTTGGCCTGTGCATACAGACACACACACACACAGACACACACACAGACACACACACAGACACACACACAGACACAGAAACAAGCGGAAACACTGTTAACCCCCCGAGGCAATTTCTGCAGACCTGAGGAGCTGCAAGACAAAAGGTACTAGTAGAACAAAGAAAACTTCTGTACACCCAAACAGAAAAGCTGGGTTGCCAAAGGTATCAAAAATCTGATTAATTAATATTAAAACTAGTATTGAAACTAGACACTAATTTGAGCAGGTATCGATACTAAAAAAGTCCCATTCACAGGACAGAAATTACGCTTTCTTGAATCGTTTTAGAATGATATTGAGTTGTATCAGAACAAGTGTCAGAGCACATAGACTAGTACACACATGGACCAACATGAACCTACTGCACAACTGACCATTACACACACATAACACACAAGGGAATAGAAAAAAAATACCATTGTCATGGTATCGGCATTGGTATCGGTATCAAGTCTATTCCTTAGCATTGAAATGTTTGTATGGTGACAACACTAGCTAAAGAGATGAAGAGCAGATATATCGGTCACACGGACAGAGGGGTACGAGGGGCAAAGGGCATGTGCCACTGACCAGAGCATTCTGCTGCTCCAGGACCTTCATGAGGCGCAGGCGAAACTCCGGGTCCACGTCCTCCTGGAGCTCCTCTTCATCCTCATCTTCATCATCATCAGCGTCAACATTCTCTTCATCGTCCAAGTCCGAGCCAGAGCCCTCCTCCTGAAGACACATCATTCAATAGAACACAGAAAAACAATGAACAGGCACCGCACGAGCCCTGGTTTTTCATTCTGACCTTTAAATCGACCAGCTGTCATTTAAATGTAGTCAGTCCAACCTAGAACACATTTACCCCTCACCTGCCCTCCTCTTCCTCCTCCCCCTCCCCCACACACCACCCTCCTCTTCCTCCTCCCCCTCACTCATACACCACCCTCCTCTTCCTCTTACTCTCTCACATGCACACCACCCTCCACCTCCCCTCTCTCACGTGTGTTCCCTCTTCCTTTCTTACCCATGTGCCCTCCTCCTCCTCTTGTACCTGTGAGCCCTCCTCGCCCTCCTCGCCCTGCTCCTCTTTGTCCTCTTCCTCCTCTTCTTCCTCTTCCTCTCTGCTGAGGCCTGGGTTGTCGTCAGTGATGAGGAGTGCGCTGTCCGCCTCGTCCAGCTCTGGTTCCAGTACCTGAGCAGTGACCACACACATGGTTAATGTGTTTGGTGCTACAGCAGAATGGTGGAGAAAACAGCAACCAGTCTATGAGATCATGTGATTTAAAACCATAAGAGTTGTTTAAACATGGAATTTATTCATAATATTAAAATCTGAATGATTTTATTTTTAAATTGTCAGTGGTTTGAACACACATGTGTTGAGCTGTGTCACTGTGTATATCAGGAAGGTTTTTATTTCTACAGCGCTTTTCACAGGCATTTGTCACAAAAACGCTTTACAGAGCATTATTCACTCACTCCATATCTGCCCTGGGGCAGACTCACTGAAGCGCGTCTGTCGTGTGAATCGGCTCCATTGGTACCTCCGACCACCACCACCATCGCTCACACACACACCACTTCACATCATTTTGATCAGTCCACTAGTCAAAAAGTGGAGCTCACTACAGTTCTACTGAAAGAACTATATTATTTTATTATCATTTCACTACCATTTTCACAACCACTCACCTTGTCATGTGTCATGTATATGTCTGCATTATTGTACAATAGGCTCTGCTTTGCTCTAATGACATAAGATTGCATCATCTTCTCAGTTCATTCATTTGTTAGATATCAGAGCATCACTGACAAATGAGTGTTCACATGTCTGAATGAACAAGACCTGCGCTGTGTCAATGCTTCTGCAATGCTTTTTAAAAGACAAGATGGTACTATAGAATGCACCAACACACATTTCCAACACTGTGTCACACAGTGTTGGAAATGTGTTACACACTCACCTTGAGGCCACATTTACCCATCACTAGACCGCTGACATACCTTGAGGATGGCGCTGAGGGCGGGCTCGGTGATGTGAGGACACACAGAACTGAAGACCATCTTGCAGACCTGCCTCATGTGTCTGCTGGGTTGAGACAGCAGAGACAGCAGCAGCTCCACCAGGACCTCGATCCAGGCGGGCTCCTCCTCCTCGCCTATAAGCACACACACAGTAAGTGGAACAACAAAATGATCACAAATAGTCTGATCAGTGTATGGACTTAAAAATAGGAGCATTTCCTGGAATAACACCTAATGACATCACAAGGTGGAAGTATTTACTAAACTCAGTATGCAGGAATGAAACAAAGTTCAATTTTAAGGAGGGCATTATGATTGTGATGAAGATTTTAGACTTTAGACTTTTCAGACTTTAGAAGCATAATTTCCTGACTTAATCACAGGTGTTAAGACATTGTGGTGGATCTCTAACTCCAAACTGAAATAAATGAAGACTATCACCAAAGACCATCACAGTGAGACTGCGCACTCACCTGGTTTGCTGCGGCGCTTCTTCTTGTTGGCGCGCTCCACACAGCTCTGCAGGTCACGGATGATGTCCAACATCTCCTCAGGGGCCTAGAGAACACAGACATATGCTTTAAACATTCAATCTGTCAAGGCTAATGCACCAAATTCCAGTTTTTCACATTAAATGGATTTGGGCAGGAAGTTTAACAGCAGTTTCGGAGCTTGTTTGCGCAAATGACAGCAATATGTAAAAATTACAAATTTCCCAAATTCTGAGCAATTGTGGCTATGTTACAGAGACCGTAAAAATTGTGTAAAAAAAACTCTGATATCTTCTAATGTACCACACCTTGATGTGTTTGCCTGAAAATCCAGAAGGATATCTGTGTATTTGTTCTACAGATCCATATCAGCCATTGCTACAACCATGAGTCTGGATTTTTCCAGGCAAATAATGTGCACCAATCTGAGCCTGTTCGGGTGAACGCTCTAGGAGGAGTTTGTAAAAGTTAGATGTTGACAAAAAATGTTAAGTCAGATTTAATCAAATATGGGTGACCTTTGGTGGAGCAGACGCCGTTGGCGTAATGATATTTTTTGTTATTGTTTTGTCGTGATCGACTTCTGTTTGTTTTTTTTGTGTCGTTCACGGACGTGCCATTTTGTTTATTTTTAGAAAATGGAAATAGCCAAAGCACGAGTTTTAATAGATGGCAAAATTGTGTGAGTTTGCCATTGTTGCTGGGTGAGTTGGTTAGAAAAAAGAAAGAAAGAATAATATTCTGTTATGAGAACAAGGTTCCGCTTTTCTTTTTAGCTAATAAACTATGCATTTATTAGCTGCCCTGGAACAGACTGAAAAATGTTTTTTCTCTCATATACCAGTTTTATTTTGTCTTATTACAAAAAATAACAAATAAAATGGGTTTCAATATTATAATATTCAACATTATATTATATTATATAAACAATATAGACAATACAGTCCCTGACAAAAGTCTTGTCACTTATCCACTTTGTAGAAACAAAAGCTTATAACCTGACTTTAAATTAATCGATTGGTTTTAGAAATGTCTCATATGAAGCTAAAACCCTCCCAAATTATGCTCAATAAACTAAAATAAATTTGCTTCACTGAAGAAAGATTGATCATCTAATGAACACAGAAAGGTCAGATTTTGGCAAGACAAAACTTTTGTCGCCTACAGAAAATTGAACAAATAATTTACTTCAAATACAAAAATATGTTGCATAACGTCAGTGAATGAAGTAGTGGTGCTGTGAGATCCAGATTTAATATCTTGTATGACTCCATGAGCTTCAAGGACTACATCCATGTGGTTCAACAATGATTCATACAATTTGTTGATGAAGTCATCAGGAATAGCAAACAAAGCGTCTTACATGCCTCCCAGAGTTCATCAAGATTCTTTGGTTTTGCCTTCCATGCTTCCTCTTTCATTCTACCCCAGACATGCTCAATGATGTTCATGTCTGGTGACTGGGCTGGCCAGTCCTGGAGCACCTTGATCTTCTTCGCCTTGAGAAACTTTGATGTAGAGATAGAAGTATGTGATGGAGCACCATCCTGCTGCAAAATTTGACCCCTTTTATGGTTGGGAATGTAAGAGGAGCTAATACTTCTTGATATTTTAGGATATTGATATTGTCTTCCACCCTGCAAATGTCTCGCACAGCCCCATACTGGATGGAACCCCAGACCAGGATTTTTCCACCACCAAACTTAACTGTTTTCTGGGTGAATCTTGGATCCATGTGGGCTCCAGTAGGTCTCCTGCAATATTTTCATCGGCTGTGATGTAATTCAACCGAGAATTCATCTGAGAAATCCACCTTCTGCCACTTTTCCAGTGTCCATCCTTTTAGCAGGCTGTGGGCCTTGGCAAATGCCACACAGTTTTCTAATTGCCTTTTGTTTAGTGCTGGTTTCTGTGCACTGATTCGACCATGGAGGCCATTTCCAGACAGAATTCTACAAACTGTTGTGGTTGACACAGGGACTTGAGGTGACCAGGCCTGGTGGAGTCTGCTGTAGTGGAAAAGGGTCTGGCCTTGGATTTTCGAATCAACAAACTGTCCTCCTAAGCAGTTGTCTTGTGGGGTCTGCCGGACCTGGGCTTGTCAAAAACATCTCCAGTCATTTCAGATCTTTTTCTTATTCTTTGTACTTGACACTGAGACACATTGAAGGTGTTACCACCTCAGCAGTGGATCTGGTCTTCAGCCTCTTGATAATTAACACTTTGGTCTCAGGGTGGATCTTAGGCATGTTGTCAGAGGTCAAGTTGCAGTTGATGTGAAGGTCTGGTGTGCTGGGCTTCTTTTTATACACACCCACTAATTGATTGATCAGTAACTGATCACAGGTGAGGCTGTAATCTAGGATTGGGTGCATCATGTGACAAGGCGACAAGACTTTTGTCTTGCCAAAATCTGACCTTTCTGTGTTCATTAAATGATCAATCTTTCTTCAGTGAAGCAAATTTATTTTAGTATATTGAGCATAATTTGGGAGGGTTTTAGCTTTCATATGAGACATTTCTAAAACCGACCAATTAATTTAAAGTCAGGTTATAAGCTTTTGTTTCTACAAAATGGATAAGCGACAAGACGTTTGTCAGGGACTGTACACATTTTAGCCACATTTCTTCCTTCAAAGTCTGAAGGTCCAAGTCACATGTTTTTACTGACAGGATTAGCTGTAGAGCTTTCCATTCAAAAGCGTCAGCCATTTCACCTGGATCGATTGCATAGCCCTGGTTTGTATGCACATGCCACAGTTCACATATGGGCTATAGCAGGTTTTGTAGTAGAGTAATAGTTATTTAAACATGGAACTTATACATAATATTAACAGCTGCTTTAAATTTGGATATTCTGTATTAGTGGCAACATAGGAGCATTAAAATAGTTTAGGATTAGGGTTTAGGCTAAGATTAAGGTCAAGGTTATGATTAGACAAGTAGTGACTATTGTTAAGGTTAGGATCAGTCTCCAGGAACTTAATGGAAGTCCAGATAATGTCCCCAGGAACTATGGACACCTGACATGCTGTAAGTGTGCGCGAGTGTGTGCGTGTGCATGCGAATGTGTGCGCGAGTGTGTGCGTGTGCGTGCGAATGTGTGCGCGAGTGTGTGCGTGTGCGTGCGAATGTGTGCGTGTGTGTGTGCGAGTGTGTGCGAATGTGTGCGTGTGTGTGTGCGTGTGTGTGTGCGCGAGTGTGTACGTGTGTGCACGAGTGTGTGCGTGTGCATGTGTGCGCGAGTGTGTGCGAATGTGTGCGTGTGTGTGTGCGTGCGAGTGTGTGCGTGTGTGTGTGCGTGCGAGTGTGTGCGAATGTGTGCGTGTGTGTGTGTGTGTGTGTGCGCGAGTGTGCGTGAGTGTGTGTGAGTGTGTGCGTGTGTGCACGAGTGTGTGCGTGTGCATGTGTGCGCGAGTGTGTGCGTGTGCATGTGTGCGCGAGTGTAAGCGTGTGTGTGCGAGTGTGTGCATGTGTGCGCGAGTGTGTGCATGTGTGTGCGCGAGTGTGTGTGCATGTGTGCGCGAGTGTGTGTGCATGTGTGTGCGTGAGTGTGTGTGCATGTGTACGCGAGTGTGTGTGCATGTGTGCGCGAGTGTGTGTGCATGTGTGCGCGAGTGTGTGCGTGTGCATGTGTGCGCGAGTGTGTGCATGTGTGTGCGCGAGTGTGTGTGCATGTGTGCGCGAGTGTGTGTGCATGTGTGCGCGAGTGTGCGTTTGTGCACGAGTGTGTGTGTGTGTGCGCGAGTGTGTGTGCATGTGTGCGCGAGTGTGCGTTTGTGCACGAGTGTGCGCGTGTGTGCGCGAGTGTGCGTTTGTGCGCGAGAGTGTGCATGTGTGCGCGAGAGTGTGTGTGCATGTGTGCGCGAGTGTGCGTGTGCACGAGTGTGTGCGTGTGCACGAGTGTGCGCGTGTGTGCGCGTGTGTGCGCGAGTGTGCGCGTGTGTGCGCGTGTGCGCGCGAGTGTGCGCGAGTGTGTGCGTGTGCGAGTGTGCGCGTGTGTGCGCGCGAGTGTGCGCGTGTGTGCGCGCGAGTGTGTGCGTGTGTGCGCAAGAGGTACCTTGAAGAGGTGGAGGCCGACCAGGAGGAAGAGCTGCAGGAAGGCCTTGTTCTCTGGGCTCGGAACTTTCTTCATCTTCTTCCTGAGGCTGGACACAGACTGCAGCAGGCTGAGGACAGAGCACATGTTTAGAGGAATTAAACACACATGCTCAGCTTTAGCAACCATTTTAAAGTCAGCTCAGAATGAAATAAGCTTGGCAATGGCATATTAGGGCCCCATATGGATCATTTGGATAGGCTATGTAAAGTTGGAATGTAACAGTTCTGGTGTTAAGAAGTAATTGTATGTAGAAGTAATTATATGAAATGTGTAAACAGTGATTTATCAGCAGGGGCAATAAGTGATTGGGAAAGACTGATTTCAGATACATGTACAGTTGTGCTTCATGTTGTGGAATGTTTCAGTAGTTTAGCCCGAGCTGCACTAATATGACGAGGGCCCCCAAACCACATTTTGCTTTGGGCCCCTTGAAGGTTACACCCGTCTGTCTGGAATAGCAGCATTCAAGAATAAACCAAATAGGGCTTGCGTGATCTAAATACATTTCATATAATCTAAATGGTTTGATTCAAAAATGTGCATGTATTTAGCGTGGTGATAAAGGTTCTTCTTTAGAATGAGGTATGGCACAAGTTGGTTGAATTGAAACATTGAAAAAAATGTCTTTGTGTTTCTGAAGCTCCTGAATAGCCAGTAAAATAGATTTGTGGACTGTCAAACTCAGTGACTGATTTCAAAGGTTCTGGCCTTTCAGCAGATTCAGATTTTTGCCAAACATTGTCATTTTTTTAATTAAAATTGCCACACCAACATTTCAAAAAAAGTTGTAGTGCTATGAACAAGTCTCTCCATGTCCGAGCACCAAAGTCCATCTGTGACATGTTAGTGTCATATGAACATCTCACACTCTGAGAAGCTCAGGGACCAACTCCTGCTGGTGCCCAGAGTCACAACTAAACAAGGGGAGTCAGAGTTTCAGGTTCATGCAGCTAAAACCTGGAACAGTCTGAACATGTGAGACAGACTCTTCTGTGACGCTGTTTAAATCCAGACTCTAAACATTTGTTTAACTGTGCATATAACTGAAAGGTTTTCATTCCACACTCTTCTCTCCAATTTATGTCTCTCTTTTTTAATTTTAATCTTTATGATTATTTATGTTTTGATTTGTTTTTATTATGATTTTAATGTATTTCTTATGTAGTAAAGCACTTTGAATTACTTTGTGTACGAACTGTGCTATACAAATAAACTTTCCTTGCCTTGAAGCTTGAAGCACATTCACAATGACATATATGAACGCCTGTACACTTCCTTTATCAGACAATTAGATGCACCGCACATATGTACTTATTATAAAAGTACCTGTCCCAGGCGTCCCTCTGCGCGGGGCCGAATGCAGGGCCTGGCTCCACATGCTGCTGCTGCTGCAGGAGCATCTGAGCAAACTCAAAAATGTGACAGATCCACATGCTGCCATCCGCCCGCACGCCCTGTGGCCTCCTGTGGGGGGCACTCTCCTCCTCTGTGCCCTGCTCCTGGGGCAGGTGGTGCAGGGACAGCAGCAGGCTGGAGAGCAAGGCACTCAGTCACAACAGAGATGACAAGGGGAGGGGCTTACACAGCGGGAGGGAGCAAAGAAAGGGACTAACAAGACAAAAAGAGGGGCTTACAAGAAAACAAGGGAAGACAAGTACCAGACAATGGGAGGAGCTCACAAAATAAGAGGGTTTACAAAACAAGGGGAGGGGCTTAAAAAAACAGGGCTGTACAAGACAGAGGGAGTGGCTTACAAAAAAGAGATGGGTTAGTTCTGAATACATCAAATCATAGCTCCTAGCTCCCAACGCCTTTACCTCTGGAGCTATGTCCAGGGGGTCAACCATAAAAGTTACTAGGCAGAGAGAAGGAGCTTCAGCTGCGTTTGGAAAATCTGACCATTGTTCCCGTGGTGGGAACAATGGAGACGCCACGTGACCCTACAGCTGTTTAATAAAAAACTACAACACTCACAAAAAGGGCCTACAATAAGCGCTCCTCATTCTCCTCTACTGCTCTAGTTTTAATGCAAATCTCAGCATAACATAAACGTGTACATTTTATAAATGACCTGTCTGCTCATGAGGTGAATAAAATAGCTCTGCAATAAACCCAACAGACAGTACCTGTGAACATGAACTACCTCAACATCTCAACACACACATATGCACAGAAGAGAATAAATATATTCTACAGACTCACCAGCTGCAGCCTGCTCTGCCCTCTGTCCCAACAAATATTTCACCAAATGTCCTTTAGTCCATTTGCAGTGGAACACGGTGTGCACAGGCTCCATCAGCACCTCCCTTCTGTTATCCCCCTTATGTCATGATGTAGTCTACAGATAAGTGTAAGCTGTGCTGGCCTTAAAAGTGTTTATTTTCATTCTTATATAAAGTTGTGTTTGTCCAAATATTTCTATAACATCTGAGGCAATGAAACTTTTAAAGCATTACAAATTCTTCATAGAGATCGGCCCAGTTCAGAAAGCTTAGGGAAAAATGTGCACTGGATTGTGGGATGCCTCATAGTTCTGTACGGCTGGTTAAGAAGCTCCTGAAGTTCCTCTGCTAGAGGACATATGAAAGGAAGCATGCAGGTTCTTTTTCCTAACATCTTCCTAACTCCTAAGACAGTCCTCATCATGGCAGGCGGTGACGCACATCTGGTTTTGGCTTAAGGAGCTAGGAGATAAGAGGCCAGTTTGATGTATATGGAACTACCCATGGTCTTAGAAAAAGGATAGGGGCTTACAAGACAGGGGGAGGGGCATCCTGATATGACAAACTGAAAGCAGTTCATGTAGACAAACATTTTCCTCAGAGTCCCATAGAGGTCTAATGCTGAGGAGGGAGGGATCTGGAGCTGTACCTGAAGAATGAGTTTGCCATTGTGGCCCTGGTTTCCTCCTGAAGGGGCACAGACAGCTGCTCTGCGCTCTCTGGCACCTCTGCACACACCGCTGTGGTCGAGAAGAAGGCGTGGAACAGCAGGAACCTACAGAGGGAACACACAGCCTTATCGTCGCACATCATGCAGAAAGCACAAACCATACACCGAAGAAGAGTAAAGAAGAAACAAGTAGAAACAGGTGGACTAAGCGAGTGTGACATCATGACCTCAGCCTTAGTGTCCAGCCAAGTGAAGTCAATCGAGGCCTGCAGTTATAAGGATGAATTTGGAGACAAGTTCCATATTTTGAATTCTGACAGCAAGTATCATGGCAACCAAAGAGTCAATCCGGAGTTGAGACAATGTGGAACTGGGCGCTTAGCAGGTTAGATGTTAATTTCTATAAACAATCACACAGCCTTATTTTCACCCTAACGTAAACGGTATCAAATCAATAAGGAATTAACAGAGCACTATAGGTGGTGACAAGATAGTTTACTAGGGATGCTATATTAGTAATTAGTTTCCATAGAGATCGATTTTGGCATGATTTTTGACATTGATCTTTTTGTGCACTGCCCCAGTCTGTGTGTTGAACAGACTACTGGTAAATGAGTAATGATAATATGATTTATGATGATCGGGTGACCATGTTTACCATCTGTCCAAGGACTGCAGATGAAAAAATTGCCTCTCTGGCCAATTCCAGTATATTTACAGAAATGTTGCTGCTAAATAAAACAAATAATACATAAATAAAAACATTTTGTTTTTATTTTTACAAAAGCAAAAACTTTGTAACCTTCACTAGAACTCAAATAATCTGTACTATAAATTTGCAATGAAATACCCAAAAAGTTCACTGTATTTCACAAAGAAATCTGCATTTTAACAATATTAGGTCAAGCTGTTCCCATTTGTATTAAATATTATTGGCCAATAGAATGTTGTGTTGTCATCTGAAACCCAGTGATAAAACATGCAGAAAAAAAATTATTTTGGTTTTCCCACAACATGAATATTCGGAGATGTGTTTGAAATGTGCAATGTTTGTGAAGTGAATCTTTCAAACATTTAAGATTCCCTAAAAGAAAAGTTACATAGGACACCTTTAACTGCAAATCGAATCCCAATGACAAACCAAACTGAGCCCTCCTATACACAAAACCTGGTGTCACTGGAAAAGAAAAGGTCAGCAGGTCAGGGCAGTGGAGCTGAGGGACATGACTGACCTGGACACCTGTAGCACCATGACCTCCTCTTTCTTCAGCTGCTGGTTGTCCACCAGCGCCACGAGCCGCGCGCCAATCCACTTCCTTAAGCGGTGAACCCAGGGCGGCCTACAGGAGCAGAGAGGCGGTAAGAGACTCTGCCACACAACCACAAGCTCACCAATATTATTAGGCCCCAATCTCAAACATTTAACATTGAGACCAGCACCGATTTGTCAAGAATACAGAAAAAAAAATCCAGAAAGATTGAGATTTTTTTTTCGATCTTTACAAAACTACATTAATTTCAGCATTTAATTTCTAAAAAGACACTAACCCTGTAGAGTAGCCTTCTACAAATGACAGGACATACATTTTTTGGATTAGATTTGGACTGGATGATTTTTGGATTAGTTTATGCAAAAGAATTGGACCCGTTTGCTTTTGGACCCTGAAACCTGTCCTCACCATCCCCTCGCCTGCCGCGCCATCCCCTCACCTGTCTTCCTTCTCATCTCGGGGCTTCTTGGTGTTCACATCCAGCAGCAGGTGGTGCTGAGGCCTGAGGAACATGTCAAAGAGCCAGGCAGTGTAGGCCTGGAGCGCAGAGGGATGGAGATGCTGCACCACTTTCCAGGAGGGGGGCACCAAGGGGCAGCCCTGGTTACACAGAGAGGAAAAGCCCCTCAACACCAGCAGCTGCCTGTCCGCGTCCTCACAGCCCTGTAGGAAGGTGGACACGTACATGTCCATCTCTGGAGCCAACTGGAACCGTCCAGGCTTCTGCACAACCACAAGGAGATCAGAGGAGAGCCATTCAACACAGAGCTTGCGTGGTTATGGCACTATTTATGCAGAAAAAAAGGACTCGGAAACAATGTATTTATATAAACACAGATGACTCTGCCTTTTTACAAATAATACAAAAAAAATAAAAAAAAATAAATCTTCAGCTAACTCATTCATTCACTTCTTCCTTTTGCTGTAAATCCTTAATCAAATTAAAATAGTCATCTAATATAAATTTTGGTCAACTGAGACGCCATCAAACGAATTATCGACTAAAAAAACTGAAGAATTACAATCCTGTTACCATATTTCCGGACTATATGTAGCTCCAGAGTATAAGTCGCACCAGCCAAAAAATGTGGAATGAAGAAGAAAAAACATATATAAGTCTCACCAGACTATAAGTTGCACTTATATAGTATATATATAGTTATAGTAATAACAACAGAATAGAGAACAACAGGCTGAATAGGCATTAATACGTTAACATATTAACGGTTATTCAGATAATTATAGCATAAACAACAACCCCCCCGGTTGCCGTGAAGCTGTCTTCTCCATCCCCACTTTCCGGCAGTCCCTCACAAGTTTTTCACTCACTCCAAACTTTCTTTCTGCTGCTCAATTACTGTTTTCGGCTGAATATTTCACTATTTGCAGCAAGACAGCGGCTTTTTCTACAGGAGACATGCGCAGTAGAGTGTGACAGTGGTACAGGAGTAATAGTAATACTAGATACTGACACACGAGCCTAGAGCCTCTTGTGGCTGTCAGTCTGAAAATTTTAATATATAAGTCGCACTGGAGTATAAGTCGCAGTAAACACGCAAACCATGAAATAAAGTGCGACTTATAGTTTGAAAAATACGGTAATTACCAATGGAAGCTTTAAACCAGGAGTGTCCAAACTTTTTTCATCAAGGGCCACATATCTAAACAAAGACAAAGCAGAGGGCTGATCGAGGGCCATAGACTGGTGATCAATACAGGGAAAAAATGAAATATGTGCATGTTTAACACGTTAGAATGAACCATCAGACTTGATTCATGCTAAGATCCTTAAAACCACACACTAAATATTAAATATGAGCTTTATCAAGGTAGATTTTCAAAAAACTTGCAGTAAAAAAATATTTTTTAATTGATGCAAGGTAATTTGGGCCAATTCACCTGGAAGTCTGGGGGCCAAGAAAAATTTGTCTGATGGCCACATTTGGCCCCCGGGCCATAGTTTGGACACGCCTGCTTTAAACCATGCTATAGTCTTTCGTTGTTTGTTGTGTCTACTAGCAGACGACTACAGCTACCTCTGTCTTTAGCCCTGTACTGCTTTGCCTGCAATTTACCACAATATGGCATTAAACTTGAGCTAGAATAAAGTATAATAAGAGCCTGACCTGTGAGGAGAGCAAATGCAGGCCGTACTGCCTCATCAGGTCCCCCTTCAGAACGTCCTGGAGCTGGGCGTCTGAAAAAAGAGGCAGAGCGGCTCCCAACAAACGGAAGCTCAGGTAACTGCAACACAGAGAACACTCAGACCACAGCTCTGTCACCGCTGTCCTCCAGACATTACAGCAGCACACTCACTGGCAAGGCCCTGGAGGCTCCTTCAGCAGGCCCTCACTGATGACTTTGGTCCAGAAGAGTTGGAAGCTGTCTTCTCTGAGGGACAGTTTGAGCAGGTCCAACATGACTGGAGGTAGAACATGCTCCTTCTTCACAGAGTTAGCCACCGTCTTCAACAGCTCTGTCAGCCTGCACACACAGCACAACATATAATGCTTCTACATCATAAGCATTGTAAACACATGTAAAACATGAGCATGTTAGACAGGAGCTTTTCCTGTTATCATGGATCTTTTGCCAAAATAGTGAACTATAAAACAAATACCATGCAGACACAAAGCACTTTTCTGGAGCCGTGCGTCTAAAAAGGTGGAAGCGCATAAGCAGCTCCAGACTGACTCTGACACAGAGCTGCAGACACATGTCTAGGTTTTGGTCTATGGAGGCTCTGTAAATGGTCTGTGCTGTCAGGTTATTGCCTTTGCACGCGTCATACCATGTGTTCACGCCATAACTATTTGTTTATTAAGGGAAAAGAATTTGAAATATACAGAATACTTGTGAGTGTTTCCTGTAGGTCACATAGTTAAGAGTGGCAGCTTCTCTTTAGTCATACCACGGTTTAATCTTTGCCCCCGTCTTACTGAGACCTACAGCGACAACCCAAGATTTGCCCCAGGACCAGTGATGTGTCACAGCAGCCCCAGGTTCCTGAGAAGAGGACACACACACAAACCTGGGCACATTGTCCTGGTGGATGATGGTGGAGAAGCCCAGCAGCTTCTTGAGTTTCTTGGGTTTGAGCGTGTGAGGGAAGCGCTGCAGAGCCACCAGTAGAAGGTGCAGCTGCTCTGGAGTCTTGAAGGGGGTGGAGAGATCTGACTGCAGCGCTGAGAACAGGACCTGCTCAAAGACCTCCTCCTCCACCTGTCAGCACACATACACACACACATTCATATAAGAAGCAGCAGTCAACATTATACATTTGGTCAAGTAACACATCAAATACATCAAACATCAAATAGACCTTTTCAAACTTTTCAAATGTGCCCTTTAGATTTACTACTTTCTACATTAAATATTCTGATCTGAGCACCAGAGAGAGTAGCAGCAGTACAATAGAAGTAGCTCCTGAAAATGTCCTTAAATCTCCACCTTTAAGTTACGCTTGTTTGCATTTTAAGATTTTCTTTACTTTTTATTTTACTTCATCCGTCCAACTAAACACCATGTTTTTGAGCATTTTTTTCGGCCTCTTTGTTCTTGGCTGTGAGACGCTGCAGAGCAGTCGGCCTATTGTATGTTTTCCAGTGAGCACCTACTTTCACCCTCCAAGTCCCCAGTGCTGTCTGGATATAAACCTGACATTCCTGTGGAATTACAGAGGAGGACACACAGATGAACCAGGAACCCAACCCAGTGTTCTTTATATTAAAGTCACCTGAAATGATTTTCACTTCAAGATGTGCCATGCCAGGGCCAATGAAGGCTGATTGTCAAAAACAGTGATTAAAGCAAAGGGTAAAGGCTAGTTTTAAAAATCTAAAATCTGATTAACAACTTTAGTTATTCTGAGTTTATTCTTTGTTTACTGCATTCCATAAGTGTCATTCATAGTTTTGATGCCTGAGAATTTACAATGTAAATAATCATGGAAATAACAATGTAGCGTAAATGAAACTTCGAAAGTGTCCAAACTTTTGACTGGTATTGTATGTATTGTATGTATTTAAAAGTGTAAATGTGTAAAAGAGCTCCTGAGCTGAGAGACTGCGGGCTCAGCCAACTGGGCAGGGGACAAACACTGGACCTGACCTGGTTGAGGATGTCCATCATGGTTTTGGTGGGTAGGTCCTTGAGGTGCTGTCTGTGAGGGGTCAGACTCTGGAGCAGCTGCACACAGGCCACCACCACCTGAGGGTCCTGTGGAGACGGACGGGGAGAAGACTGTGTTTAAAACCAGTGTTAAAAGCGATCTAGTAGGCCTGTCACAATGACTATACCAAATTATTATTCAGTGTAGGCTGGAACAATACTATCTGAGGGTCAGGGTGGGACTTTTCATTTGTACTAGTGGGGGTCTTTTTCTTACTTATTTTATCTGAGCTGTAGACTGTTGAATAAATCACTTCTATGACTCATTAGAAATACAAAATCATTACTACTAATCTAATCTACAGTCTTATGCTGTTGTTAACTTATTGCAGTTCATGTTTTTAAACCATGTCACAGACTTGTGTAAATCCGCATCTCAATTTCATACAGGGTGGAAAGGAAGCGACATAAGAATGTTTATAGTGCAGCGCCACAGAATGAAAACTGAGCGCAATAGATTGATTTTGAGTGAGCGAGTGGGAGAAAACAATACATGGCACTTTAGAATTTGTCATGACAGGTCTATCATGTTATAGTACTGACAGCTCCCAAACAGAAAAGCAGAAGCTTCCTTCCCCTTCTGGAGGTCCTACCTGTGTGAGGCGGCCTGACTGGTGCAGAGCCAAGACCCCAAAAAGGCTCCCAAACATGGCACTTCTCTGGAGCTTCTGAAAGAGACAAGTACAGTGCTGAGTAGGCTTAGGAGCGAAGAGACAAGGACAGGAGGACATTAGGACTTAGGGATGTAACAATAAGAGAAATATTGTGATATTGAATCATCAAAACTCTCACAATAATATAAATCACTGTCACAATATACTGAACTGCGAGGTTTTTCACTTAAAAGTATTTAAATAAGGGTGAACTACATAGGATCTTTTGCTTCAGTTCAGTGCAGACTACATGATAAATAACTTCTCAAATTATTTTGGAATATGACAGTAATGATTCACATTGAAGAAGGAAAAAGTAGTACCTCTCAAATTCTGTTACCCAGAATTTAAACCAGGAGCAGCAATGCGTAACATAGGCAAAAATGTATATATGCAGTTTTTTAAAAGTGTAAATTTACAGAAGAGGCAACAGATCTGCTCCTGCAGCTCCAGCCTCTGTATATTCTCACGTTTAAACACCGACCTCTTTTACTTTGCTTGTGTATTCATTGTTGATTGGATTGGATGAATTATGTTTTATATAATAATTGACATGAAGAGAAAATGCTTTGTGGCGATAACAAACCATGTCTGCGATGCTCGAAATAATGAGGCTACTCACCATTTCACTTTGATTGTCTGCTCCAGGAGCCTTTTCAGAAGTTGTTCTTGACATCGTGAAGTGTTTTATATTTATTCTCCAGAGCTGTAGACTCTCCATAGTCCATCATGAGTCATTCCCTGAGCTTTTAGAGAACGCATTTTGAAATGCCAGTAGGAAGTGTTGACATCACCTGCTTATTCCTGTCTTCCAAATATAAAAAGTCTGGAAATGCTACGCTGACTCTAACCTAATTGGAGTGAGATGTAGTGTAGTTACGTGTCGACTGTCCAAAAGGTTCAAATGAAAAGTGATATCTGCGCATGTGCTGCACTGCTGCGTTTAAGTTACTGCAGTAATAATCATACAGTGAGATGCATATTGTGAGAATATTGAACAGAGAAATATGGATATTGTTACATCCCTAAAAACACGAGGACACAAGAAGAGAGGAGCTGAGGGGTACAGACCTTCTTGACAGTGAGGAGGTTGTACTTAACCCGGATCCTGTCCAGAGTCTGCAGCAGCGAGATGTCTTTAAAAGCACTCAGCACCTGCACCAGTCAACATGCACTCACAATGTAAGTCACACATCAGACAATTGAGTTAAAAGGTCCTACATTATGCAAACTGAACTTTTGTGGGCTTGAAGCCATGTTATGATGCTGTTACCTCGTCAGAAACATACCCAGGCTTGTGTGTGTTTCATTCACACATGTTTGAGTAACCCTGCATTATTATTGTGACTACAGCTCCAAAGATCAAAATGCTCTGTTCCACATGAAGTGGTAGTTTGCAAGTCAACAGATACATTTTGTAATGTGTAAATAAAACAAAAGACCCCAGGTATGTTTCTGTTAAAGGAAACAACATTATAATATCTGTATAGTATTATTATTCTTTAGGATTTCTAATGAGACTTAAGTAGTGAGACAGTGATGCTGATAGTGGACTCTGACCTGCCCCAGGGCCAGGCTGAAGGCGGGCCGGGCGCTCTCTCTGCTGTGGGACAGTCCATCTACCAGGCGCTTCAGAGTGTATTCCAGCTCTT
Source organism: Boleophthalmus pectinirostris (assembly GCF_026225935.1). Lineage (NCBI taxonomy): Eukaryota > Metazoa > Chordata > Actinopteri > Gobiiformes > Gobiidae > Boleophthalmus > Boleophthalmus pectinirostris. The sequence continues at coordinate 1,137,890 of NW_026571018.1, read as the reverse complement.
CCTCCTGAACACACACACAGAGGCAAAAGACCAATCAGACATGTGTCAAATTCATCTGCACTATAATCAGAGCTGTGTGTAGAAACTGTTTGTCAAAAGTGTTGAAAATCAGATACTAATCTAAACTAAATACTTATTTGAGCAGGTATTGATACTAAAATGTCCCATGAACAAGACAGAAATGAACCTTTCCTAAAGAGTTTTAGAATGATCTTGAGTTGTATCAGAACATGTGTCAGAGCACATAGACTAGTACACACATGGACCAACATGAACCTACTGCAGCACTGACCATTACACACAGATAACACACATGGGAAGAGAAAATACTTCCATTTAATGTTGAAAAACACATTCTATTGTCTAAAGAAAAGGTTTTTTTTTATTTCCATTGGGGTATCAGAATGGTTATTGAGTGTCGTGAGTAAACTAGAGGAAACTTTGATAACGACAGTCAGGATACAGAGAGCATCAGTAAGTCAGGAGCTGCTCGTGGCTCAGGTCCACTATGTTCAGTCACCTGTTTCATACAAGCAAAGTCAACTGTGGAACTTATTACTACCCACTGATCAGAAGTGCACAGCACACTAAAAAAGGACTATATCAGGACTGCAGAGGGACTAAAGACTGGGCTACACCAGGAGGACCTAAATTCTTGGTTTATGTCAAGTGTGAAACGGAACCTGTGCTAAAGCAGAACTTGACAGGTACAAACAGAGATGAGAGTTTTTGTAAACTGGTCCATGTTGTCAAGTCTCGTCCCTCTGCTCCACAGACAGTGTCTGCTCTCCCTCACCTTATTGTTGGTCTGGAGGTACTGGACTAGACTGTCCACAGCCCGCAGCCGGACCTCCTGCTCGGGTTTGGCCAGGTCCCAAAACAGGTCCAGAAACACGCGATTCTGGTGGAGGGCCGCGGCGGGCCGGGTGGGCTCCGGACCGGGCTCCGGACCGGGCTCCGGGACGGGCTCCGGACCCTGTGCGCTCTGCTCGGACATGTTCTCCATGTGATGTTCATGCGAATGCTGAAAACCACGTGACTCTGCGCAGTGACAACACGTGCACCACGCAGCCCTCACTGCTTCCGGGTTAGGTTCAGTGCGGGGGAAGAGCGCCCCCTACTGTGCGCCTGTGCTTTGTGTGGATAAGTACAGTAGTAGTACTTTTTACTTGAGCAACTTTTTAAAGAAATTGTACTTTTCTGTAATATTTTTTATTGAAGTAACAGTAGTCTTAAGTAAAAGTTGTGCTTCCTCTTCCCACTGTGAGTCTAAAGAGACAAAAACTTTATGTGACAAAATGAAATGATTTGAACATTTGTTTCTTGCAGCTCAAATATGATTTAGTTTGTCTAATTTTTGTGTCTGTCCTTTGAAAACACCGGATTTTGGGCATAATTTAATTGAATATTTTGTCCTTCAAATTACATTAACTTTTCTAATTTATAAAATTATAAGTCAGATGTTATGTCCTGACAGTTACTCTTTTACTCTTGAATACTAGGAGATATAACCAACTATAAAATACTTTTTTTGCACATAACCAAGTAATTAGGCCACTACTTTGTACTTGTACCATTAATGATATTGCATTAGTAATATAGTAAAAACTCACTTGAACACAGTTTTTGGCTGCATTAATATGTCCATCTCCAAAATAAACCTCTCTCAGGCATTTAGTCCGTTAAGTCGATGCTTTTTTCAGTATTACACTGACAGACTGCAACAGTCCAGACTAGAGTACAACACTGATGAGTGGAAACATGTTTCCAAAAAGTCATTCTCATGTAAAAGTCTTTGTCATTTTAAAAATTCTATAAATCTTGAAATGATTCAGATGAATAGATGGACCAGTTTAAGGAAAGACTTATTTATTCTCTTTACAGACTTCTTTTGGTATGTCACATTTGATCACTTCGAGGGCCTGTACCTGATCAAGAGAACTTCTCTTTATGTCACACAGTTTGGTTAAAGCTTCTAAATAAGAAAAAAAGACTTAAAAAAAAAAAAATCTACTAATTTCACAAAGCAGGTGAAAAACAAAAACAGAAGCTACTGACAGGAACAGGGTCAGGCACATTGTTTCTGAGAATCATGTGTAACAAACTGCCTGACACAATCCCAAACACTTGATTGATAACAAATGTATTCTATAACAAAGTGCAAAGACAGAAAATTTTAAGGAAACAACTGCACAACACTATTCCACACAGTAGTTTCTGTGTTATGGTGCAATATCACAAAGACAGAAATGACTAAGTGGGCGGGGCTAAACATTCAAACTAAAACATGTTCCAGAGTCATGCTTTAAATCAGGTATAGGCCCTCTAATGTACTTTTAAAGAAAACACTTGGATTAGTGTTGTCTCCCTTTGCTGGAAACAATGGGGAAAAGTCTAAAAAATAGTGTCTGCAAGCAAAACTGGTAATAACCCATTTGGTCAGACACACATGGAGCAAGTTTCAACCAAGACGACAACCTCACACCACACACAAACTAAACCACTCCAGAATGAGGGTGAATAACTCAAAGTCCACTCGGCCTGATATGTCTCTTCAACAGTCAGGTTCACATTAACATTGCAAATGATCAGAACTCAAAATCGAGTTTGAGGGCAGTACAGAGTTTTATAGTTGAATCTGCCTTTTAATTGTGAGAAATGTTTGGAACTGGTTCATGGTTAAGCTCTAATTACTGCGTCTATGACAAACAAAAACTGGTACAAAGTTCAGCGTCTTAGTGTCAGCTCAAATGGTCACTAAGGTGAAATATATTCTTAGGGTTAGTGGCAAGTTCACCCTGACTTTATTTTAACATAATTTACAGTTTATTAGATTATTCAACATTTTATGCCGAAGCAATTTCCAAGTTTCTCACTTTGAACACGGACAATGACAAACCTTTTTCTCATTAAAAGACAAAGGCACAAGTGTCAGTTGAAAGGTCACAGGATTAAATGTGTGAACCCAATCCTAAACAGAAAATACATTTTGTCTGTTTGGATATTTCCTTCAAACTATAGAGTAATTCAGGCCCCATTGTGCAGCGAGCCTACGGCAGCTGCTGCGTGTGTGTGTGTGACAGCAGCATGTTCAGAGCCCGCTCGGCCTCCTCCACCTGCTGTGTGAGTCTGTCCCTCATGGCATCGCTCTGGGCCTTCTTTAACAGCATGCGGAGGTGTGCAAGGGCAGCGCGGTGCCCGGGTGCATTATGCAGCACACGGATGGCTCTGTCCCCACTGCAGGCCAGGAATAGCCCTGTGGTGTCGAAGCGCAGGTCGGTCAGAGGAGAGGAGTGCACCGAGCTCAGCGTCTCCTCCAGCTCTCCACTCTCACAGTTGTACAGGCAAACATCGCTACCACTACTGACGGCTAGCACACGCCCATCGGGAGAGAGCGCCACCCGGCTGCCCTCAGAGGAGGAGCAGGGCACGGTCTTGAGGAGGTAGGGGTCCTGTTGCTTGCGGTACTCCACATCGGTGTTCCACAGCTTCCATGTGCCGTCTTTGGACACTGTGGCCATTCTGTGGGCAAGAGAGGAAACCATAAGAGGAAACCATAAGAGGAAACCATAAGAGGAGCAGTGCGGTGTAATAGATGTAACTACAGTTCTATGAGTCAGGAGGAAAGAAACACAGCTAGAGGCCTCAAGAGCTGAAAAGTAACCCATTACAAAAATGTGCAAGTTACTGTACTTTCTGGAGTAGTATGTCTGCACTGGTAATTGTAATCTACGGTACTCCTTTTATGTGCCAAACTACAGAGACTGCAGCACAAACACTAAAGGCTTAAGCCTTCATCAGGAAGTCTGAACATGTGTTTAACTCATATTCATCACTCAAACATGATTCCTGCAAATGTTTTAATAAAAAAAAACAAAAAAAAAACTGTTCACCCTTGGCCTGGTCTTATCCAGGTTTTGGGTTTAGTCCCAGGTTGGACGTGGTGTGTAAGTGTGAAGACTTCACTACAAACTGCCTATCCTTCTCCTGGACAAGCATCCAGCGTTGTAGACCAGGGGTCGGCAACCTGCGGCTCTTTAGCACTCCCCTAGTGGCTCCCTGGAGCTTTTTCAAAAATGAGTGAAAATGGAAAAGGAATGATTTTTTTGGTTGTTGTTTTAATCTGGTTTCTTTAGGGGTAAAACCCTCGTTCATCTCTGGTCATGGATCTGATCCATCAGCTGTGTGTAAATGAAACACAAAGTGTTTCAGCAGAACAAATAGATGAACTGAAGCGGGGGGTGGTGTCCGGTGCCTCCACCTGAGAAGAACTTTCCCCGAAAAAAACAAAACAAAAAAACACGTGCGCAGACGGACGCTCAGAACAACATATAACGAACCAAACGGGATTCACGCTTCTGTCCGGATGCTGCACCAACTCAGAACCAGCCGCAGTTGAGCGCGTAGGACCGGAGCAGCCCGCCCGGACCTGTGGCCCACAGCGCATTCTCGCTTTTCCCGCACGGAACCAGCGCACAGACGACTGCACTGAAGCACTCGGACCCAGTCCTATGCGCTCTGGTCTTGCTCGCCCCCGTCTGGAACCAGGACATGGAGGACGAAGCCTCTGGACAATCTGACCAACACTGGACCCCCAGCCCCGTCTTGAGGAGCTGCGCGCTGACTGCCCCGTGTGTTTGGCGCTGCTGCCCGAGCTCAGACTCCAGGCTGATGTGCGGTGAGTTGCGTACAAAGTTCTCCATGCTGCTGTTTTCTGAGTGCTCCTATGCACGATCAGAAGAAATGCGACTGCTGCTCTGAATGCTTCCGTCATCGTCGTCATAGCAACAGGTAAACGTCGGTCGCACTTTCAGCCCGTCAGCTCCTAAAACTCTGTTTATCTCAGTTTACACGCAAACATAAAACCAGAGTTTTCCAAAATCTCCACTCTAGCCGGAGTTTTTAGAAAGATTCGTTTTCAGAGGCAAATTTGCTGTTTGCGTGTAAACGATGTGAACAAATGTTTTTAAAAATACCCGTGTACGTGTAAACGGGGCCTAAATGACAAAGGAATAAACACTAACCACCTGATTTCAGTGGCTACAGACGCTGTACCGAGTATGAGAGGGTCGCAAAAGGGGTTTGTGTATCATGAATGCTCATTTTGTATTTGTAGCCTACTTAGTCATTTTAATAGTCGGCTTATATAGCTAATATACTGACAGCCTGTGTTGCCTTCATATTAGGCTTATATAAGGCTTTTAATTTTTTGCGGCTCCAGGCAGGTATGGTTTTTGTTTTTTTGGGCCAATATGACTCTTTGAACATTTTGGGTTGCCGACCCCTGTTCAAGACTAACCCACACCTGAGCTCCATCTCTGGATGGTGGTTAAAAGCACACTCATGTGAAACATGCAAAGGCCGCACCCATATAACAAAAGGATCTAATTCTTAAACCAACCTAAGCACAAACATATGAAATATTCAGGATTAATACACAAGAAGCTGCACACTGCAGCTGTGAGCAGGTACCTATCAGAGTTGTTGGAGAAGGCGAAGGCATGCACCCCCGCAGAATGTCCCTTCAGGTCGAACGCTCGGATCACCTCCCGGAACTCTCCTCCTTTTCCGAAGCACACCTCCCACACCTTCACATCTGGAGTGAAGCCACAGGACGCCACAAACCTACACACACACACACACACATACATGAGGTACATGAGGTTCTCTTTTTTTGTCTTTCTCTGGGTTAGTCTTTGTACAAAACGTGCTTCTTCTTCATATGGTGATGTCATGGCGTCATAAGAGCTTGTTCGAGTCTACTCATTTCACTAAATATTTCATTATTTAAGAATTGGCTAAAAGAATCTTGCCAAGTTTTTTCGAGTTTAACAATTAATTTAGAGCATTGTTTCCCAAAGACTGGTCAAATCCACCTTTATTTTGTGATTAACAAATAATGTCTATTGACTTGGGTCACGAAGGTCTGTGACTTTAAACCAACGGGCATTTCAACTATTACCTAGCAACCAAACTGTAAACAAGGGCTAACATTTCTGGTCTCTTCTAAGTGATGTGTGTGCGTACAGAGGTGTACGTGCGGGTGACGTGCGGGTGACGTGCGGGTGACGTGCGGGTGACGTGCGGGTGACGTGCGGGTGACGTGCGGGTGACGTGCGGGTATACACCCACCTGCCGCAGGGTGACACAGCGGCGTAACTGTTGGTGACCTGGTTGGTGTTGATTGTGGCAAGGATGTCCCCTCTCAGGTCCCAGATGTGGATGGTGGTGTCTGCCGAGGCACTCATGATGAATTTACCTGAAACAGCAGCAGATCAGTTTTAGATTGGGGAAATGGGGAAGTACCCTGCACAAGGTTGTAGATAATGTGACAACAATGAGGGCATTTACAGAACATACAGACATACTGTGCTCGTGTATGCAATCTAGTTATAATCTATGACATCCGTGGAGCACTATGTCATCATCAGGACATTTTAACTCACAATGTTAAAAACGTCTGAAGAACTTATAGAACAATTTTATATATTATATATAAAATAAAATAAAATAAAATAAAATGAAATAAAATAAATGTGTGTGTATGTGTGTGGTGTAACGACACACTCTTCTTCCGGTCGACATAAATCCGTTGGTGTCTCTGTCCAATCAGAATCCTTCCCCACCCCCAGACACAAAGCGAAATTAAATACAGGCCATTTTTCCATGTAAACCTCAGTTTGGAATGATTATTTGTAAACTCTGATAATATTTTAATTCTGAACTATTTAATTCAGAACAATTACTTCAGAATGAAAAAACATCATATAAACATGGCTTGGTTTAGGTGCCGAGGTTCGTGAGCGCCCTCATGTGGCGTACCTGTCTCTGCAATCCCGATGTTGATGATGCTGGCCTTATGCTTCTGAGGGAAGTCCTCCGCAGTGGCTTTAAAGCTCAGCGTTCCGTCATCCTTCTTCACCATTTTGAAGATCCGAATGGTGTCTCCATTAGCCAGCCACGTGATGAAGGCCCTGTAGAATAAAAAAAAAAAAATGTATGAACCTAATTGGACTATGGAGGAGCATGAACAAGTAGAATAGCGTGGAGGAGAGCGTGGAGGAGGGCGTGGAGGAGGGCGTGGAGGACAAAAGCAGTAGGAGAACATGGAGGGCAAGAACAGTAGAACATGCAGGAGAACATAGAGGAGAGCATAAGAAAAGCACACAGAGCAGAACACGATGCAGAACATTGGAGCTGTGCAGAGACTCTGAGGAGCACTGTGATGCGGGTGATGAGCAGTGTGATGAGGTTGAGGAGCAGACCTGGAGTCCGGGCTGAACCGGACCAGCACTGCATGGTCCAGCTCTACGTTGGCCCTCAGACACTTGTGTTCTCTGTCCGTGAAGTCCTTGGTGGACCAGATGCGCACGGTGCGGTCGTCTGCACAGGAGGCCAGGTACTTCCCATTACTGCTGAAGTCCAGGCAGGTCACGTTCCCATTGTGGGCCTGGAGAACACTTTACATTATTTATTCTAAATAAGAAAAAAACAAGCAGAAATGATATTCTGAAGTCTCTTGCCTTTTCAGAAGTTAATGTTAATAAAAAAGAACTTCAGTAAAGACGGTATTATGCAAAATCCATTTTAGTGTTCTAGCATGTTCATCAAAAACATGACAGTTTTATATGTAATGTATGAGTATTTTAGCAATCTCTCCTGGGCAGTATTCAAACCCTCCTTATGGTTAGCAGTACGAGTCTGTACATGGCTCCGCCCACAAGCTCATGTCACCCATGCTCCCGCACAATGATTCTCCATAAATATACAAAAACATGATATTGTATTAGGACCTTGTACAAGGTTGGTGCATCCTTTTAGATCAAATCATGACAATGGCAGTAATGGTAGAATATAAATGATTTCTCCTTTATTTGTGCTGACAGAGAAGCTGTTGAAACAAAAACTGGCACAAAGTTCATGTAGATAGACCCAGAGATAATAAACATAAACCACATCAAACCATAAAGTCCACTACAGACTTCAGAGCTGTCCTCCAGTTCACTTTCACAGTTCACAAACTATGTGGATTCTAAAGGATTTCCACAGGACCGGCTCCGGAGCAGTGAGGAGGTTGGTGTGTTCTGCAGAGTTCTGCCTGACAACAAATGTGTCCCCTTGCAGAGTTCTTCAACCAGCTAGTACTAAAATTCACAGAAAGTCTTTATAGGCGATATATTTACAATGTGAGTGGCTTTTTGAGGTTAATATTCTTTAAATAATTAGCCAGCACTGCATTTTACTTTTATGACGCACAAACATTGCTATAGCTTATAGCTGGCAATATTTGACTAGCTTCTAATGACAATTTTATGATTATGTTACACACTACGTTCAGATTATGGTGACAGATACATGAATGCAATACTATTCAGTTTGGTATCTTAAAGGTAAGTAGTCCCTTCTCATAAAAATGTATTGGTAACATCCTAATATCTTACGCAAGACCTGAATACTCAAAATACTGAGAAGAGGGAGCAATCCAAATGCAGACTCAAGCGTCCTCCTGGCTTGAAAGTCCCAGCACGAGCGTTCCATTCTCTCGGAGGGAACGTCCCCCTCCTCTTGGGTGGCACACGGGATCCTGCTGTGCCCGGGAGAGGGGGGACGTTCTCACCGGCCTTTAGTCTGCTGCATCACGCACTGAGATGTATCATGTTAGTAAATCAGCTTCTATATCATCATAAAATGAAATGTGAATGTACCAGACCAAATGTTGGGCCTTGTTTGTCATTTCACTGATCTTCCCGAAGCGGCACACATTTTTTCACTATGTAATATCAATATAATCTCATCTTCTCACAGAAGTTTACTATGAAATCGTATTTTAAATATTTTTTTCTCGTTCCCCATGTCCTATAATATCTGTAACTGTTGATTTGGGAAGAAATATTAATTATTTCCTTACCTCCCATGAGCATAATTTGTAACCAGCGCAACACAAGAAACTTAGAAAGCTACAAAATTTGTTGCTGTGCCATAAAATGGAGTTGGTTAAACAGAAGAAGTTACACAAATCATTTTTTGCATGTTTTGTTTGTATGTATGAACAAATGTGTAGAGATATATTGCAGCTTGCGTGTGTAATTAATACAATATATATATATAATGAAAAAAAGATTATTATATGTACAGTATATAGATTAACTAACTTAGTTTCAAAAAAGTTCAATTCAATTCAGGGGGACTTTCCATCTGATGAAATATTCATCCCTTACTACATTTAAAGACAGGTTAGTCTTACCTACTGTATTCATACTTTGCCGTGACACTGTTTACAGCACAAATCAGCTTACTTGTTGTAGTTCCTAAATCAGCACTTTTTGGTCAAATTGTGTTCAAATAAAACTCAGATTAAAGTCTGACTGGAGTAACAAAGTCTTAGGCAGAGCAGAACTCGGCAGAAGTCGGGTACCTTGAGTGTGGCGGCCAGCAGAGGGTGTGAAAAGGTGTGCTGGGTGCTCTTGTCTTTGCTCCTCCGCTGTTGTTTCTCCTGCTTCAGCTTCTTCACCGCAGAGGGCTTCACTGCACTGCTCTCCTCTGGAACTGTACACAGGAAAACCAACTCAGAACCATCTCATCACAGGTTTAAAGCCCTAGTATTAGACTTTTATTGGCCTACACTAAATTGACTCTTCTGAGCTTCCAAAGTTATAATGTCCTCCTCAAAAACATACCCAGTTGTGTTTTGTTTCATTCACACATGTTTGAGTAATCCTGCATTATTGGTCTGTCTGCAAGTCCAAAATGCTCTGTTCTACCTTTTGATGTCATTTTGTGTAGTTTTCAAGTTAACAGTTACCTTAGTTCAGCAGAGACTGACAATTCCTGGGCTGAAATCATACAAATTATTCTAGTGAAGGTGTATACAGTGGAACACTTCCTGTATAACCACATGACATCACAAGGTGGAGCGTTTTCCATTTGAGAGAAGCACACAGCCTAAATATGCAGGGTTTGTGTGTTAAATATGTGTAATGAAACAAACAGAAGTGCAGGTGTGTTTTTGATGAGGAAACAATTTTATAACATGGATCCGAAAATAGCGTAATATGTAGAGTGAGCAGATGTTCCTTATTTCCCTGGGACAGTTCCAGTTTTGAGCCCTGTGTCCCCTGTCCCAGCAGATTTATCTAAACCCCATGATTTGTCCCAGTTTTATACATGAAATGTCCCAGGTGTCCCTATTTTTGGCCAATTTGATCCCTGCCAACAGTAAAAAGAGACACAAAATTATCATTTGTTCAGGTAAAAGCCAGAAAAGCTGCTTAAAAATGACCAAAACACAAAGAAAATGTGACTATACTGACTCACATGTTCGTCATGAATAGTCTCTGCAAAACAATTTTCCTTAGTTATGCACTCATTTCATTTCATAAGTTTATTATTACCAACCACCAAAAAACTTGGTATGCGCCAGTTTTTTATTTTGAACCTCTGGTCACTCTAGTAATACAGGCCCTTTTTAAAACACCCACTACTGATGCATTTCTCTGGGATGATCAAGGTAAAGAAATTATCCACATTAAGATACAAGCCCTTCTCCGCTTTGAAACTATGTGATGTGGTGCTGTGAACTATGTTCCCTGTCCCAACACATTCATACAAAATCTGTGATTTGTCCCAGTTTTATACAAGAAATGTTCCAGGTGTCCCTATTTTTGACCAACCTGATCTAAACCAGGACTACATCAGGTCTAAACCAGGTCTAAAACAGGACTATCAGTTTTTGACTAATCAGATCCTCGCCAACAGTAAAGAGGAGCATAAATTGTCATGTAATGTATTTTAGCCAAAATACAGAATACCTTGTTTGCAAATGACAATAAAGCAAAAAATAAGTAAATTAATTTTAAAAATGCAGCGACAGAAATCTCTCAGATTGACTGCCACGAGAGCGCACAACGTTACACGCTCTCTTTACTATGTTATTTATACCAACCATCCCAACCCAGGTGTGTCCCAGTTTTGAATTTTGGTCCCTCTAACCAAAATAAATCGGGAAGCACAGAAAAGTTGATGTGAAATGTCAGCTGCTCTAAGAGAATTCTCATCCCTGTGACTGAAAGCTCCAGCGCAGCCACAGGGCCCGCAGCCACAGGGCCGGCCACTCTGTGCGCCTCTGTGCGCCTCTGTGCGTGTCTGTGTGACCGTGTACGTGTCCATGCTCCGCAGCCCGCACGGCTCGGCTCGGCCGGAAAGAGACTTACCTGCTAACCCCGCGGCCGGCTCCGTCTCTTCCTTCCTTCTGCCCACGGCCAAGAGCACCAGCAGAACCAGCGCTCCCAGCAGCAGCGACAGGGCCCCCAGAGCAGCCGCCTCCATACTGAGCAGACCCGCGTCCCGCTGAACTTCCACCGGCCCCAGGCTCCTCGGGCTCGGCTCAATGACCCCGCCGTCAGCCCATGCGTCACCCTTCCGCCTTTTGTTGGGAAACTTTCATCCATGTGGCAATGGAAGGTCTGTGTCTGCTGACCCCTAGTGGACTGGAGCAGCGATGCCCGTACGACAATAGACTATTACACACATACCACACACTATAGAATATTACACACATACCACACACTATAGACTATTACACACATACCACACACTATAGACTATTACACACATACCACACACTATAGAATATTCAGTGTTGGGAAGGTTACTTTTAAAATGTAATCCCCTACAGATTACAGATTACACACCCCAAAATGTAGTTTGTAACGTAATCCATTAAATTACTTAAAGTGAGTAACGTTATCTGATTACTTTGGATTACTTGATATTGTCATGTTTTTTTAAACGACATGAATGTAGCGACCACATCCTGAAAATTCTTGTTTGTTGTCTTCAAATTGTCTGAGCCCAAGTCTCCATGAATAAGCAACTGTTTGCTGTAGAGAAACAAAGACCACGATATCTTAATGTAAGAGGTTTTGTCTGTTAAAAGACAGAAACAAGATCAGCCTTTCCTTCACCAGATTAAAAAATATTATTGATAGAGAAATTATTTTTTATATGAGATCACCTTAAATTATGTCAACCTACTGTTAGGTGTCATGTTGTTTAGACCTGGTTTAGTCCTGGTTTAGTCCTGATTTTAGACCTGGTTCAGACCAGGTCTAGACCAGGTCTAGACCAGGTCTTTAGTTCTGGTTTAGTCGTGGTTTAGTCTTAGTTTAAACCTGGTTCAGTCCTGCTTTAGTCCTGGTTTAGTCCTGGATTAGTTCTGGTTTAGTCCTGGTGTTAGTTCTGGTTTAGAGGCGCACAGGAGGAAGCGCGGTTTACGCGAGAAAACACGGTCCACACGCGGCGCACGAGACGGCGGTGTCCGCGCAGTAACTACGGAAGGAGACGTGGTCCGCGGGTTCTCAGGTTGATGACGATGATGAAGGTGTATGAAGGTGTGTGTTTGTGTGTGTTTGTGTGCACGTCCCCTCATGTGACAGGTCATTATAGGACAGTAGTGCAGATATTATGAGTCTATGCAGGTTGTTTTCACCAGTGCCAGTAGCTCCTGTTTCACATTTAAGTTGTAGGCGATTTTATATTTGTTTTTTTTTATATATATCTCACATCGGGAGAAGAATTTCCAAGACACAAATGCGTTTTTACCAATGCACTGCTGCTTCCACTGTGTGACTGACACCGCCAACTTTAACATGACGTTTACATCGCTCTTATTGCGCGCGTTCTGTTTGGGTTTCCGGCAATGAGTGGAATTACCGAAATAAAATAAATAAATAAATGGGATGTAGCACAAAATGTGAAAACAGGAAAATACCGCCTTGTAATCCACTTATTTCAGCAAAGTAACTGTAATCCAATTACCACTCATTGAAACAGTAACTGTAACGGAATACAGTTACTCATAATTTGTACTCTGATTACGTAACGGCGGTACCTGTAATCCGTTACTCCCCAACACTGAGAATATTACATACATACCACACACTATAGAATATTACACACATACCACACACTATAGAATATTACACACATACCACACACTATAGAATATTACATACATACCACACACTATAGAATATTACACACATACCACACACTATAGAATATTACATACATACCACACACTATAGAATATTACACACATACCACACACTATAGAATATTACATACATACCACACTATAGAATATTACATACATACCACACACTATAGAATATTACACACATACCACACACTATAGAATATTACATACATACCACACTATAGAATATTACATACATACCACACACTATAGAATATTACACATACATACCACACACTATAGAATATTACATACATACCACACACTATAGAATATAACACAGACCACCAACGTGCCCTCTTTTGAGACCTTAAAAAAAAAAAGATTTTTTTGCAGTCTGATTCTGTTCTGTGAGTCTCTATTAAATACATACTTGAGACATGATACTGGCAGGTTTATGCTCTACAACTAAATAGTACAACTTTGAAACTTATTTCTGAACTTGAATGCTCTTGAAGCGGCACTCACATCAAAAAAGGTTGGTAAACCCTGGCACAGACGAGGGCTGCATCTCAGTTCTTTTTTCCCCAAACATTTTTCAGCTGTCAATCAAATGTTAAGTGACCAAAAGCTTGAAGGAGGCAAGGGAAAGAAATCAAAGAGGAAACATGAGTGAGAGTTCAGGAACAGCAAACTATTTGTCTCAGTGAGGACTTGTGTTACTTTCTTATTTACTTATTTACATACATACATACATACATACACGTACGTACGTACGTACGCACACATGCATACATATATATGTATACATACATATAACAAACATACATACAAAAAATACTTACAACATACGACAACACGAGACATGTGAGAGCTGGAAGGGCCACTACATGAGACGTGAGAACCACAGTACGAGACATACAAGAGCAACAAAATGCAGGATGTTCAGAAAAATATTTATTTACATAAAAATTATTTATGCACATAATATATCTACAGCTTAACAAAGAGGGAGCTCCATGTTAAGGTCTAAGCCCATCTGAGCAGTTCAAGGATGGTCACTGACCATTGTTTCTTTAGTAAAACACAAATGCAGCAGGAGGCGGCTTGCTGAACACATTTGATGTTCTAATTGGTGAACAGAGAGGGAGAAATCCACTCAGGGGAAGGTAGTCCAGCGTGCATTTAGCCTTCAATGCATGTTCCAGCTCAGCACCAGGTCTGTGCTTAGGCCAGTGTGTGGAGCTGTGTGGTTACTTCTGGTGCTGGTTACTTCTTGCGGATGTGTGGTCGTCGAGCCTGGAGTCTTTGGCGCGTGGCTGAAGGTTTTGAACCAGCACCAATGGAAAAGGAGGGGGTGGCTGGAGAGCCTGGAAAACAAACCGGAAAACCACGTTAGCTATTGTATGAACATAATGACGGTTCTTAAATGTACACACAGAAATATCAGTTCTGACATCTGCTGGATAAAGCTCCCAGCTATTGGCCGAATCCAGGATACGGATCTAAACACACTCAAAGTGAAGTATTCAGAATATGGCGCTTACCTGTGCTAAGAGAAACCAGGATACTCATATTCTTGTATAAATGCGCCATTAAAGTATCCTGATAGTGGTTGCTATGGTAACTAGGGTACAGGTATGGCAAGGAGTGAAATAAGTAGCAACATAGCTAACGCAAGGCTTTTAACAGGTTTCTAACAAAAAAGAAGACATACATTCAAATAAGAACACTAGACTGTGGAGCTGTCTGTTTTTAACAGTTGGAAAAACACAACAGTGTCACAGTATCAGTTTAATTCAAGAGCAGCACAAACCACCACAGACGTGAGCCTGGTGTTAAAAGGTGGCTGTATTAAACAGTAGACTGCTTTATTTTGAGTATAAAATAGACTTTGATTTGTTTTGGGAAAGTAACTGCTCCTACCATTTTTGTTAGTTTAATTGGCACATAGTCAGTATAGCACCAGTTTTGAGAAATCCACAGTATCCTGGATACTATTAGAAAAACCCAGTGAGTATCCCGATTTGTCATAACCAGGATACAAACTTTCAGGTCTTTATTTTTTGACATGTTGATGATTATGGTTTACAGAAGGAAATGAATACCCCAAATTCTGTGTCTCAGAAAATTTGAATAGTGTTAAAAAGTTTTATATTGGTGTCACACCTTAATTTCCCACATGTATTATGAGTACTTTTGAAAAGCAGAGCAGAGCTCTGATAAACAACAAAAGGAGCTTCACCAAAAGGAGCAGTGTTGAAGCTCTGGCCTAGAGTCCCTGGACTTCCAAAGGGGATGGGAGCAGGAGCACCAAACACAGGGACTGTGGGTCCTGAAAGAGAAAACCGCCAACAAGTCAGTTTGATCTATGGCCCTTCAACGGAGAACAACTACTGTTGAGCCCCAGGACACTTCTGAAGGAGTAAACACATGCATGTCTGTGGGGCTAACATGTCTGGGATTTAACATGGCCACCTCCCTGTTGGAGATGGGGCACGTCATATGGTACGTTGCCAACTTACCAAAAGCTGGTTTATCGGAGTTCGTGGCCCCAAATGTGAACGCTCCCATCTGGGGTGCAGTATTGACGGGCGTCCCAAACTGGGGGGCTGATGAAGCCCCAAACTTGAATACAGCTGAGGGCTGGGTGTTGGAGGGGGCAGGTGGCTGACCGGAGCTGCCAAACGTGAAGGCGCCGGAGCTCTGAGGGGCCTCAGTTCCAAAGGCGGGAGCTGCGGCTGTGGAGCTGCCAAAGGAGAAGGAAGGCTTAGGCAGAGTCCCAAAGGAGGGCGCTGTGCTGGGGGTCTGTCCCAGAGCAGGAGGAGCAGTCTGTGAAGCTGGAGCTGAGGGCGTCGCTCCAAATGTGAAGGCTTTGGGAGGTTCTGCTGTGGAACTGAAGCTGGGCTGAGTCGCACTAGAGTCTAAAGATGACTTCCCAAAAGTGAATGTAGACTGTGACATGGTGCTCCCAAAGGTATTAGACTGTGTGGAGGCGGTGGAACCAAAGGTGGGAGGGGCCTGTGTGGAGGCGGTGGACTCGAAAGTCAGAGGGGCTTGTGTAGAGGCAGTGGAGCCAAAAGTGGGAGGGGCCTGTGTGGAGGAAGTGGAGCCAAAGGTAGGAGGAGCTTGTGTGGAGGCGGTGGAGCTGAAAGTGGGAGGGGCCTGTATGGAGGCGGAAGCAGTGGAGCTGAAAGCTGGAGGGGCCTGTGTGGAGGTGGTCCCGTAAGGGGGAGGAGCTTGTGTGGTGGTGGTCCCAAATGTTTGAGGGGCCAGTGTACTGATGGTCCCGAAGCCTCCAAACGTGGCCCCTCCATTGCTGCTTTGAGTGGGAGCCGTCTGTACAAGGCTCACTCCAGTCTGAGAGGAGCTGGGTGGCTTGGTCCCAGGAGTTGAAGACACCTGCAGTGAGTTCCCAGAAGCGCCTCCAAACATGGGTGTGAGAGCTGACCCCCCACTGATGGCCGCGGCATTGACCGAGAACAGAGAAGCTGTGGTGGTGATACTGGAGCCACTGGACACAGGGAGTGAGGCAGAGGAGGCTGAGGTGGACACAGCACTTTCAGGAGCAGTGCCAAAAATGGGCTTAAAGTTCTGGAGAGGTTTGGTATCAGCAGCTGTGTTGCTAGGGGTGCTACTGGGGGTGCTGCTGGGGGTGCTGAAGATTGGTTTGAAGCCCGAGGTCAGCTGAGAGGGGGCAACGCTGGCAGCAGGGGCGGATGTGCTGGAGGAAGCAGACAGCAGGCTGAAGAGACCTGGAGTAGAAGTAGGAGCAGGGGCAGGGGGCTGCTGACACGAGGCTGTTGCTGGAGGCACCACAGAGGTAGAGACAGGAGGGAGCGACGGCTGCGGGGCCACAGTGGGCTGGACCTGAGTCGACACAGTCACTGTAAAGAACAGAACAACTGTGAGAACCAGCCAAAAGTCTATGAACCAAATCCACCTGGAGGACACTAACCTGAGGCAGGGCCAGGGCTCTTCCTCTTCAGAGACTCCAGAAGGATGTTGGTCTGAGCTGAAGCACCCTCCGCATTGCTTAACGTAGGAGTGCTGCTGCCACCCCCCGCAATCACAGAGGTACCCAGGGTACTGCTCAAGGTCACAACTGAGGTGCTGAGGGTTCCACTAGAGCCAACAGTGAAGGGAGCACTGGAGGTGGTGGTCTCAGGAGCTATACACAAACATGACAAGATTAGATGCATGGTCCCTCCATATCAATAATAAACATGGCTGCTGATGAGAAAAATAAGGACAGAAATAGGACTGCAGCAAGACTCACTAGGCGTCTCCAGGACCTTGCAGATCTTGTTGAGAGTGCTGCGTTTCTCCTCATCCAGGTCCTTCGCTGTGACAGTGTAGCCCAGCTCTGGAGGGGGAGGCTGCGTGCACACAAACACACGCATGGTGAGTTTTCATCCTTCTTGGGGACATTATATTCATTCATTTCCTTGGGATATTTTCCTTTCCCTAACAAAACAACTACTACTCTAACATGAATCTAAATCAGAGGTCATTAATGGATATTTGTGTATCTGAAGGTACATTTATCATGTTAACTTTGGCTGTGGTTGCTCCATTGAGAACCACTAACACAGCAGCCCCATTTAAATCTTAGAGAGATAATATGTATGACTAGAACCAAAATTTACTACAGTAAAAGTTGGATTTGCTGATCCAATTTACTCCAGATTCTCTCTCTAATGCCATCTTAACAATTAAAATGACCTATTTCCTCTAAATAAATCAACTAATGCCTACAAAGGTCTTGGTAAAAGTACCTGAAAGTAGATTGTCTTAGTGCAGGTGTGGATATGGGGTTGTTACCTTGAAACCACAGGAAACACACATCTCTGTGGTAGGGCTGGGTGATACGTAAATAAATAAAAATTAAATAAATCAGGATAGTTTCATCTGGGGGTCAGTGATATCTTGATATTTAAGATATATCGAGATATTTTTTAAACACAAAATGGATTCTGACATATCGTATATATCGATATAATGCTTATATTTAATTCAGATTTTGCCGCCTCACTTGTTTGTCTTCTCTGTGCTCGCTGGCAAAGGGAGCAAGCTGTTTATTCAGCGCTTATAGTTTTATGCAAATGAGTCATGTGGTTTTAAGTTTTGTTTCTGTAAAACAAATGTGCACAAAGCAGCATTAAACACATTATAATATCAAACAGGTTGATGTGGCTCTATAGTCGTTATGGTGTATATGTTGTTAAGTTTAGTCATGTAAAGTTTATTTATGCAGAAGATTTTAATGAATGATCTGCTGCAGTGTACAACTTGTACAATAATGTTTGGAAACGTTGGGACCGATCTGTGCAGTAGATTGTGGGATATCTTGTAGCTATAGCTATAGCATAGTTGTTGTTTTTTTTTGCTCCATATTGCCCAGCTCTAGTTTCCTCCCATATTGATTTTTGATTTGTTCTATTTGTTCTTCTTCCATCATAGTATAAACATACATAAAGAGCAGGTTCACTAAAGAACTACATTTTGTTTTATTTTGTCCCTGCTACCTGCAGAGGACTCTGCAGTGGTAGATTGTATCAGAAATGGACAGTAGCTGGAGTACAAGACACTTATTGCAAATTTTGTGGAGTGGTCCCAGGCAAACCTCCTGCTCTTGAACAATGACAAGACCAAGGAACTGGTGATTGACTTGAGGAGGAAAAGGACACCAGTGGAGCCATCCATGGCCATGATGTGGAAATGGTGGATTGCTACAGGTACCTAGGTGCAGTGTCCCTGACTCTGAGCTTTCTAAACAAGAGAGCGATGAATTTTGAGCTCCACATACTGAAGACTGAATGCATGTGCCTTATTATCAATGCATGTGCCTTATTATCAAGATCGACCAAAAGTTTGACCAAAGATCGTAAAATATCAATATTTAGATTTTTGGCACATTCTTTTCTTTTTGTCCCCATGATGCAGATCTGAGTCCCCATGATGATGTGAGCTAGACCTGCTCACAGCTCATGACCCTGTGTGGTCTCCAGGCCTGGGTTGTGTCTTCTGTTCTTACCAGACAAACGTCTTGGTCTAGGTTGTGTCCACAGATTGTATGAATGGAGTATGACGTCACACACAGCGTTTGGCTCCAGTCAAATTACGCTCATCGAGACTGGCAGTTACAGGGATGCATTTGGAGCTGATCACAAGTATTATAGCAATCAAAGTGCCAAACCAGAGCGAGGGTATTGGTAACTGCAGGTTAGCTATGTCAATTTACAGTCTATGGTTGTATCTCGTGTTCTTACCAGAGAAAGGCTTGGGTCTCGGGTCATGAGCTGTATCTTACGCTTACGCTTCCCTCCACTCCCAGTGAGCTCTGTTGAGCTGGTGCCAAGCTCAGTGGGAGGAGGTGACAATGCATCTGGAATGTTAAAAGAACATATTAATATTGGAACCAAGCCACCAATACATATCCATCTACATTGGAACATACATTGGTACATAAAACCACTCTGCGTGTGTAGTGGTTGCAGAGGACATTCACAGGTAAAAGGTGCGAATGATACAGAACTTGGGGATCATTATGAGAATTGTACAGTCTATTCCTCATTACATGTCATTACGTTTCGATGCACAGGCAAAGCCGATTGCACTAAACAAACAAATTCAAATTGCTTTTGCCCTAAGTCAGACCACTATTAGCTCAGCCTACAGCAGGTCAAAGAACCCAATAGGTGCCAACGGGGGATACGAGCCGTTCAGGCGCTTAGCTTTAAATACTCAACTTGGCTCTAATTACTAATAAAAACCACCATCATACATATAACCACACCTTTGCCAGAAATACATAAGCAACCTCTCATTTACACTGTGAAGTAGATTTTTAGACATGCAACAAAATTATTTAGTCACAAGTTATTTGTTCTCCACTGCACAAACTGAAACTCCGCTAAGTTTCATTTTCACATTAACGTAGCAAAGCAAAACAAAGCAACATGTATTCAGTGGAGAAACCATAGTTTGCCATCACTGCTGATCTAAAATGAATACTTTCTTGATGGTTTTCCAGAATGCCTCAGCTAGCCTGTGTCTAATATACATGCAAGCACACATCGGCTGGTTGCATTATTAAGATCTGGGAGAATTAAATCACGACACCTCAATCATACTTCCAGAATACAGTTTAAATTGAACTTGGCCAATTGTCCAGTTTTCCTGGTGTGCTTGTTACCATAGTAAGGGTGAGGAGTGACCCAGTCTAGCTCCATACTCACCTAGCACAGGCAGCTGTCCTGAGACTCGGTCGGACTTCACTGATGACTCTGTGCTGGGACATTCCTGCTCCTCCTCTCTGCAAACACAAATCAAAGCTTTCAGAAAGGATGTCTTTCACAGCCAAAGCCAAACTCTGAGGAGTTTTGGATAGGTTTGGGAGTATACCTGGTCTTTTTGGAGCTTCCCTCTGGAGTCTGAGCACGTGAAGGCCCGGTGCTGGACAGAGGCGATGCAGCTAATGGCCTCTTTCGCTAAAAACAATGGGAAATTAACAAAATACACTTTAAAACACATCCATACTTGAGTACTATGAATGAAATCTGAATAGCTAAACTAATCCTATGTAAAAACTACACAGTCCTAATAATATATTTGCCATCTTCATAAAGTTCATCTGATAAAGGCTGTGAAAGGAGTTAACTTATGGAATAGTCTTGACAAAGAAATAAAAGAATCAAATACAATGATGACATTTAAAAAACATAAAATCGAATGCAATGTGTATGTATGAAAAAGAAAACAAGTTGTTGTGTATAATAATGAAGATTACTGTTTGCAACTGATCAGTAATTGTGCCTCAACTGATATGGAATGTTTAGTAACCATCGGTGTTGATGTACTGTCTTGAAAAAGGAAAAGGGGGACAGATAACATAAGATTTTTTCTTCTTTCTGCTCCTTTTCATTCATTTCTTGTGTGTCTGATGTTCTGACACTGTCAATGTCTTTTTATGCTTTCTGTATGAAATAAATAAATAAATAAATAAAAATAAATAAATAAATAATTGGCACCAATATCTGTACTGGCAAATATCTGTTAAAGTGCATTAGATAGATTAATATATTTTTTCTAATGCTGACTTGGTTTGGTGGATAGTATGTGTGCCAAATATTGATCATAATTTTACATCAGTTAAGTGATAGTTTGTGAAGAAAAGTTGATAAAAGTAAAAAAAATAATAAAATACAGGACATAGGAGTGATTGTTATCCCTCAGACGTTCAGGTGGAGAGGAGCAGCTGAGGCTCTACTTTGAGCTCCTCCTGTGTGATTAAACCGTGTGACTAACCGGATTCTGTCCATAAATACAACAAACAAACAAAGGGCAGCCCAGGCAGAATCGAACATGCACTGGGAACATGACTTGCTGTCATGACTTTAAAGGCCAAAATGACAAGCCTGACAACAGAAGTTACAGAGAGAGGGAAAACTTTTTTCAATACAGAGCGAACTGGAATCGGAGTCGATCAAAACAAAGGGCAGTGTGTCATCTTACTGGTAAAACAGAAGAGCTGACGGAACAGTGTGCAGCATGAAACTTATGTCTACTTGAAAATTGTCTCCAGTGTGGGCCTTTACAGAGTCTCAAAGTCAAAGTGTTGTTCTTATCATAAACCTACATCCACTCAAAGTCTGCTGTGTCCGTGTAAAGTTAAAGTCAAACAGATACTATGAACCAAACTCCGTCAACATCCTCCTCTTCCTCTTGAAAAAGCGTAATTCCCAAATGTGGTGTAGTGAATATTCAGTGTGCATAAAGATGCAGCCAGATGTTCAAGTTCAAGTTAAGTTCTCCAAATGCCTCCTCTGGCCAGGTAACAGAGTACAGTTATTTATCAAAATGAGGAGTGTGTGCTCCACAGCTTTCCTTTGATAGGCTATAAAGTAGCCGTATATACAGAGAAAAGAAAGTGAAACTCAAGTGTGTGTCAGTCCACATGAGGATCAACAGTGCGCTCTGGTTCATTTGAATCAATCAGTCAGCAGTCATTTTCTACCACAGAGCGTGGTGAAAAACAACAGTGAGGCCTGTAAAAAGATGCTCATCCTGGGAGCACATGGCTACTTATGCAGAGTAAACAAAGTCTGTGTTAGCACTGTTTTCGGTTTTTGGTCTGACTACTGATACAATACCTGAAAACTGTGTGGTATAAGAGTTTTTGTCGATTCCAGTATCGGTATTGGAACAAGCTTAATCAGTGCATTTTATTTTAATATAATGTTTTGTTTACACTGTGGTTAGTATGCAAAACAACCCTTTGCCATTTATGTTCACGTCACTAAAATGCAAAAGAGCAGAGTGCATTACCTGTCCCATCCCCCTGGAGGAGCTGTAGGAGCTGGAGATGGGGTTCCTGTTGAAGCTCGGGGTCCCTCTGAAGGGGGGCCCTCCACTGGATGAGCTCACAGAGGAGGTGCGGGAGTGCTTCAGACTGGGTTCCTCCAATGCTGTTGTCAGCCCTCTCTTCAAACTGCCGGGCCTGGGACAAGAAGCACCACAAGTCACACATTTGGACAGGACAACCAACACATGTGGTAAATATCATTAACCACATGTGATGAAAAACATAACAAAACAACAAAGAGCAACCAAGTAACATCATTTGGCATTAGTGTTTTGGCTGAACTTAGCAGCAAAAATGGCAAAGAAAAAGGGGGTTTAATTAGTGATAATGACATTGTAATGGGCTGTAGTTCTTCAGTTGATTGGTTGACTAAGACACAATCAGTATATTAATCAACTAAAGTTTGTATTAGTTGACTGATAATTTTTTTTAGACTAGTATTTATATTTTATATGTACTTATATGAGACAATGGCAGAAATGAGGAGTGAGTATTGGTATTTTTTCTATATACATGTGTGGGACCAATAGTATTAAGCAGGCACTGTAATGGTAATGAAGTAGAAAGCACCACCCACCTCATTTTATTTTTTAAATTATTTTATACCAAATTTGTACAAAGGAAATTGTATTTTTTTATATTTCATGGACACAAGAAACGGATACGATTGTAGACAGGAGATATGCTGGGGATACACGCAGGCAGGGGAAGGCAACTCGGGGGGGGCCTCGCGGGTCCTAATTGTAAAGTGTGCCTTGACATGAATAGCGTGATCATAAATGTGTCTCTTGTGTTTCAGGTGAGAAACGTCACTTTAAGTGAATATTTCTTTTGATAAACAAAAGTTTTTAAGTTAGATGCGTCCTGTAAGGTGTGACCTAATTGTAAAGTGTGCCTTGACATGAATAGCGTGAATTGTGCGTTGCAACACTGGAATTTCCCCACTGTGGGACTAATAAAGGCATATCTTATCTTATCTTATCATAAATGTGTCTCTTGTGTTTCAGTGCATACGGCATTAAATGGAAGTAAATACACACTCTCTGAAGCCTCTTTATCCGACCACAAGTGCTACACATGTAAAAATTGTGAATCATAAGTTTGCATTCATACAAGAAAGATTAGTTTCATAAAGAGTAAATAGTAGTTCTGCATATATTATCATTATTATTATTATCATCATTATTATTGTTAATAACAACAACAACACCTAGCAACATTAGCAATGCTCTTTAGGAATCAGCTGATTTTTTTTTATTTTAGAAAAATGGCTATGTAACATTTTTGAACCCTACATGTGATTATTCGCTGTGGGGCACAGAACATAGTACAAAGAGGTGGAGATGGGGGATAGATGCAGGACAATACAGGATTACTCAAAGAAGCATGACTCAATCAAAATACAACTGAGTGAGATAATGAGGGAATAATGCCACGGTTAGAAGCTCATAAAAGTGGATTTATCACAATATGTTCAGTGTTTCCCACAGACCAAGTAGCATTGTGTGACTGATTGTGAACATTGTGTGACCCCCTGGCCCTGATCAGACGGTGACAGCCGCCCCCACTGGACTATAAGCAGAGTCAGTACAGTTTGCTTATACACATTATGTTAGAGGAAGATCTGTATTTTAAGTTTCATCTTGAGAATTACTAACCAAAATTGAAGTTTAAGTTTAGTTTTTACCTGAACTTTAGATTCTTTGACATTCAAGGAATGAATTAGAAAAAAAGAAAAAATTTAATAAATCTTGAGGTTTTTATTTCAAATACTTAACTCAAGACCTGCTCAACCAAAACAACAATTTGTTGTTGTATTTAACTTTTTTGGTAAAACAAAATAAATAATATAATGTAACAATTATATAATAATACAAATAAAATAAATAAAATACTGGCACTATAATTAGACATAAGAAACTACTAAAGGTACAACAAGGCAACTAAAATACTGAAACAGCAACTGAAATACTGAAATAGCATGAGCCTGTTTGGTGCAGGGCTTGCATGCCCTATCAGGACACCACATTTCACGTGGCTTTCTGAAAAATAACTCAAGTGTCCTATCATAAGTGACCTCCTTAGAGGGCCAGGCTACCCCTGGACTGGGCTTAGTTATCCAAGTGTCGGGACGGGCCCAGAGATCCTCTTGCATAGACTGTCCGGTAACAGTGGGCGAAAGGACTGGTCAGCCAAACCCAAACGTTTAGGCCCCACGGGACGTAGCCATCGCCCGAACACCCTTTGCAGCCAACCTGCTCTGTGGGCTTGGGAGAAATAATTTCCTGTCCCACCGCTGCACCGCGGGCAGAAAGATCTGGAGATCAAACAGTGCAAATAGTGTTTTCTAAGTGTACCCCCATTGACATGTATGTGTGCCTGTTGATCTTATCATTCTTTGGCGCTGCGCCACAGACTGCTCTATGTATGGGAAACACTGACGTTTCTTCAGTAAAAACGTGTGCATTACAGTAGGGTAAAGGCTGGGACTGAACAGGGTGACACTCAGAGGTTAATTTCAGTCATCTAATGAAGTTGGATAGGGTGACACTCACTTGGGGATGAGCTGGCTGGATGTCCCATTGGGCAGCAGAGGCTCAAAAGCAGACTGAGCACTTCCTCCACTGTCATTGCGCCTGCCACACACAAAAGAACAACACGGACTTACATGGGTTACTGTGGATGCATCAAGTGCTTTAGGTTTTCAAACTCCAGTTCAGGGTCCATTTAAAGCACATGCAGGAGCATTCACCTGTGAGAGAACTCTGAAATCTGAACTGTTAAACTAATACATGAATGCTAGAGACTTCAGATTCAGAACTACTGGAATAGAAAGAAAGTTGTTTTTCTCTGTTCTTCTGTGTGTGCTTGGTTTGTCAGAAGTATTGAAAATCAGATATTAAAATTAATATTAAAACTAGTATCAGAACTAGATGCTGCTAGGGATCTATATGATAAAGTCCCATTTACAGGACAGAAATGAACTTTTGCTGACATTCTAGCTTTAGAATGTTCTTGAGCAGGCTGGAACAGAGGAGTGACAGGACAGAGATGGGTAGTCCAGCCTTACCTCCTTTTGCTCCTCTGCTGGGCTGTGAAGCCGCTCCCCTCGTCCTCCACTTCTCGCTTGCGGCTCTCCTTCAGCACCTTGAGCACACTCTCTCTGGAGCAGGGGTCAGCTGTGGCCCTGGGGAACACTGGGCTGCCCACATGCTCCAAGCTGAAAAATGTATAAACAAAGTCAGCACAGGCTTTATCTTCTAACCATCAAAAAATGAGTAAATTAACCGAATAGGCCAAATAAAATTTTTGTTACATTAATGCAACAAGTAAAAGCCTTCAATCAGTCATATTGTGATGGCAGTTTTGAAAAAGTGGGTCAGTGGATCTGACCGCTCAACCAATGTTTTTTATGTCAAGAGCGGGATTCCAACTGCCAACCTTCAGATCAGTGGATGAATACTCTACCAACTGAGCTACTGAGCTCAAAAAACAAAAAGTCATACATTCTAAATATTACTAGAGATTTATTAATTTAAAAAATCAAGACAGCCCTATTTTTAAGTGACACCCAAACCCACCTGTGAGCAGGTCCATCCGGCCGGGCGATCTTCACTGTCACTGGGCTGGAGACAGAGGAGTTCCGGGGTCTGAGAACACTCTTCTGCCTGAAGCCGTCCCACCTGAGTGGGGGTAGGAGCCCCACAGGATGTGCCCCCTGCTGCTGGAGGGGGTAGTGTCGCTGGGGGGTGATGGTGAACCTGGCCGCTGACCCCAAAGGCTCTCTGGGACACCGACACACAAACATGAATGAACAGAGCGCAAGCAGGTTCAAATTAAGTATCTTTATCGAGCAAGGAGATTGCCACAATTGACAGTTTCTTCCAAAGCACTGGGGCAGGGCCTGTACCCACTCACTGTTTACATAGACATACCATGAAGATGTTCTCATTGTTTTCATTAAAAATACACTGATTACTTAAAAAGGGTGAAAGAGTGAAGTATGAGCACATCTCATTTAAATCAAGGTTAACACGACTAGAATGTAAACACAAATGAGCGGCTGTCTTTTGGAGCCTCTCGGGTGCGACTCCTTTGGCCCGGCAGAACCGCCGCGGGTCTGATCCGCTGTCCGTGTGTTTACCCGGACGCGCTGGAGGAGGCACTCATTCATAAGAACCTGTGCACGGCTACAGTAATCGCACTCACCCGGTAAAGGACAGCCTGCGTTTGGGAGTGTACACTGCATAGTTGGGTTTGGCGAGCCCGAGTCGCAGCTGTTCCCCGGGGTTCCGTGGAGCTATGGCTCGGAGCGAGTTTTCCGACGGCGGACTCTCGGCTTTGGCGATGTAACTCCCCATGAGCAGGTCTCGCGGGCTGAACAGAAATGACTCGCTGTTCTGAGCCTCCGGTCGATACGGACCACCCGATCCAAACCTACGCTCGTAGAGCTGTGATGGTTCCCGAGATGGGAGTTTGCTTTTGCCGCTGATTAACTTTTCCAGCCTCAGCGGAGGCACCGACACGCCGCTAACCCCCCAAGCCCAGCCCCAGCGCCGCAGCACGCGCTGAATGTTCGCTCCAGTCCGAGGATCCAAGCCTAATCGTCCGAGAAGTGCTTCTGGACTGCGACAATAAAGTACAATGAAAAGAAATACGAGAATAACAGAAAAATAGAATAAAAGAGGCCAATAATAAAGCGCTAGAGTGAGGATTCCCAGAGCAGAAAAGAGCGCTAAATGTCTGCTTCGCGCGGGGGACATGGCGGCCTGAACGCCGGCGGAAACTGGACTCATACACTTCCGGGACAGCCTCCGCGTGTGGGTCATGTGCGCATGCGCACTCTGCTGATGGCTCCACGTGATTATTCCGTGCGCTTCGGTGTAAACAAATGCGAAGAGAAAGCGGCAAAGTGCTGCTGTTAGATCAGTCTTTATTCACACAGTCTCAGAGTAGGCCATGCAATTCTCCTTTCGTAACAAACACAAAATGGAAGCCATAATATATTTATAAATAGGGATAGATTTTCCCTTTCATACCAGTAGAATCTAAACAATTTTGGGTAATTTAATTGGATTGAACAAGAAGGGAAAATGTAGGTCATTATTTGGAGACAATTAAAATAAAAAAGAAACCATGTAAAAATATCACATTTATTATATCAAAGACACATGAAAAATATGAAATAACCATTGGTCCTGTCACTGGTGAAGGGAAAGACAGAGAAGGGGGAGAGGGAAAGTATGGTGCATTCTATTCAAATAATGTCTACACTTTATAGGCTATTACGTATTTTTAAAAGAAATCCAATAAAATTACCATATAATAAAAGTGTTTAAATTGGATTGGTCTTAAAGTAAAATTCCTATAGGATTATAAATAAATAATTTGTTCCAGCAATTTTCCAAAAAGTATTGTTCGATTAGAATCCTATTGGCATCTTAAGCATTGCCTTTAAAACATAAATAGAGGAGTGGACTTGGTCTGCATATCCACAGGTCATAATGGGTCACTGGGCACAGGTTAGGAACACAGACTGTATAGACGCTGTAACAGTTTGAAAAATAGAAGGAACAATACAACAATAGAAATGCATGGTGTCCAAGTGTGCAGCAGAGAGAATGTGTCACTGAGACGTCACTGAGCTCTTCCTGAGCCGGTTGCTGCGCTCTTTAGCGCTGTCCGAGGACATCTGTACCTCAAAGGTCTTGTCAAACGCACTGTGGTCCACACGGAATGCCTCCTTCTCCAGAGAAATGCATGACTCAAAGCGGTGACCCCACAGCACCTCATCCTCTGTGTAGGAGGTGCGGGCCTGGCACGTCATGCCTGCAGCACAGACAACACTTCTCATTAGAGCCAGACTGTACATGCTCTGACACTGATCCCACTATCATACTTGGGATGTGATGGTAAGTAATATGTAATATACGGCCAAATATGGTTGTTTTCAATCTAGTATTAAAATATAGCAGTGCCCTTTAGCTCGGTTGACTAGAGCTGCAGTGGATATAGGTCAGTTCATCTGATATGTGAGTGCGATTAACTCTAAACTGGAAGGTTTACCTGTTGTCCTCTGGGCTAGACTTAGAGGCCACACATACTGTATCTGTAAGTAGAGACCCACCTGAGGCCTCCACGATGCCTTCCAGGATGACAATGATCTCAAAGGTCTCCTTGCAGAGGCGCTCAGCTCCCACCTCCCAGAAGGGACTGCTGTCATTGATGATGTGTGTGATGGTCTGAGGTTCCACTAGGAGCAGCCGGTCGCCCCCGGTGTCGTAGCCCAGGTTAATCTCAGACTGTTCCAAGGGGATAAACTCACCCTCCTTGGTCTGCCGAGACTTGATGAGCTTGGCACGGACCTTGGCATCCACCATGTGGCTCTCCCGCAGGTCCCCTATGCGGAAGAGCATGCATAGTTTGTTATCTCGTTCACATATGACGCAGTGTTTACTGAAGATGAGGGTCTGGGCTCTCTGCTGTGGACGAGAAATCTTCACAAACATGCAGCCCACCATCAAGGCGTCAATGATGGAACCCACAATTGACTGCACCATGAGGAGAACCACCCCCTCCGGGCAGTGTGCGGTCACCATCCTGGAGCCATAGCCAATTGTCCTCTGACTCTCCAGAGAAAGCAACAGGGCTGAAAGGAAGCCATCCACCTTCTCAAAGCAGGGCTCCCACTGGGGGTCCCTCGCATGAGCAATGTCACCTCTAAGCCATGCACCCAGGAAGTAGACTGCCCCAAAGGCCACCCATGTCAGAACGTAGCACAGACTGAAGACCAGGAGGAACCAGCGGTACTTGAGGTCCACTAATGTGGTGAAGATATCTGAAAGGAAGCGCCTCTTCTCAGCTATGGGGCCCAGGTTTACCTGGCACTTGCCATCCTTGGTTACATAGCGCTGTCGCTGGCTGTTGCTGCTCACCTGGATGAGGTTCTGGTCTCCCAGAAGCTTGCAGTGTTTCCTCTTGGTCAGCTTGTCCAGACTGTGAGCTGGGATGTTGGAACTGCCAGTGGACCCTCTGGACTGCCACCTAGAGCTGAAGCGTTTCATGCGCCTGCTGCGCTGAGGCCGCTGGGGCTTGGACATGTCCACAGAGTCCACAGTGTGTCCGCTGCCCTGGCGGGATAGCTCCGAGACAGGTTGACTCAGTACATCAGGGGCCTGAAGTGTGCTCTGCTCAGAGGGGCCACTCTGGACCACAGAGGTCTCACTGAGGGGGCTGAGGGACTGAGAAGCAGGCTCGTCCAGTGGAGGAGGAGGCCAGCTAGTGCTGTTCATAAGGTTCAGAAAAGTAGCTCTTCGGATCTTTGCCACAGCAGATACATGGGGTTCTGTAGCAGGCTGCAAGAAACAAACCACATGTAAAGTCAACATAAGTACAGCGTGTGCCTGTGATCTTTGCAAATCAGTCTGGGATTGCAATTGCATTAGTTTAAAGCCTTGCAGATTGTAGTATGCTGTGAGTATGAAACTGACCATTAAATTCACTGTAATCTTACTGTCTGTTTGGATGTGACATGTCAGCATGTGGTAGTTGCCTTTCCATCACATCTTTGCCTATCAATTATGTGAAATGAGCACACAAGCAGGGTGCAAAGATGAAATTTAGCTTTGGCTACTATTCTGAATGATTTTTAATATACACTGCCCTTTTAAAAACGATGAAAACAAATAGCATAAAACAAAACAACATGACTCCATGACTTCCATGGAGGAGGACAGGTGGGAGGCACAGTGGATGTGGTCAGTGTCTGTCTGCACCTTCGGGACACTGATCTAGCCTCAGAATGCCAGTATGATAGCATCTCCAACAAGGGCAATGTGGAGCTTCCTCTTTTCTCTATTATAAAGCCAGTCCAGAACCAATTCCAGTGGAGTTTGCCAATAGACTGACCTGTTGACAGCAGGCTGGTTGTGGGGAGAGTGAGTTCTCGAGATGGTCCCAGGACAGACGGGGTGCTGCACTCACCAAGGGGTGCTCCATCGCTGGGCTCTCCATGTACAATGACACAGAGAGTATAAAAGAAACAGGACTCTAAAAGCTAGTTTCTATTGGGGGAAAAAAAACAAAAAAAAACCACTGAGCCACACCAGTGAACTGCTAACAGGACGTCCCATGCCTGAAGTGGTCTTCTCAGTGACTGGCGGTGCTTGATTGTACATGGGGATTAGCACTAATCCACAAAGCAATCGCAGAAAGTCCAAGGAGCATGATGAAAAGATTAGTGACAATGGTTGGGTGTTGGAGGAAGGATGTCCAGATGTGACTCTCATCTGCTGTAATACAACTGCATAGCCTCCTGCTGGCAATTATACAACACGTTTTGGTAAGTGAATGAAAAAAGTATGTTTATAATTCAATTTTATGGTGTGGACAACAGTGTTGCATAGTTCAGATGTTCCCAAAAATAACCATGCAACAGACTGGGACCCCTGCTGTGGAATGAGATTGATGCTGGTATTCCAGGGTATCCCTAGGTTTGACTACCCCAAATTAAAAAGGTCTTTAAAAAAAGTCTTAAAGACCACTTGAATGAAAATTAAGACCAACCTGGCACCCATTATGCGGACGAAAAACACCTGATCCAATTCTAATAATGACCAACCAACTACTGCATCTAGAATTTAAGAGCCACTGTGGATTAAACCTACACTTCCCCATGATCCATCCAACTTCCTGCTCTGTACTGATTGGTTTCTGGCACAGGCGGCAATGAGTAAAGAAAGCATTGTGTGCTCATACTTCAAATTAGACATTCCTTCATGTTACGTGATTTCACGTTGTTGTTTTTTTCCTCCCTCCATTTAACATTGCACTGCAGCCCGGTTGAGTTTGCAAAAAAATAGGCTAATGAAATTTAAGACCTTTGCGAAAGATATAAGACTTGAACAACATAATTAAAGACTTTTTAAGGCCTTAATTTAGGACCATGAATTTTAAGACCTTTTTAAGACTTTCAAGACCCCGTTACTACCCTGTATTCATTTCAGCCTGAGATGATGGATTATTTGCATAGTTTATTGTGAGATTGGACCCAGTGTTATTAAAATATACAGCTTTAACAAAGGGCCTAAAATCAAAAACACCCAAAGTTGTGTTTCGTTTCATTCACACTTGTTTAGTACTAACCCTCCATATTTAGGCTATGTTCAAGAAGTGAATTTCCTCATGACTGCAGACTAGTATCATGAGTAAAATGATTTAAGACAAGTCCATTGTCATAGAAATGTACAGTTTATTATATCTTAGTGGAAAGTATTTTAGCAAATATTTATATTACAAATAAATACATAAAAATGTTGACAGTGAGAGATGTCAGATAGGCACAGAGGTGACTGGCCTGCTGTTCGAGCCTCATTTGATTTTGGTCAGAGCAATAGCCCTCCTCTCCGTGTTCTGGAACAGTGCACGAATCAGACTCTTCACCTCGAAACTGGAGAACTCCACAGCCAGAGGGCCTTTCCCATCCGCCCAGCTGCAGACAGACAAGAGGTTTAGAACACAGGAATGATCAACTGACCACTCAAGTACCCATAACTAATGATTGCAGAATTTGTAGCTCAAATTTCATAAAAATGTCCCATCTATATGTCCCAGATATGAAGTAAGCATGTTCAAATACAGCCTTTACTGATAACAACTGTCACACTGATATTTGTATCATTATTTGTAATTACAAAAATTACCATTTGCCATTTGCCATTTTGGTTCTCAGAAAGAAGAATGAGCCTCTCCCATTTGGGATGCCAGTTAGAAATAAACCTAAAATGCTTCTCTCTGATCTGAATGGTCACTACCTAAACCAAAGTACCTGCACCAATCATGACTCAGTACTAATGCAGCTTCTGCAGCTGCAGTATATTCTCAGTGTTTCCTGCAGCACTTTATATTTAAGGCAGCTGCCTTGGCATTCAAGTGGCCCTTGCCTTGACTACATCCCTCCTAACCACATGAATCCTTGCAAAACTACAGTCGTCACACAGAATCTCCGTGCACCCCCCAGGAATGGAATGGCTACACTGACTGCCCCAAGAGGCCAGAACTAGACGGGTGAACCAGCAAGACGTAGAGGCTAGAGGCAGGGTACATATCGTACCTATAATATATTCATGAGAGTCCTGCTAATGTGAGAATGCCAATATGATGTAGTTTGAGAGTATGTGCTGCCGTTAGTTTGCTCGCCCACACTCACCGGTCCACGATTTCCTGCAGGTTGGCCTTTAGCACTATGGCCAGCTCCTTGAACATGCTCCACTTCTTCACATAGAGGGCCACCTCTTCCTGATACTTGCGGTTTTTCTTTTCTTCTGTGAGTGGAGTGAAGACCAGAGGACCTTCTTCGATGAGGGTCTGACACAATGTGTGGAGGTGCTCCCCCTCCTCTGAAGAAATATCCTGTGAAAATCCATGGGAACATTAACTCATGCATGTTCCCAAGCCTGTTAACAGGAAATTGGGTAAGCATTGTATAAAGGACAGTATGTAACATTTTTGACAAAAGGTCCACCACCTACTTTACTCTATGGAGATATTGCTTTGTCAGTAATGTTTCTAATGCCATACTGAGAAACATTCCAGGTAAAGTAACAGATGACAGAACCTCCACTGCAGTGGAGTGGTGCTTCTTTATTTACATGTGGTGATGTGAAGTGAATGTGTGTGTGGTTAAGTAGACTGACCTCCAGAGCCATGACTTTGGCTGTGATTTCGGTGATGGCAGTGCTGAGCAGGTTTCCCATGGCTTGACAGTAGTTGCTCACGGGGAGGACGTCCTGCCACACAGTGCCCAGCTGTTTGAGCTGGTGGATGACCTGGAGACGGGCACAGGGGAGGGTTCAGGATCAGGAGCAGGAGCAGGGGGTAAATCTAAGCACTCTCTCTTACCTGTCTGACGGCTTTACTGGCAGCTATGTAGTTGTCTTCATCATCAAGATTACACAGGTTGTGTGCAGTAGACAGTCTGTCCAGAAGTTCTGTCCTCTGCATGTTCAGCTGGGTCAGGAAGCACCGAGCACCTGGATACATCAACACAATAACACAAAAAAGTACAGTTGAGTTCAGACCGTGGAATAATTAACTATTTCACAGAAGTACTCGACACAAACGGCTCCACTGACGTGGCTTACCTAGTTTCCTCAGGCTGGACACCATGTCCACAAATGTGCCCACTCCCTCACTAAGGGGCTGGGGCAGGTGTGCCCTGAAATGGTGGCCCAGTGTGAGCAAGTGGTGGGCCAGATACATGCAGTTGTTGTACTGGATGGCTGCCAGGTGAGGAAACTTGAGCAGGTTCTCTCTGGAGGAGGAAAAGGGCTTTATTACAGTAGGACTTTAACATGACCATAATGATGTCAGCCTTACTTGTGATATGTGGGGACCACGTCATAGAACAACTGGAAGATGTTTCTCACAGTGAAAAAGAGTTGCAGTGCGCTGAAAGAAGCCAGAGTCAACCATGAGCACAGAGACAGAAGAGTTGATGATAAAAGAGATCATGTGCGCAGGGCTGGGCACTGAAACTCGGTTCCAAGTAGGAACAAACAAAAAGGTTCGGAAAGTACTGGTACTGAAAAACTAATGTTCATTTGGAGCCAACTTTCGGTTCCTTGACTTTAAATGTGGGTGTCAATGAGCCAGTGTATACAACGTAGATTTGTCAGCACAGGTGCTCACACGTAATGACTGCGCTCTGAACAAATGAATGCCACAAAATAGCACTCACATTTTAGCATGTGTCCAAATAAAGTGCAGTGTGTCATCTTACCCAGTAAAACAGCAGAGCTGAAGAAACAGCATGCAGTGTGAAACCTATCCACCCAAAAACACATCACATCTTCAGTGCACGGACTTTACAGTGTCTGAAAGTCAGAGTGCGCAATAATAAATCCATTTCCAGTCTGTAGAGTGCACATGAAGTTGAAGCCAAACTGACAGCATGGACCAAACTCCTGGTCCTGGTAAAGGCGTAATTCCCAAATAAGTGTGGTGACAGCCAGACGCAAAGATACATCCAAACTATTCCACAATAATGTAGTTATTCAAGCATTGAAAAGTATTTTCTTATTAATATTGGTCAGTAATTTACATTAAAAAAATACAGGCACTAAAAAAGGAACCGTTCAGGAACTGGTATTGAATATCAGGTATCACTAAAGTACTAGTATCAGAAAAAAAACAGTACCCAGCCCTAGATATATGTGTGAGTGTACCACTGTGTGGAGCTGCCCACAGCCTCAGATAGTGTGTGGAGGGCCAGCTCCATCAGCTGCTGCACAGACTTGCTGATGCGACATGGGGGCAGGCACATGCTCCAGGAGCTCAGCTGATTCTGGTTGGTCATGCCGGGCTCTGGCGCGCTGCTGTCCTGCTTCTTCAGCTCCCCCCCTGGAGAGGGCAGCTTGGGCAGGGGCAGTCTACTCTCCGGGCTGATCTAAAGCACAGCAAACATTCAAGGACTTTACTATACACAACCATACATAGTCCACCATTCTTTGTACCAAAGAGTGAATCTGAAGGGATAGACCTTAAATAGTCATTTGTGCTTTGGTTTCCCTATTCAACTTATTTAACCTATCTTAGCTGGTTCTAAACAGAGACGAAACCCCTCATGGGAATTAAACCAAAGACATTGTTGTCAGGTGAGTCACTCAACCACCACATGATCTAATTTTCACACTTTGTGGCAATCTGCCATTAACTGCATTTCCACCCACAACATGTTATTGTAAATGAGGAGACATGGTGGCCTCACAGCAAACGCAGGCCGCCTGGGCCCTTCTGTGTGGCGTGTGGAGTTTGCATGTTGCATGGGTTTCGTCCAGGCACCCATCAACCCAAAACATTTGACTGTGACACTGATAAAGTGTGCCTTGTCCTACACAGGAATGAGCGTGTGGGCTGGTTTTACAGAGTAGCCTGTACACGGCGGAGGGGCAGGTTCAGGTTCTCCTGGAGCTGTACCTTGACAGTGTCATGCATTTTGGAAGTCATAAGCTTGCGTGCTGTCACAATCACGTCTCGACACTTCTTGCTGGCAAAGTGACAGTTGATTTTGCGTGCGTATTTGAGGAGCTCTGTGCAGTCTCCGTGCAGAAACTCCATCTCCTTCAGATTCTTCTCAAACTCCTCAGTCTCCTTTATTACCTACAAGAACATGGGAAAAAGTTACTAAACAATCTTATTGTGTCTGTGCTTTACACTAAATAGGTGTGTGCAACATGCCACAACATACATACCACACTTTTTGCAGCTCACTACTGAAATGTTGTCAATTTACTATTTAAGAACACTATTTCTATATTGCCTTTAGGAGATAACCATCTGCTTTTTTAAAGTCCTGTCTTCTTCACTCTGATTAGTTAGATGCACTATGGATTGGGGGCTCTAGCAATCGCAATGGAGTGAAGATGCACTACTCACGCCTCCTGAACATTTTTGCTTAAACTTCATTACTAAAAGACACTTAAGTTACCAACTGGGTTATAAAACATTTCTAAGACTGTTAGCTACAAATAGCATGCAAAATCGCCCATAAAAGTTGCCACAAATTTGTGAAAATACAAGTACGAAGCCCCACCAAACACTAGGTCCAGTGTAACCACAGGAAGAAGTTCCAACAAAACTGCTAACCAAGCAACAACAAAGCCTGATCCGAAAGCTAGTAGCAAGGACACAACAGTGATCAAAACTGACATTCTTGCCTCCCTGCGATAGGACATCTAAAAAACGCAAATAACCAAGATATAAAATAACACCGCTGCCCTGTGGGAGAGCATGACCAGGTAAAAGCCAATGTGAAAACTATGGAAGGTGAGATGTCCATTTTGTCTGACGAGTTTGTTGAAGTGAAGACTGGTGACTGGTCTCAGAGCAGAAGTATAAAAGCTTAGGGACCAGAGTGAAGATCTGGAGGGGCAAATGATAAGAGGTAACATCAGGATTGCAGGTGTGGCCGAAAAACAGTGCTCCAGCACACCAGATGCAGTTATTATAACTTGAAAAAAGTCTCAATCAGCTGAACTGCTTAGTGATCTTAAGAATCTGCACAGAGAACTTGACAGCTTGGTTACTGAAAAAATATGGGACAATTTAAAATTTACTAAACAACAAGACAAGCAGGCTGCTGGCAATAAGGCTTAAAAAAGCAGCAGTCAACTAATACGATACAAAAATTAAAATCTGATGGAGTCCCATGTCTCCTCTATTATCTCAGCAAGCTTTGCATGTTTTTATGTTTTGTTAATTGATTTATTTTTATTAATTGATTTTTTTTTCCTTTTCTTCTGTCTATTATTATTATTGTATGTGTGCAATTGTTTTGTTATTAATATTTGTTTTTTTCTTACTGTTTGAGCTCTAAATGTATTTGTACATTTGTCCATTCTTACATATATTAGGTGTAATCAGCTTTGTAACTGACTATGATGTACAAGCTGTGATACCTTAAAGTTAATGAAGTAAAAAAAAAAAAAAAAAAAAAACACATATGTTGCACTATGTTGGTGGAGGTTCTGCCACCTGCTTGTCTCCATGGGGATATACTCACTTTGCCTGGAATGTTCCACAGTATGGCATGATTCAACCAGGTCAAGTTACAGCACATATCTGTGGAGATGTGAACCCACTCACAGGAAGAATTCATATTTTTCAATAACGGAATACTTTTTCCCCCAATAAAAACACCTGTAATTAAATAACTTCAGGATAGATAAGCTTAAAGCCACAGTGTGGAGTACCGTGCTGTACTGCTCCAGCTGACTGCTGTCCATGGGGATGGAGTACTGGAGACACTCGTGGATGATGCAGTGAGAGAACTCCTCCCAGATCAGGTCTCCTAGGATGGAGGACAGCTTCTGGTCCCCAATGGACACATCTGCACAGCACACAAGTGGACGATACTGTTCATCCTTATTTGAATCCAGTCTCATATTGGTGATGTAGTTCTGGTTTATCATTTGGCTGCTCCCATTTTTTTCACCAATATAATAATAGAAGCCCATGCAAACAAGGAACCCCATTCAAGACATTTACATAGGCATATTTAACACACTCCTGATGGACTGGGAAAAAATCACTTCTATTGTTATCAGTCAATGCACTGTTATCATTTTTATAAATTACTATACTGTTTTAATTAAAAGTAGGAAAGCCCCACAACTGGGCCTACGATCCCAAATGTAAATAAAATCACAGCTGACCGATTGGATTTTGTCCCCATATTTAAAGCAATAGGGCTTTTCTTTTACAGTTTTCTTCTCTTATATCAGTTGGGGAATAACTGTACACATACCTTCTTGATCAAATCAATTTAATTTTAACAGTATGAACCTATGTCTCTTGTAACCGGCTCCTCCCACCTACATAAGGGAGATACAAAACAACACACTTTAACTTCAAAATCTGATGCAGTAGTTTTATTAGCGGGAAGAAGACGGATTGTGTTGTACGCTCTGAAGGGGGAGTGGTTTAGCATGGGCAGCAAAGGAAGGGGACTCTCAGTGTGCCAAAAACTAAACTGAAACATTTTAATACACTGTTTTCTGCAAATATTGAGTTGAATTGAACTGAACTGCTTTATTCTCACGAAATTCTGTTAGAGCATCACAACAAACTGAACAGTAAGGTGCCAGTTGTAGGAGCTCCAAGCTGCTGCGTCTCTGCGCGCTGTCATCTTCTATTCCCCTTCCTACTCTGCTCTGATCCTTCAGTTGGGGATGAAATGGCTCAAAGTGTTTCCTCTGGAAGATCCTCTTCCACATTTGTTGCCACATATGTTGTAAATATGGCCCATATTAAATATGTTGTCACATCTGGTGTAATACAGCATTTTCAAAACAATCAAAGGTAACATGGTGATGGTATGTGTTAGCAGATAATAACACATAAAAGGAAAAAAAAACTCTGAATGACCAATATAAAGATGTTTTTTTTTTTTTGCTATATTAAGTTAAGGTTAAGGTACACTTTATTGTCCCTGTAGGTACAATTTGTCGTCTGCATTTGACCCATTCTTGAATGGCACTGGGGCTTAGGTTTGGACTCGAGTCAGACTTGAGTCTATTTTCACAACTTGAGACTTGACTTGATAAAATGTTATTATATGCATTGTTTTGTGGCAGCTAAAAGACAGGGAGCTACATAAACTATGATCATTTGCTCCATTTCAGTGCAGATACAAAATAAAATGGCTTATTATGACTGTAATGATTCACATTAAGGTCTTGCCGTGATAGTTTATCTGATATTCTGTTAGCCTCTTCAAAATATCGCAATATTGAACTGTGAGATTTGTTACCATGACTTTTTAAAGAAATGCAATTAATTAACGCAAAGGTCTATAAATTGCAAAAATACAAGCTGTATTCAACACTTTGTTTTAAAAACCTGAAATT
This sequence comes from Boleophthalmus pectinirostris, assembly GCF_026225935.1. NCBI lineage: Eukaryota > Metazoa > Chordata > Actinopteri > Gobiiformes > Gobiidae > Boleophthalmus > Boleophthalmus pectinirostris. The sequence continues at coordinate 1,099,141 of NW_026571018.1, read as the reverse complement.
ACTCAAATGGCTCAAAACAGGACTTTGACTTGACTTGGGGGGCACTGACTTAGGACTTGACTTAGACTTGAGACCAAAGACTTGAGACTTAGTTGACTCTTGCAAAACAAGGATTAGGTCCCCTCCTCAGTGCCGGGGCATCTCCTCAGTGAGGATGCAGTGGATACCACAGCACAGTGCTCAGGGCCCCAGGAACTACTGTGTGTGTTGGGGGAAATCCAGAGAGAACCCGGAACCTTCTAGCTGTGAAGTGTGAGTGGTAGCCACTCAGTCACCGTGCCACCAAATATGCAGTGGTACAACACCCAGTCTTGCAAAATAGCTAATTGACTGAATGTGTAAGATGTGTGTGGTGTGAGCTGGGGATACGTACCGAGCAGGTGTGAGTGCAAAGTGCGGAGCACCAGTAGCAGTTTGTCGTAGGCCTGGGTTGGGCTGGAGGGGCCCTGGCTCTCAGGGTCCAAACACTGCAGAGCCAGCAGCAGCCCCTCACCCTGCTTCTGAGTGACACACACATGCAGAGAGGGGTACAGCACCAGGGGCCGCAGCATGTACTGGAGCAGAGCCTTGCCTGGAACACACAGCACAGGGCAGAGTGTGGGAGGAATGCAACAATGGATAGTGGCTTTTAAGTGTTTTTGTAATGCAAGGTTCAAAACTATTTGGCCAGTGCAACTGAAAATAAATATTTGGAAGCACATGTACAACAGAAATAATTGCCATTGTGTCTTTCACACCGTAGAGTACAGACATGTAGTTTTGAAAGCATTTATGTACAATACATTCCTAATGTTCAGGTCTTAAGTTTTACTCAAGCAGCTGCATCAGGGATAAGCAGAGGTCACATTCCAGGTGCATTTATCGGATTGGGATGGTGCCAGTGTGGTGAGCAGTGTGGGCTCTTACTGAACAGCTTAAGTCTGTGCTGCAGCTCCCCCTGGAGGGCCAGAGCCTGCAGAACAGAGCAAAGCACAGCCTTGTCCAGGGCTTTACTGTCCTCTTCGTCACAGCCCATACGTAGGTTCAGCGACACCTTAAGGAAGGACTTCATTCCTGCACCATCTGTGGGGAACAAACACATGAGCCTATTCTATCTATCCAACAGCGAGCAGAGTGAATGCAGGAGGGTCTGGGACAAAGACACATAAAATGAGTTCTCTCAAGACATTTCCTCTTGAATATCCCTGTATCATTAAGATGTCCCCTGACTAAAGGCTTTGTATAGAACAGGGCTGGCCAGACTAGTGTATTGACCACTCAAGTGGAACTATGCATCTACTCGGGTGTATAACCTCAGATGATGCAGGTGTCCCTATGTAAAATGTAAAGGAAAAGAACCCAACAGAACCATGGAGTGTTCTAAAAAAGGGCCTTTGTAGTGAGTTTCAGGGCAGAAAATATAAAGTTATTTGCTACAAAGGATAGAACTTTTACGTCTTCTTAATCACAAGAAAATACAAAAATATGTTTTTAAGATTGAAAGTAAAATTTCATGTCACTTTGCAACAGTGATAAAGACATCAAGTAAACAAAACAAGGCTTTTGTTCTACAGCGTTCTAAAAATTCAGGGAAGCGTTGTCTTTACCTTTAGAGGAGGGGAGCGTCCAGACCACCAGGCGCTTCCACTGGTCCCCCAGGTGGTAGAGCAGGTTCTCCCTCTGGATACTGAGCTCCGAGCTGAGCGAAGTGAGCAGAGGCAGCTGGGAGCTTTTCCACTGCTTCAGGAGGGCCACACTGTCTTTGGCCTGGGGTCAAAATCACACACACACTCTCAATACCACCAATACTCCTACTGATATCACTACTACTACTGATATCACTACTACTAGAAAGATAATCACACATACCTTCTTCAATTGTTGGGCTGCCTCAACATACTTCTCTTCCATCAAAGCTTTGTTGGACTCCTCCATGGAATTATGAAACTGCAACATACAGAGAAACCAAATCATACCTGGTAGAGCGATAACATGTTTAGTGCCCTTAGATTCCTCTTTGGTTGGGTCAACACTATGGCTAAATGACTGAACAGATATCCCATGTTTAGTTGGAGAGATTAGGTTCGTGATACCTGTATTAAGTGTCCGAGCATAGTAATGATCACTGTGTTCTTCTCGAGCTGCTGCTTCAGCTCGCCGTACTCTGTCACCGATGCATGGATGTTCTGCTGCACCTGCGCCAACAACCAAATCCAGAGTTCACATTAGGGTTGTCAAAAGTATTGAAAATCTGATAGTAATCAATACTTCAACTATTATCAAAACTTGATAAGAGTGAGTATCGATACTAAAAAAGTTGCATTCACAGGACATAAAAGGAGAATTTTTTTTGAATAGCTTTAGAATGATCTTGAGCTGTATCAGAACCACATAGACTAGCAATAGTTACAATAGTTACGATCTGACAAATATTTTATTATTTTGCTATGAATGTTGAAACTGTTAGAAAATCTCGTTCCTTGCTTGTTAATTGTTCCTGCATTTTGGATGAAATGTAGTGTATTGAAGACACTGATAGAGGCTCTTTCTGTATTTGTCAACATTCCACACAAACTACCACTTGACTGCTGTAAAACTATGATACATATTGACCACAGGTACTATTTCACTAAAACAAGTTAGTATTAGAGAAACATGAAATGCTGCTGAAGCCAGATATGGAAGCACAAACCTCTGTGTCGATGCAGTTGTTGAGGGCGTGCATCTCTCTGGACACTTCCTGCACCTGCTTCATCAGCTCCTCAGACGACTGCAGACTGGGCAGGAAGTCATTGTATCTGCTGTTCATCACGCAGCATACCTCCTCCTAGTACACACACAAAATACAGGAATGCTGTACTGTGCTTTTAAATACCTTAAAACTTGCACTAGAATCATCTGGATGATTTCAGCCCTGGAATTGACAACCTCTACTAAAGGTACTAAACTAAAAGGTAAAAGGTAAATGTGAACATGAAAACAACAGCTTCATGACATCACAAGGTATAACAGAGCATTTGGAGCATTGGAGATGTAGACAGACTAACAATAAAGAATGTTTGAATGAAACAAACATAACTCCAGCTATGTTTTAAAGATGTAATAACATTAACATCAACAATAACGTTCTAACATGGCTTAAATCTCACAACAGCCAAATTTGCATAATAAAAGACATTTAGGAGTTGGTTGAGTCTGGGGATTTTATATCACATCTCAGTGATATCAGAGGATTTCCCCAGATCTTGGTATTGGTCAAATATTGAATATTTTGCTAATATTTGGCACCAATATTTTTCTGCACTGCCCCAGTCTGTGCCCATGTATCATTCCCAGTTTGTCCTCAGTGCATCACATTTGTCTTGTGTCTCGTGTGGCCACGATTACTCCAATTTTCAAATCTGGTAATAAAACAGATGTCAAGAATTACAGACCAATCAGCATATTGTCTATTAAATCTAAAATAATTGAAAAATGGGTCACTAAACAATTAATTGATCGCTTAAATATGGGTTACACCCCACTGCATGCTATGCAGTTTGGTTTCCGTGCAAATTTTTCAACTGAAACTACTATACATTTTTTCTTGAAAAAGTTAAATTTTCTTTAGATGCTTACCCTTTTGTTGGTACAGTCTTTCTTGATTTGAAAAGAGCTTTTGATACGGTTGACCACCAAACATTATTAACTAGGTTAACAAAATTTAATTTCTCTGAGCAGGCCATAATTTGGATAAAATCATACTTGGCAAATCAAACCCATTGTGTGTCCGTCAGCGGTATCAAATCCCCATATGTCGATTGCAAGGTTGGAGTACCACAAGGCTCCATACTTGGACCTATTTTATTTTCATTATACATTAATGATCTGCCGAATGTTTGTACGGACCTTAACATTGTGTTGTATGCTGATGACGCCGTAATTTTTACAAAAGCAAAATCTGTCATAGAAGCCTCAGAGAAGTTAACATCAGCAATCACCTGTTTAGATAAGTGGCTGACCAAGTCCAGTCTCTTACTGAATACTAAAAAAACTGTTTGCATGCTTTTTTCAAAACGTCCATCAAAGTCTTGTTTAAATGTGTTGTTGAGGGATGAGGGACTCCAGTTCGTAGATGAATTTAAATATCTTGGTGTTACCTTGGACTCCACTTTAACTTTTAAAAAACATGTAAAAAACATATCAAAAATTGTTAATTTTAATATTCACAATTTTAGGCAAATTAGAGCATCATTGCCAGAAAATGCAGCTAAAATGTTTCTCCACAGCATGATTCTCTCTCATATTGAATACAGCATTACTAACTGGTCACTGACAAACATGACAACCTTAAAAATAATAGAATCACTTTTTTTAAAAAGCGTTAAAGATATTTGATAGGAAATCTTTATCGTTTCATCATTGTCTCATACTACAGAAGTATAATATCTTAAGTTTTGGAAATTTTCAAAAATTTAAACTCGCCTGCTCAGTCTACAAAATCTTAAATGGACTTGCTCCACCAGCTCTGGGTGAGTTCATTAAGCCCAAGTCCAGCACTAGTGGTCGGGTAACAAGAGCCTCTATCAGAGGCGACTGTGCAATACCCTTTAGACACACAACTTTCAGTCAACAGGTGTTATCAGTCAAGGGCACAGAAATCTGGAACAACATCCAGCTGCTATAAGAGATTCCACCACATTCAGTTAATTTAAAGGTAATCTGAAATGATGGCTTAAGAGAAACCAGATCTGTGATCACTAATGTTCTGCTCCTATGTAAATGTCAGTGTTGTATGTCATGCTTGTGTGTTTGTCTATTGTGAAGCGTTTTATGTTCTTATGTTTTATGTCTCGATCTCTCTGACCTGCCAGGGACTACAGATGAAAAGTAGCCTTTGGGCTAATTCTGGCGTATTTACAAGTATATGTTCATGAATATGCATTGTCCCTTTTAAATAAACAAAACAAAAAAAACTTTGAACAGACTAAGCAAAACATTTTTTAACATTTTTACAAGCTTAATATCTGAATCGGCAAATATAAAAATGTGTGTACGTGTGTGTGTGTGTGTGTCCTATGAGCATCCCAGTTTCTATATGTTATTTATCCCATAAAGCCCCTTCCCCCTGACAAAAGAAATTTATGGCATAACACAGGCTATATACAGTTCCTTTAACACACATTTCCACATGGTGGTATAGCAATTTCAAATGCCTGGTCACACATATAAATGCTCAAGTTACTTGATAATATTACGCATGAAATTTTGAAACAAACTGCCTCTTGCCCAGTGGTGGAAAGTAACTAATTGCAAATACTCACACTAATGTAACTGAGTAGATTTTTGGGGCAACTGTACTTTTTTGAGTAGAATTTTAAACCTGTACTTAAATAATTCTAGCCATGGAATTGTAATAAGCTAATTTTTAGATCATAGAAGAGTACTGTACAAGTCCCAATTGTCCCAACCCACATCTAACCCTGCTCCTTTCTAAAACCACACACATAACAGTACTGCATCCCCTGCTCTGACTGGACAGAGCTCTGCTGGTACTGTGAGTGGTATTTTGTATACTATACTTTTTTCCTTTTCTGGTGAAGTTGATCATTTTACTACAAGGGCAGGAGATGTGACATATGTAGAGGTAATTCCAGCTCTATTAACAAGGGCCAAATCCTGTCTAAATAACACAATAAGTATGATTAGACAAATAAAAATTGATGACAATGCCTGTATTTTGTTTAAAACCATCAGAAAAATGCCTTCCTTGTGTCTCTGCATTTTGGATGGAGTTTTTGGTATTGATGACAGAAGTAAAAGGATTCTGATTTAGAACTTACTGCTACTTCCTATGTTTTAATATCTACATTTTTCTTCATAAACTCTTTAAAAGGTGTAATGTGTAACTTTTCTATTGGAGGGGCCGACCATCTGCTAGTCTCCATATTACTGCTTTGTCTTAAATATTCCAGAGTATGGAAATAAACGTAGTAATCACAATGGAGACTGGTTAATGGTAAGATCTATGGAGAAGCTCATGGTAAGAGTTCATGTTTTATAAGGTATTTTTGAGCTATAAAACATCGCAATTGAACAAATCCAAGGGCGATATGTTTAATGCCATACTGTCGAACATTCCAGGCAAAGAAATAACAACTCCATGGAGGCAAGCAGGTAGCGGACCTCCCACCTTAGAAGTAGCCTTGTGCACCTTTAAGTCCAACTTTGGCAGCAGTACTTGTACTTGTACTTGTAACTGAATTCAATTAACAGCCAAGGAACTGTACTTTTACTTGTGTACAAATAGTCAGTACTCTTTCCACATCTGGGAGTAACACGTTTAAGAATAAGATGCCACTCGAATTGTTAATAGACTATTATGTTATAGTCTAATAGTCTATTTTTATTTCATTAGTTCTGACTGATATCAACTGAGATCAAAACAGTACCTGTGTTTTATTCCCAGATAGTTATTATGTTTATGTTAAAAGTGATCGTTCGATTCCACACAAGACAAGAGCCAAATGTTTGGGCCACGTAACCGAGCAGAACCAGAGCATCTCAGCAGCTAAGCTAACAGCTAACAGCTAACTGTACCTTGGTGTCCCGAACTTTGTGCGATAATTTACTGATTTTTCTGGCCAGAGCTTCCTTCTCCAGTTTGCCCGAGCTGGCGAGCACCTCGGTCACAAAAGAAGCCATGCTCCTCTTGCCTTGATCAGTCTGGAGCGGGCTGGAGCGGGCTGGAGCGGGCTGCAGCGGGCTGGAGCGGGCTGAGGAGGGGCGCAAGTGAACGGACTCGGCGCCAACATGAATCTAGAACGCGAGGATTAGAAAGCCTAGATAGGTCATGGCTTTTGTTGCCGTGGCAAATGCGGCGGCCATCTTGTGAGTGGAGCAAGTGTTTAAATTGATATATAATGGTATTTGTGGCAAACCGTATTTCATAAAATAAAAAACACCCTAAAAACACTGTACTTTAGATTTTATGTAGAATTATAATATGTTTGTGTCATACATTATAAGGTGTTAGTTTACCATATGGGCAGAACCATTGATAACTATTATGTTTACTTAACGCCAATTTCTATAAAGAGTTGGGTGGATAGCTTGGTAGAACATGGGCGAAAAATAAAATAGAATAGATTCATTTATTATTATTTTTGTTTATTTATGAGACAGGGACAGTCCACAATATACATTACCCCTAACAGGTGAGGTGCATTGTGCCAGATTGTATCATTAGAGATCATTTCCACCTGTAGTCCCTGGTGCATGTTTTTTAGGTTTGGGGACAAAGTACAAATGCAAATATTAGAGTATTAAAGGACATTTTCAAATGAAAAAGTCCAGCTCCCGAACTGTACACTCCCAAAATGTCGGCTGTGACCTGGATATTCTTGACTACAGGTTACCGTGGCGACTGTATCTCTAGTGATTATTCATGGTATTTATATTAATTGGAGTCGCGCCTATTGCTTCTGTTGTGGAGAGTTAGTTTCCTTGCGTGACCAGCCAGTCCCTTTTAAAGTCAATGAATTCTCAGTATGGCATTTCAGTTGTCTACAATAAAATTAAATCTCGTTTTTTCAAGGATCCAGAAATATTTTTTTTCTGTTTCTAATCATATAATAGTGCTGTGCCATCATAAAAAACTGGGAAAGTGCATTCAAGTTAGACTACACTTTTTCTTTTTTCCTTTTCTTTCTTTTTTAATAATTAATGTCTCGATCATGATATCATGATATGATATCGGGACATGTACAGGACGTGGTCGTCTATACTGCAAAACGTATCTAAGGACATATAATAAACTTGTACTATCAAAGGCAATGCTGGTTGTAAAACAGCAAAACAGCATGATAATCATCATAGACCCATACATAGACCGTATACTGTCTTATGACAGACGATACCGCTGGGGCCAGGAACCACTGAGTGTGCAAAAGTTCTTTAAGGAAACATTTCACCGACGGACTGATGCTAAACATTAAAACACATCGAGCGATCGTAGAGAGTACCTGCGGAACAGGCGGCACCAAAGCGGCTTCTGTGAGTGCTCAGCCCCCTGCCCAGCCCCGTGCTCAGCCCCGTGCCCAGCTCCTCTAAACTGGGCCCTGCGTCCGCGGGTCACACACAGGATCCCGGGGTGAGCTAAGCAGCCGCCCGCGGTGGATAGCGGGCTGCGGGCTCTGGGCTGGTGAGTGGCCGCTCTGATGTCGAATTCTACGATTTCGCAAACCAGCCATGGATCATATTTTATATTTCACATGGCTTAATGTTCCGTTATGATGTAGGATTACATTTAGCCATCAAACGTGGTCGTGGGAGACCAACTTGATCAGTAAAGAGTCTAATCAACAGTTGAGATGATAGAGGACTTTGATAGTGTATTTAGTTACATTTTAATGCACTCTAACGTGTTCTATACATGTCAGTGTAATTCCCAACGTTGCTTGATTATCTTCTACAGGGACTTCTCTGCTCCCTCATCATGTTGTCCCACAGTGGATTCCAGAGCAGTAGACAGAACTTCACTTTTGGTCCATGGACGGTGACTGCCGCCAAGAACCACATCATGAAATCCAAGGACATTGAACGGTACCAGAGTCTCTGTTCACAGTCTTACACACTCTACACTGGATTCCATTTTCAGTAACTATATCTTTTTACTGCAATATTTGAATATAGTTTTGCCACAATGGGTTCAGTTTAAAATTGACTCTCATGAGCTTTAAGCCATGTTATAATGCTGTTATTTCTTCGAAAAGAGACCAGGAGTTGTGTTTTGTTTCATTCACAAGTTTGAATAATCCTTTATTATTAGTCTACATATCCCAGAAAACTTTGTTCCACCTTGTAGTGGTAGTTTTCAAATTAAGAGCTCCTTTTACCTTAACTTTAGAAGAGATTGACGATTCCCGTCTGAAATCATCCGCATGATTCTGGTGAAGGAGTAGGAAGTTTAAAAACCCACTTCTGTTTTGCCTCATGACATCACAAGGTGGAACAGAGCGTTTTCAGATTGAGGGACGAACACAGCCTAAATGTGCAGAAAATATTATATATAAAGGGCTGTTCCATTATGTGTGAACGAATCAAAACTCCAGTTATCTTTTTGAGCAAGTAACAACATTCTAACGTGGCTTAAAGTTGACAAGAGTCAGTTATGTGTAATATAGGACATTTAAGCCTTTGATTTTAACTAGGGATGGGCATGATTAATCGATAATTGATCATTAAGAATTTCATCGATTACGTTAATTTTAATCGACAAACCGAATGTAGGTTGCTGTGCGTAGCGTGACCAAACAGGGGTAGCGAGACGCAAACAGTCGGTCAGTCTGCAGTGTACCGAAGCACAAATGTGTATTTAACGATGATTTGTACAAGAAATTCCACACTTTCCGTTGCGTTCGGGACAAGTGTGAGTCCATGTGCACAGTGTACAAAGCAGGAGCATATGTCTCGGTGTCCAGTGGGAAAAAGCTTTACCAGGTGAGAGTCGCGCATGTCGATGACGAGTCCCCACCTCCTACCCCCCGTACGGTGTCCTGGTTTTGACAAACGCAAATCTGGTCACACTAACCTGTATTCACCTGAGTCATGTCTTTTAATCCGACATAAACATCGCATCAGCGACACAAGAGCTGCAGTTTTATTTTCGCTGAGTTTATGCAAATTAGCGATGCGGTTTTAAGTTTCGTTTCTGTGAGAGTTGCGCAAAACTGAATTAAACACATTATAATCTAAAGGGCCGTTCACACCAAGGCGTCAAAGCGTCCAGTTTCAATGTAAAGTCGATGTGGACGCGCGACTAGAGCGTCCTGCGTTTTTGCGGCACGTCTTCAGCGTCAGCGCGGCGCGAATCTGGCGTCAGCGCGGCGCGTCTTCAGCGTTTTGGCGTCGGCGGCCAAGACGCGCGTCCAAGGCGTCAGCATCAAGAAGTTGAAAATGCTGAACTTTTCGCGTCAGACGCGCCGCGTCAACCAATCAGGGACGAGTATCCAGTGACGCATTGACGTTATTATCAGGAAGCAAGACCCGAGAACCAGAACGAGAACCACAAACATGAGCGGAGAATAAATATATACGCCACAATTACCGAGCCGATGGCGAGGAATACACCAGGAACGGACCAGGACTAAACCAGGACCGGACCAGGACCAAACCAGGACTAGACCGGGACTAGACCGTGATTAGACCGGGACTAGACCGGGACTAGACCGTGATTAGACCGGGACTAGACCGGGACTAGACCGTGATTAGACCAGCACTAGACCGGGACTAGACCGTGATTAGACCAGGACCAGACCGGTATTAGACCAGGACTAGACCGGGACCAGACCGGTATTAGACCAGGACTAGACCGGGACTGATCCAGTGTCATTAGCGGAGTATAAATATATATACGCCCCAGTCGTCGACCCGATCTCCTCCTTTGATGTTTTATGTCATAAAAACACTCTCTCAGTCTGGTCTGACATTGTTTCGGGAAAAGAGCGGGACCGGGCCTCTTGTTTCCAGGGCAACGGACGCGCGTCAAGTATTTTTGTCCCGTTCCTCCACGGCGTCAAAGATGCGCGTCGGGGGCGTCTGAACTCAAATGCAAAGGCTCCAAATAGAGGCGTCTAGGCGTTTTTTTGACGCTTTGGTGTGAACGGCCCTTAAAACGGATTGATGTGGCTCTTGAGTCGTTACGGTTTATATGTCGTAAAGTTGAATTTATTTTTGCAGATTAGTAGTGCAGATAGTAATAATAATGATGATCATTTTAATATAAAAACGTTAATGATTAATCGATAATCGATCGTTAATTCTTCCGACGATCGATTAAGAAAATTTAATCGAATGCCTGTCCCTAATTTTAACACATAACTTTATGTCAGGTAGCACCTTCTGTTGACTGTAGGTCAAGTTGGAGTTGGAAGGAGATCCACTTTTAAAGTGTGATATTTTGCTGAAGAAAATGTAGATGATAAATTATCCATAAAAAATGTTTTAAATGTATAATGTGGTTAAAAACACGAACTGTAATGAATAGACAGCAGAACGAGACACTTAAGTAGTGATTTTGTATCTATAATGAGTCATACAAGTTATTTATTCAACAATCTGCTGCTCAAATTTTATTGTAGTAAAAAAAACAAAAAAAAAACAAAACACTGGTACAATTTAAATATTGACCCACAAAAGTGATAGCTTGATATATGTCATGTCCACTGTGTCTGCACAGGCTGTCAGAGGAGATGAACATGCCCTCACTTCCAGAGATGCTCTTTGGGGATAATGTTCTTCGTATCCAGCACGCTGATGGATATGGCATTGAGTTCAACGCCATCGATTCCTTGAAAAGAGTCAACAACATGTCAGACAGTGTCAAAGTGGCGTGTGCGCAGGAGTGGCAGCAGAGCAGGTGAGCAGCAGCTCCTGGTCACAGTCTCACCGTGAGCTGGACATGAAGGGTTTTATAATGATTTGAGCTGCTATTTATCACCTTGTGGGAACTAAAATCTGTATACTCACTTCCTATGGACATTAGGGACACAACGGTGTCATGATTCGATACGTATCTTGATACAAGGGTCACAATATCGATTTAACTTTATTGATACATTTTAAGAGACAAAAAAAAAATCTCATATCAGTTTATTTCTGCTAATGAGTATAATATAATAACATTGTGATGTTAATGAAACATTACATACAATACATCCAATACATTACTATACAAGTACTGTACAGCTGGAGTTTAATGTGAAGTCTTTTAGTTCTTTTGGTTCAGGGATTTACAGCTCAGAAATTTTATTCAGTGAAAATAAGAACAGAGCTTTCTCAGGCTGTTTTGTATTTTATAATATAGCCTGTCTACTCTTACTATAGACTGTAGTGGAGTTACACTATCAGACATTTCCTTCTTTGATGATGATTTGATGGTTTCTTTTCTTCTTGAGTCTTACAGCACACGCCTGTGTCCACGCTGCTCTGCTCTGGCCTCCAGCAGAGACAATACATAGCTCCTCCCACACTGCCCCCGACAGTCTGTGCTCTTACAGACACACTGCGCTCTCCTATCCTCTTTCTGGACACTCAAACTATGTAGAAATGTCTCAACAGACTGTTTTCAGACTAAAACTTATGAGATAATAAGATGAGAAAAAGACTGCGTAAAGCTCGCATGTGCGTAAAGCAATTCGAAAGTATTTTAAAGTGAATCTCTTTGTCATTCCTGGGTCTTTCAATGTCAAATAAAAAGTGACTGAAAGATAAAGTCCTCCCCTGAATAAGTCAGCTGTAAGTCCCTATGGAGCTGTTTTCTTGCTGCATCTGAGGAGGACACCGCAATAACTATTTTCCTTTCGAACCACATAAACGACAACAGTGCACATGGAGGGACACGTGCATATCGACACACGTATCGAATCGTGAATCCAGTTTCAAACAATTTGATATTGTATCGAATATCTTTGCATCCCTAATGAACATGCCTCCCTTATGGGGACAAAAATCAGGTTATGGCATAATCCTTTTATTATGTGAACAACTGTTTGGAGCTTTCCTTTCATGACTCCAAGCGTTGAAAGCATTTGTGTGTGTGTGTAGGGCCGACTCAGAGCATTCAAAGGAGGTGGTGCGACCGTACGACTGGACCTATACTACAGACTACAAAGGCACGCTGATCGGAGCGGACGCACTTATGAAGGTAAGACAGACAGTTTCTAGTCTTCACTAAGGCTGGAAGTTTGGTCCGTATCAGCATAGCCATTTCAGTGGTGGTTCAATCTCCTGGGGGCCAGTTTTGTATAAATCCTGCCAACTTGGTGTACAGACTTTACTTCACATTCATTGTATTGCCCCTTTATTACCTGTCATTGAATAATTTCACCAAATGACATATAAATATAGCAAACACAAAATAAACAAAAACAATAGGGCCGGGCACCTTAATGTGTTAATTTTGCGCGTAAACTAATGACTTCATTATTGCTTTGCTGACGATTATTTTTCTCCCCTTAACGCAGTTTGTATTATATATATATATATATATATATATATATGTGTGTGTATATATATATATGTGTGTATATATATGTATATGTGTATATGTGTATATATATATGTATATGTGTATATATATATATATATATGTATATTTTGAAGAGGTCCATCCTGAAGGAGCCTAGAATGCTGCATCCTGCAGCGCTCACAGTAAACAGTCAGAAAAGAAAAGAGAGAAAGAAAGTGGGATAAACAAACATGGAGAAGGGTAAGGAACTTTTACATGGCCATTTTCATTTTAAAATTCTCCCAGATGGTGCAGTCGACAGAGCCACTCATTTGTAACACTGCAACGCTGAATTGTCACCGGAGTTTCAGGAGTCTGAAATATCACACCTAAATACAACACACTCTGTTGATGCAAATCATAGAAACAAGTGGAGCGAGGCTTCGGCCGACCACGTTAGATGTATGTCAGAGCCGTCGCTCTGCACACGCACCAGGGCACCAAGAGCGTTCAGGGCACCACCGCGCAGTCCATCGCTCTTCGTCATCTCCCGTCTCACTTTTCTTCCACAAGAAGCTTGTGTCAGAGATCGCATTCTTAATAATAATAATAATAATAAATATAGTCACAAGCAACAATGATTGGCCCTCACGCCTGCCAACGCAAAATGCTGCACCTTTCACTGACCCTAATATCCCTAACCCAAACTCTTTAATTTTACTAAATTTTTGCATGTGTTTATTGGGAAAAAATAAATAAATAATAATCATAATAATCATAATAATAATAATATGCCAATTGTGCAGAAAAGTAAAAAATAAAAAAATAAAAATTCTAGGACTTGACAAACTGTTTTCTGGTCATGTGTACTGTTTTCTGGTGACAGGATAACATTAAAACCCTGGCAGTGGCAATACATTTCAGTTTTGTATTCAGTTTGATGAGATTTTTTTCATTTGAGATTTACACTGAATACTTTATTTTATTGCTGCTGTTCTTTTTTGTTTTTGTTTTTAAATGCTGATCACATGCACTTTACTTTTGAATTAAATTCATTAAGTCAAATTCTAGGAATTGACAAACTGCATTGGGTGAGATTCTCCAAAGGAAGAAGAATAAACATGGACTTTACAGACTAGTTCCTTGCCTGTGTATAAAGAAATGCTGTTTGCACAACAAATGTATGGCACTTTCATTACATATTGGTTTCGCGTATAACATGCGATTAATCATGATTAATCACAGGAACTCATGAGATTAATGTGATTAAGATTTTTTATTTTTGCCCAGCCCTAAAAAAAAAAAAAAATTCATCATGAATCTAACTTAGAGAAGGCCAAGGTTTTCAGAACTGTCGACAAAGCAAATGGTGGCTACTTTGAAGAATATGAATACAAAACATTAGTTATTTCACTTTTTTTTTCTTCGCTACATAGATCCACATATAGTGCATCTTCTGTGTGTATGTAAAATATAGAACGTAGTAAATCTAAAGATAAATAAAGAGAATGAGTTTTTCAAAGGTTTGACTGTGTAAGCCGGTGCTCACACACAGCCCGTCCCTCCTCAGGTCATCCCCACAGACGAGCGCATCGACCTGGAGCGGCTGAAGGTGCGAGAGCAGATCAAGTTCTTCCAGGAGGTGCTGCTGTTTGAGGACGAGCTGCATGACCACGGTGTCTCCAGCATCAGCGTCAAGATCGTCAGTGTCTACACCTCTTCTGCTCTTTCTCTCTCCCCCTGCTCTCCTCCTCCTCTCTGTCCTCACCCCTCCTCTCCCTGCCTTTTTCTCTCCTTCATTATTTCTGTTCTTTCCTTACCCGCACTTCCCCTCTCCTTCTCTTCTTTCCTCTCCTCCCATCCTTCTTTCCTCTCTCCTCTGCTCCTGTTCTTCTCTTATTTTCTTCTCGTCCTCCTCCCCCTCTCCTCTTCTCGTCTGCGTTCCTCTCCTCTCCACCATTCCTGTCTCCTTCTCTCCTTCCTTCCTCCTCCCTGCTTTCCTTCTGTTTTCCTCCTCCTCTTTTCTCCTACTCCTGCTCTCCTGTTCTCCTCTTTCCTCTTACTCTCCTCCTGTTCGCCTGTCTCCTCCTGCTCTCCTTTCTCTAAAACCTCTCTCCTCCTCCTGTCCTCTCTCCTGTCCTCTCTCCTCCTGCTCTCTTCTCTCTTCCTCCTGTGGTCTCTCTCCCTCCTGTCCTCTCTCCTCCTCCTGTCCTCTCTTCTCCTCCTGTCCTCTCTCCTCCTCCTGTCCTCTCTCCTCCTGTCTCTCTCTTCCTTCTGTCCTCTCTCTTCCTCCTGTCCTCTCTCTTCCTCCTGTCCTCTATCCAGCTCTCCTCCTGTCCTCTCTCCTCCTCCTGTCTCTCTCCTCCTCATCTCCTCCTCTTCTCCTCCTTCTGTCCTTTTATTTCCTCTTCATCTTTTTCACATCTGATTTTGCAGAGGGTGATGCCGACCAGTTTCTTTGTGTTGATGCGTTTTTTCCTGCGAGTGGATGGAGTGATGATTCGAATAAACGACACGCGCTTGTACCATGAGGTTAGGAAATTGTGTGGATATATTTGTTGAGTGCTCCATATCATTAAAGGGCCCATATTACGCTATTTCCTGATTTATGCTACAGTAACAGCAGCGTTAATACATTGAGATACAGGTTTAAAGTTCTGTGCTTTGCTAAATGTGAATACATTATACATTGCTCAAAAAACACATCAGATTTTAATGTGAAAAATGTGTTGGATATCTGTACAAATCTGAACAGGGCAACGTCTTAGGAACAGAAGGATGCCAAATCTTTTAACGGAAATTAACAGCAGATGCTCTAGAGCGACACCAATGAGACAAATCCTTAAACAAAACTGGTTTTACAGGTGGAGGCCATTTCAGGTTTCTCCCTCTTGGTGTTTTGGCGACTCTTTAACCCTACAGAAGCTGCACAGATTGTCAAACTTCTCCAGAAGTCCACATGTGGACGTGCCGTTTCAAAGAGATTTAATGTGTCTCCCAGCACAATCTCCAGAACATGGAGGAGATTTCAGGAGACGGGCAGTTTCAAAATGACCTCCAGCAGACCACTGGTGTGAATGTCTCTGCCCAAACAATCAGAAACACACTTCATGATGGTGGCTTGAGGGCGCCACGTCCTCCACCGTCCAGTACCATGGAGCTCCACTGGCATTTGCTAGATAACACCAGAATTGTCAAGTCCAACACTAGTGTCCTGTGCTTTTCACAGATGAGAGCAGGTTCACCCTGAACACCTGTGATAGACATGAAAGAGTCTGGAGAAGACAAGGAGAACACTCTGCTGCCTGCAACATGGTTCACATGAGCGGTTTGGTGGTGTGTCAGTGATGGTCTGGGATGGCAGATCCATGGAGGGACACACAGACTTCTCTTGGCTGGAAAACAGCTGTCTCACGCCATTGGGTATCAGGATGAAATCCTTGAACCCATTGTCCTGGGTTCCTCTTGATGCATGTGGCAAGAGTCTGCAGGCAGAACCTGAAGGATGAAGGGATTGATACAGCTGAATGGCCCTCACCATCACCTGGCTTAAACCGGATAAATCACCTCTGGGACATTATGTTTGGGTCCATCAGATGCTGCTGAGTTGCTCCTCAGACTCTACAGGAGCTCAGTGATGCCCTCACACAGATCTGGGAGAACATCCCACAAGACTCCAGCCGTCATCATCGAGCCAAGATCTTGACTAAGACATTGCCCTGTACATATTTGTATAGATAGATATCCGGCTCCAGCTTTTTTTTTTTTTTTTTTTTACATCAATGTTTTCAAAGTGTTCCTTTATTTATTTATTTATTTATTTGAGCAGTAGTTATAAGGTTGTTTCTTCATCAAAATTATAGCTGGAGTTGTGTTTTGTTTCATTCACATGTTTAACACACAAACCCTGCATATTTAGACTGTTCTTCTCTTAAACTGAAAACACTCTGTTCCACCTTGTGATGTCATGTACAGAAAGTGCTCCATTGTGTTTTTAAACTCTATACACCTTCATTAGAATCATGTGGATAATTTTCTGGATTTGCAAAATCTCTTTTAAACAAAAGGTAAAAGGTAGCTGTTAACTTGAAAACTGCCTCTACATGACATCACAAGGTGGAGCAGAGCATTTTAAGATTTGGAGATGTAGACAGACTAATAACGCAGATTACTCAAGCATGCGTGAATGAAACAAAATACAACTCCAGGTATGATTTTGAGGAGGTAATAACATTACATCATTTAGATCCTAGTACTTTTTTGTTTGTTCCCATGTGTCTTATATGTGTGTAATCCTCAGTGGTGCAGTAGGCACCATAATGGTCCATACTAGTCTACATGCTGTTATGTTCTGATACAGCTCAGGGTCATTCAAAAACTATTCAGGAAAGATTCTGCTCTGTTCTGTGAATGGGACTTTTTTAGTATTGATACCTGCTCAAATTAATATCTAGTTTGCATGACGTTTGTATCTAGTAAAGTATGAACTTTTAGTATAGATTAGTATGGGATTTTCGATACTTTTGACAACCTTAATACAAACAGGAAGTACTGATGCTGTGTTTGTGATTGCAGGCTGGGACGAGTTTCATGCTGCGAGAGTTCAGCATGAGGGAGAGCAGGTTGGAGGAGCTGAAGGTAAAGTATGTCACTCACTGCACCACTGCCATGCACTACGCAACTATTATTAGGCTGTTTACATCTCCAAAGCTCAAATTCTCTCTTGCACCTTGTGATGTCATGTAGTGGCATGTCAAGTTAAACGTGTGAATGAAACAAAATGGAACTCCAGCTCTCTGTGACTATACAGCATTACAACATGGATAAAAGTGTGCGTTTTATAGGCCCTTTAAATGTAGGGAGTGAGACTGGCAGCTGTGGCATCAGTAGTAACTTACCACCATGTGCTTGTCTTTCTCATTCATCTTAACCTGTAGGATGGAGTGGCTGAGCCTTTGTTGTAAATAATGTGTGCGTGTTTATTGCAGAACGTCCCTGCAGCCCTCTACACTGACCCCAACGAGGTGGCTCCTCTCCTGACCCTCAAGCTCACCCACTGCGAGAAGCTGGAGTTCCCTGAGACGACAGGGCAGACAGGACGGGACCCTGAGCCACAGTGACCCAACATGCACTACACCTCTCAGCCTGTGGGAGGTGCTCTGTGGGCTCACCTCACCTCATTTTGTGGGTCTTGTTATTGTGTGTTTAGGTTTCCATGTGAAGATGTTTTTCCACTGATGAAAAATGGCTAATAAAATTAATACATCATGAGTTTTACTTTCTCATTTTCTCAACACAAAGTGCAAGAGTCCAGGCACACCTCTCAGTTTCCCCCATCATCCCAAAATGTACACAATAGGCTCAGTCATCCAGCTAAGGGAGTCCTGACCAAGACCAGCTCAAGATCTGGAGGTAGGGCCACTGCCCTTGATGAGGTACCCCAGCAATAATGAAGAATGGGTCAAATGCGGAGGTCAAATTTGTGTACATAATGTGTACCTTATATTTATGAATTGTGGCACAGCCTGCTCATTATTTGATTTGTAATAACTGCGTGGACATTTACAGACCATTTGCAAAGCAAGTGCCTTATGCCTGGTGGGTTCAGCATCACGCATCTGTCACAGACTGAATGTTTCTCAAGCCCCAGAGTCTTTCCTCCCAAGAAAAATGGTCAGATGTGTTTTTGTGTGTTAGTATGCATTAAAACATGTGAATAATGAAGGCTGAGTGAATCATCTGTTATCAGCAGATCGTTAGTGCTTCCTGTCAGAAGTAGATTTTGCTGCAATGATCCTGATTTGAATTCATTTAATCTGATATAATAGTGCTATCTGAAGCAAAGCGGCTTAAATCGAAAAATATTAATTTCTTTTTATTGTGTAATGAGTAAACTTAAATCAAGTTCGTAAAATTTTAAGTTGCAGTGCATTGTGGGTAATTTGCAGCGCTCCGAGAGGGCCCAGGATCCTCAGGTGCGTCTCATACATCCACGGTGCATCCTTGGTAAAAGCCAGACGGAGGAGTGGAGCGAGGAGGGCGTGAGGACTTTGCAGGAATTGGAACAGCACTTGGCGGAGGATTGCGCAGGAAATGGGGGAGGAAGTCCCGCCCACAGAGGAGGAGAGAGGGTCTAAACTCCTCACTGGGACCAATAAAGTTTGATTCTTTTCTCTGGTGTCTGCTCCTGATGCCTCCCTCGGGTTTAATCTTTCCTTCCGTGGTTTTCTTTGGGACAACACTCATTATGACACATTCAATTGACAGCTGAAAAACGGAGGATCGAGGAAAGGAATCAAGAAGATGGAAGCGAGGAAAGAGAAATGAGACGCGGCCCCTGTATCTGTGCACCGGATATGTAAAGACATTCAAGATGGAGCCCGCCGTGGAGAAACTGGAGGCTCTGGTGAGAAGAGCTCGGTATTTTATGATCACTGTTTTAGTGAGATTCGTAGGAGGACAGTGGGGACAGCGGGGACAGCGGGGACAGTGGGGACAGTGGGGACAGCGCGGACAGCGCACGTCTGCTCTGCGCGCAGACCTGCCTCTGACCCGGGCCGGGAGGGCGCGGGGCGGAAAAACTGCTCCGTTTCAAGAATACATAAATACTTTAGATATGATGTATATATTGTTGTTTACCATATTATTGTGATTTCATGTGATTCGTGGTGAGTTCTGTGGTTTAAAATATTGAAATGTCCCAGTTGCTATCACGTTTAATAGTAAGTGTGTGTGTGTGTGTGTTTGTGTCTGTGTCTGTGTGTTTGTTGTGTGGTCAGTTTCAGAAATCAGAAGCAGATCTGGATTACATTGAGAAGAGGCTCAAACTGGACTTCATCAACACAGCCTCAGCGAGCGGCTGTACAGATCAGGTCAGCGGCACCACCATGGTGTCTATGGTTATTAATATCACCGAGCCGTCCACATGAAAAACCAGATCAGAACAAATCAGATTACTCACATCAGAGTCAGAATGACTTTTGTTCATCTCCAAGATCTTCATCTCCATGCTTTGCATGACATGTAGCCAACCAGGAGAAGAACGCACTTACAAGACTAAAGAAAGTTTCAATATCAGTAACACAAAGAAAATAAGTGCAAGTACAGTCTTTATCAACTAAAAGAAACATACATTTTAACTTACAATATAGCACCTTCATACCATATTTACATCTATGAACAGAATATTGTATGAATATGTTGTACAGTGTAGGGCTATTG
The DNA here is from genome assembly GCF_026225935.1 of Boleophthalmus pectinirostris. Classification (NCBI taxonomy): domain Eukaryota; kingdom Metazoa; phylum Chordata; class Actinopteri; order Gobiiformes; family Gobiidae; genus Boleophthalmus; species Boleophthalmus pectinirostris. The sequence goes on along the minus strand of NW_026571018.1, from coordinate 1,078,953 downwards.
CAATAATCACAAAAATAAATCACCGCAGTGCATGTTGGGTCACCGTGATCACTGCACGTGACCAACATGACCCGACCCAGAGTCCTGCATGGGTCCATTTTTAGAGACCCGCACCTGCCCAGACCTGTTAACATTCTACCCATTACCACTCGTGCCTGTAATAACCTAGGACTAAACCAGGACTAATGTGCACCCGCGTAGACCTTCTGGTGACCGCAGGTGAAAGGACCGGCACAGAGCTCCACGCCACACGGAGTTAAATGCGGCCGTGCTTTGCAGACACCTGCTCCTTGTGTTCGGGGCTCTCTCTCTTAAGTCCGCGGGTACCTGACCTGGTGCAGGATTCTGACTCGAGCTGCCACAGTGAAAGCTGGAGAGATGCAGTGGTACTTGTTCCAAAGCCAAATGTTACTTCTCCTATGCAAACACACTACATATACTACACATGCTACACACACTACACATGGTATATCCACACGACAACCAAGGTACATGTGCATCTGCGCAACAAGTGCATCATCGAAGAGTTTTCAGTGCTGCTGGAAATATTGTAACTCCAAGGGATGTGGGGTGGGGGAGTGTGACAGTAACAGTCAGTAACAGTAACAGAGGGGTGTGTGATCGCAATCGTTTTTGTTTTTTGTTTTTTCTACTGCTTATGCTGCCCCTCACGAAATTCTGCCGGGCGGCTGCCCTGTCCACCCTCGCCTAGGACCGCCCCTGGTCTGACACTACAGTTTGAGGGTTCTGTTCCTCCTCTACAGCATGGCCGCCTTCTTGATGATCTTATTGTTTCTCTTAGTTTGAATTGGACTAGGCCAGTTATCTAGACGTCTTCTTGCATCTAAACGTCCAAGTACAGTATGTCCATCATGTTTCAACATGGATGACTTCCCTCTTTTGCCAGTAGAGGACAGCAAAAATCCAATGTTTAATGAGAACCTGAAATCTCAGTGCTGGGAAACAACTGTTCACATTCTTAGGACTGTACACTTAATCGTTTAGTCAAAGTCTTAATTGACCAAAATTAGTATGGTATTTTATTTTAGATATTTTTTTAGATTATAAGGATTTAGACAGAGACAAGAGCAGGAAGGAGAAGTGAGTGAGATAGCTGCTATACACTCATGAATCAAAAGTTGAATCTGTCTTTATATACTGTTTCCTAGATTTTTTTTCTGCATAAATAGTTGTTGCATACACTCCTGTACATGTGTAGTCTTTGTGAGTGCACTTTGGGTTGGATATGTAATAGTTTTTTAGAGGTTTTGCCACGCCTTCTTTTTAGTCTAATCAATCTGCCTTTCACATCTTTAGTTCAGCAGTAATTTCAGCACAGCCGTACACATTTCTATTATGATATGTTCTATTAAATACTGACACAAAGCTATACAAATAGAAAACCTTCATTAAGAGTGTGCTGTGTTCCAGGAGAACCCGGTGGCCATGCTGGAGCAGCTGACCGCCATCAAAGCTCGCCACGCGGCTCTGAGCTGCCAGCTGCAGGAACTGGCCTCAGAGCACACACACACCATGGACTCCATCAGGGCCAACATGGAGCAGGCTGTGGAGGTGTTGAGCCAGCTGCAGAACACTGCCCAAATAAAGGTGACCCCTGCTCCTGCTCACACAAACAAATACATTTGATATTTTAAAAATATAAGATTAACAATCCTGTATGAATCATGTATTAATGTAATCTTATATTACCACTGTATTGATGTATTAAAGGGCCCATATTATGCTCATTTCTGATCTATGTTATAATATTGTTCCTCAAAAAACACACCTGGAGAAGTGTTTTGTTTTATTCACACGTTTAACACTCACACACATGACAGTACAGTTCATAAGGCAAAGTAGACCAAATCAGACATGTGGTACATTCATCACATTAAGGTACATCCACCACATTAAGGTACATCCACCTAATCCTGACTCACTGTTGCTGTCTTTATGCCTGTAGAGTATGAACCAGTGGGTTTGTGGGTGTGCTTGGTCGCTCATACATGTGTTTGTTTTCTCCACAGGAGCTGCAGGACGCTGCACTTCCTGGACAGTCCACATGAATATTGCGTCAGCGCGGTGGAAGGACAGGGTGGATATGCTGGTTTAAATGTGCTCATATTTTGAACATTCTACTACAGTTTCACAAGCCTAATACTATGATGTTGACATTTGTAATCTGCAGATGGACTTTTGTACATGTTGTAAAATTTTTGAACTTTGGTGTTATTAAAATACTTGTCATGAAATGTGTCTTGTTTGGTGCAAATTGGTAGCTGATAGGTATTGCTAAAAGTATCAACACTAGATCAATTCACTAGATCAGCTCAACTCATTTGAGCAGGTATCAATATTAAAAAAGTTCCATTCACAGGACGGAAATGAACCTTTCCTGTGAATAGCTTTAGAAAGATTTTGAGCTGCCTCAGAACAAGTGTAATGAAACCTACATGGACGACACGATTACCCAGATATAAGGCAAATACACGGGTAATATAAAAGAAAGTACTGCCATTTAATTATGAAAATCAGTAGCTGCTAAAGGAATGTATATCCAGTGCATTTGACAGGTTTAGTGGGTATAGTAAATATATATTATAGGTTTGTATCATTTAAGTGACAGTTTGGAACAAGCTGAAGAACAGGTTTATTCTCTATCTCTGCCATCCAAAGTGCAATGGTGCAAAATGAAGGTTATTTTACATGAATTTGTCAATGTCAAACTATTGTGTAAATGAATAATAAGATTTGTTAGGGAAAACAAGTCCTAGAGATGTACAGAGGAAGGAGACTCAGGCAGAGGCATCAACCACCATTTACCATCAGTCCAGGACCCGGTGACTTGAATAGTCAACAATGTGCATTAATATTGACTATTCAAGCTTAACCGTGCTTCCACATAAGGTTTCAATAAGAGCCAAGAAAAACAGATTGGAGCAAAGCTGGTCGAGGTCAAATGGGAGGAGTATCGAATACCGCTTCTGTGAAACGAGTTGACCAAAGAAACTGAAGGACAAATTCTGTAATAGTTGAATGGCACGAGAGCTAACAACTGAGAAATGTCAGTAATGAAGTGGGGGTGCCCTCGCTAAGGCTCTGCAGGGGATGCTAAATTCTACCACAATACATTTGACCTTACATGAATAGAATGATAAGAACATTATAAGAATAAGATCAAAATAAGCTCATCTAAAAAGGTGGGATTTGAGGCGGGACTTGAAAAAGGTGATTTGAGTTTAGGAGGGAGGGAATTCTAGATGCTGAACAGCTGAAAGCTCATTTCCATGTTGACCAGCAGGGTGGAGGGTACAGGGGAGTGTAGGGAGTGTCAGGAGGAGGAGGAGAACCAGAGAGAGCAGGACTGAATGTGGCTTTGAATGTGAGGAGGATGTGTTGTTCAATGGACGAACAGTGAAGCTGCTGGAGGACGGGGGTGATGTGATGGCTCTGCGGATCTGGTGATAATTCAGGTTACAGAGTTTTGGACAAGTTGTAGTTGAATTAAACTACATAAAATGAAACAAGCTTTGGCCCCTGTTTACAGTGTTACAGTGATTTGAACCAAATCTTAAATGTAATGATGTTAACTATGTATTGGTGCAGTGCCTAGTCTAACCTGTATTCTAAATGTTGTTTATTATACTTAATGTTGTAATCATGTTTTCAAAAATACTGTAGTTGTTTTGTTCATTTCATTCACATAAGTCTTCCAGCATATTTAGGCCACGTTCCTCTCATAAACTGTGAGCAGTGTAGTCAGTTTTGTAATGCCATTCTCATGTGAAAACATGCTCCTCTGGGCTTTTCAAGATGGACTTTGACTGAAGCTAGAATTTAGTCTGAAGACACAATTAAATGAATATAGGACCTTTAAATGGGTGGCGGTAGCTCAGTAGGTAGAGTGTTTCTGGAATGTTCTCTGTAATTACTGGTCCTATACATTATTATATATTGTGAAACAAAAATTTGCATAAACTTAAAGCCTTTGTCAGTATAAATAAGTAAAAGGTAGTGGTACTTTTTCACAATAGCCTTAGAAACATTCAACATTTGTGGATCATAAGTTTGGAGATTTCTTTCAAAAACAGTCAGTCTCCCCTTCCATACAGTTATACAGGACCATGGCCTCTGAATTCAAGTTTTGCTGCAGCAAAATGTTGCAGTTGATGTTGCTGCAACATTTCCACTGCGTGTCTCAGTGGCTTTTGTGTCTCAGTCAAAGGTCTGAGGTCAGTTTCACAGGAGGACTGGTCAGGGAGGGTCAGCAGATCCTGTGGAAGAGACAAAAGTGTCTCTCCTCTGTGTCCTGCAGCGTCACAGCTGAGTCCAGGGGGAGACAGGTGAACTCAACAGGAAAGGCTCCACTCTGGTGTTTCAGTTGGTGATGAAATGGTTCATTCCTTCAAAGTGTTTCCTCTGGAAAGTCTTCTGCCACATTTGCTGCCCCATATGGTGTAAAAAGCCTGTAGCATCTCAAATGTCCATAGTTACATAGTTAGCTCCTTAACTATCCTCTTGCAGTCACCATGGACACAGCCAAAACAAACAGCTCATTTCACAAAATCCAACGGTCCTTTACTTATGTCCTTTAAAATGCACATGCTGCCCTTCCTAGTTTGTTAAAATCCTATGACAGGATGTCAAAAACTGAACTCAAAAAAAAAAGTTTCAAAATCTGCTCAGTGTGTGAGCAACGGAGTCACAAAAGCAACCAAACACTCCACTGCCATGGAACAAAAAAAAAGTACCCTTGTTTTAAGCATACATGTCCAAGCAGTGAGTTTATTTTTGACTTATTTAGTTGATTAAAAGCTGAGCTTGTAGAGTGAAACCACATGACATATTTAATTGTGGTATTTTTTAATTTTTCAATTACAACATTGAAGCAAACATTTTTTCAAATTTTCAACCAAACTGTAATAAAATGCAGCTTTACAGGCAAATAAACAATGACAATATGGACAAAATACAACTTCAAAACAATCTGAAGAGAGAAATACAAATGTTGTCCATTTGAACAAACTAAATATGGGAAATAGAACACTTCTGGAGAATAAATTCTCATCTGGCTTTGGATTAAAGTCATCCATGCATGTTTAAGTAATCTGGTGATCTCTCCTGGGCTCTACTGAATCCCTCCCTACAGTTAGCCCACAAGCCTGTCACCCATGCTCACACACGACACTTCTCTTAAATCCACAGCAACTTGACAAACCTGGTGTGATGTGCAGTCGTTTCATTTGTGGGATGATTGTTGTGATAGTGCTCTGAAGGGGGAGAGAGCTTAGAGCAAAAGGGGTGGGGGGGACTCAGCGTATGAAATGAAAGTGAAACTTATAAAACATCAAATATAACACTTTCAAAACAATAAAAGGTACACGGTGATCTAAATCTGTTCTGTATTAAGAGTTAAGAGTTACCCTGTAGAAGTGAAATGTCCCTTTCCTCTTTCATAAAACCTATAACATGGATATGGCTAAAAAAGGAACCGTAAGGTCCAGTGTTGAGTTTAGAGTCTATATCTTGCTAAACCCCAGAGTTCCTCAGCCCCCAGTCGCCATGTGCAGTCTAGTCCATCTCAGAAAATGTGAACATCATGAAAAAGCTCAATACTTTTTGACACTCATTTCAGAAAGTCAAACCCATGTATTATCTAGAGCTTCACAAGGACTGAGCCTGGAGTTGGAGCATCAAGAGCCACTGTGCACAGAGATGAAGCCCATGTGATATGAGATGATGTCAGGAGAGTCTGACCTGGGCTGTGGAGAAAAAAAACTGGAGTCATGCTCAGTCTAAAGTCTCTTTTCAGATGAAAACACATTTTGCATATCGTTTGGAAATCAAGGTCCCAGAGTCTGCAAGAAGAGTGGAAAGGCACAGAATCCACGTTTCTTGAAGTCTGATGTGACGTTTCCACAGTCAGTGATGGTTTGGGCTGCTCTGTCATCTGCTGGTGTTGGTCCACCGTGTTTTCTGAAGTCCACAGTCAGAGCAGCATCTACCAGCACATTTTACAGCACTTTCCATCTGCTGCTTTATGGAGATGCTGACTTCATTTTACAGCAGGACTTGGCACGTGCCCACACAGCCAAAGGTACAAACAGGTGATTCACTTTGATTGTTCTACAATCTCTCCTGACCTGAACCTCACAGAGAATGTCTGTCGAGAGGAAGATGAGACACACCAGAGGCACAGAGCAGATGACCTGAGGGCCACTGTCAAAACATCATCCATTCCACGTGAGCAGTGCCACAGGGTGATCTCGTCCATGCGTCGGTGCATTGATGCAGTAATTCATGCCAAAGGAGACCCAGCCAACTATGAGTACTTCAACATACTTGAACATATGAACATACTCTTTAGAAGCTTGACATTTCTGTTTTCTTTAAAAAAAAAAAGATATTATGTAATCTTCAATTTTTCTGAGACACTGATTTTTGGGTTTTCATTATCTGTGAGCCACAATCATAAAAATTCAAGAAATACACTTGAAATATTTCACTCTGTGGGCCTGATCTTGCCCCCAGTCTTAGTACCAGAGTAAGTATTAAGGAGGGGGCGTGTCTAGGTTGGGCTGTACTTCACTGCTGGAGGCTGGAATGGGACAGTACAAGTACATTTATGGTGACGTCATCTGAGCCAATCTGTGACCGCTGTGGCATTTAAAAGCACTACCAGTGTGGGTAAAGTCTGCAAACTTTGCCTCATCATCAGGCAGCACAGTGTGTGTGGGGGGAAGAGTTATATATGTGAGAATAAAACAGCTCCTGAGCCCCGCGGTGCAAGTCCACACCAGCAGAGGCACCAGGAATATAAACAGAACTGAGTGGGTTTGTGTTCCGAACACTCCACACTCTCCCGCACAGTGCACTGATGTAAACCCGTGCACGTGCGCACACTTCAACCTTTTATAGTTTTCTCTGTGTTCGTTTTCCTCCTGTTACACAGCAGACCAGTGTCTGTCTCATGCTCTCCCATCCCACAGCAGACCCACTGCTTTCTCACTCTCACTCCCATCTGTCCTGCAGTCCAATCCCGCTGACCGCTCACATTCTCGTCTCTCGGTGTCCACTGCATTTGGTCCCACACAGGTGGAAGTCTTGTGGATTATGGAAAATGTTTATTGTCATATAAATGTTTCTGCTGTTACTGCTTTGGCACAGACATGAGATGTGCGTCTACTCCACTGTCACAGCCCTGAGCTGACAGTGAATGCACTGATCTCTGTCAGAGTCCAGCTACGAGAATGTGAGGAAATCAACAATGCAGCATTAGAACTGCAGACAGAGTAAGAAAACACACTTTGGGACATCGTTGTAAACAGCCTCATGTGAATGAGCAGCTTCTGTACAGATCCAGATCAAACCAAACTCTAGAGCAGAGCTGAGTGGATACAGGGAGCGGGTGAGGGGCTGTGCTCTGCTGCGGGAGGGCATCTGGACCACTCCCGCACAGCACACCAACATGTTATGAATGTTAAGCATTTATTATCCTAATATATTTCCAAATAAAAGAAGCCTTGAACATGTTACATGTTGTTTTTCAGTGGACTTGTTTAATATTTATTTTTAGATTCTGGCAATTGACTGAACGTGCCACACCTGCCTTCAGTCTGCTCCACTCACCTGATATTCACACACGACACACCGACTGTTCAGAACTCCACACTTGTTCTAGTGCTGAGACTGGGGGCCCTGGGTCTTTCTGAAATGAGAGGAAAAACGTACTGAATTTTTCATGATATTCACATTTTTTGTGATGACTAGTATTATGACATCATTTGTCGACAAAGAAGCCGCTGAACTTTGTGCTAATATTAATTTCATGTGGATAGTGCCATAATTACAGATGCAAGATATTAACCATCAACCCAAAACATGCTCCAGGTCTCCAAGAACAGTTGATAGTCAAGGTCAGTTAAATACAGTCAATCAGTGAATCTGCCCAGGGATGACAGGTGGAAATGAGCACTGATTCTACAACCTGATGTACAGTCCATCTCTCCTGTAAAAAAGGTTAATGTAAAAATTGTGCGCTGTCCCTGTCACAAATAAATAAATAAGTAAATAAATAAATAAACCACGGCAAAGATCTGACAGTTAAACAGCTCATTCTACTGTAGAATTCTGTCCTCCTCCAGCTCAGCATTAAACTATGGGCAATTTAAAATGTTATCACGTGAACCAGCCTGTTACTAGAAAGAGCTCTGATAATAGTTTGGATAGGCTGTACCCAGCATCCATAATTGTGATATTTCAGGTCCATAATAACTGTGTGAACTAAAGAGGAATGATCATGTGACAGTTTATCTTCTCCCTTCTTCCCCTGGGCTGTATATTCTTTACTTTTCAAATCAGTTTCCATTGTTATAATCCACCAAACACAACACAAGTCTCCCTCCCTCCTTCCTCTGTGACCGTTGAAAGAAATTAAATCTTGATTTCCTCAAACTTAAGCGATTTTCTCATCAGTGTTATAGTTTCCTTATCACACGCACACATGGAGTTGCTTTGTTTCATTTTCACACACACACACACACACACACACACACACACACACACACACACACACACACACACACACACACACACACACACACACACACACACACACACACACACACACACACACACAAACAAACAAACAAACCCTGCAAATGTAGGTTGAGTTCTTCTCTGAAACTGAAAACACTGTTCCACCTTGTGATAGTAGCTGCAGAGACGTAGACTGAGTAATAACAGTTAGTCAAACGCGTGGTGGAGATCGGCGCTAGGGGGCAGTGGTGAGTGTTGAGAGCTCAGGAGAAGGAGCGCATGTAAACATGGCGCCAGTGGCGTCAGCTCAAGCGGATCTGTGCCACTGTTTGGTCCAAAGCGCAGCCTGAACGCGCGCACAGGACACTGAAACATGTCCCAAGTGAAGCTGAAGCGGGAGCCGAAAGAGCCGAAGGAGGATTGGGACAAGAGGTGAGCAACAGGACGCTCTCAGCACACAGCCCTCCGCCCTGCCAACTGAGCCACAACCACAGAACCAGAGCTTTGTGCGGGACTTGACCAGAGCCCAACTCAACTCTATAGTGTAAAGAATACAAACGGTCTCTGATCCCAGGACTGGTGCTCTTTTAGTTGCTGTAGACTAGTTCACCCCACGGTCACTGTTGCGCTCGTGGCTGCATTTGTCCGGGCCGCATCTCACTTCTCTTTTCTCACCTCCTTCTCCTTGATTCCTCTCCTCCACTGAGGAGGCCCCAACCTCAGAGGAGCCAAGGAGAGAGGAGCAGAGGAACGGAGACACTAAATGTCCCTGCAGTGAGGGCTGCACCTGTTCATTCACAACTATAAATCATCACTGTAGTCTATAGACAAAGATTATGAATACAGGCGGGGGCAGGTGAAATGAATATTGTTCAAGTGCACATGTTTGTTGTAATACAACATGGTCTTAGGTCTAGTCAATAATGAAAATGATCTGGTTCCATATTTGGAAATTTACCTTTCCACCAGTAAATAAGAGCAAAATCTTTGATCAGATAAACATGTTTGAACATGAGCTTTTATTTGTTTAAATGTCACCTGAGCTTGTGTTGCTGCACAGATACAAACTCCTCATTGTGAGACAAATCCAGTTGTGTTATTGTGACTGATGAGGAGAGGCTTACTGTGAATATCACCGTAAGAATGTGGTGTTTCTTCTCACAATAATCCTAATAACGTAACATCCCTCCTCGTGGATGATTGTGTTTGGGGATGGTGCATGGGGGAGCAGAGAGTGACTGTTTCACTGATTGTTGTGAGTTCATCCTCGGTGTGTTCTCTCTTCCAGTGTGTTAAGTGAGGTGAAAGAGGATCCAGACTGCACAGGTAAGACAACATGTATTTATATTGTTTATTAATCATAAACTATTCACTATTCTCCCTTTTGTCAGTAACACAATTGCTTGTTTAGGCCTAATCTGTGGTGAAACGACTCAGATTTTAGGCATGCTGGCCTTGGGATTTTATTATGATATAAAAGTAAAAATGAGATGAAGAAAGAGTTTCTGATCAAACCATGTCAGCTGTCAGTGCACTTTCCCTTCACGGGTTAACAGCACTGCATTTCCCATCATGCCTTTAAACTTTGTAGCCCGTGAAGATAATGAAGGTGGCTGCAGTTGCTTGTTTTTGCCCTCACTGCCGTGCTCATTTTAAACACACCTAAATAGTGACAGGTGGATTTCAAGGTCACCTTTCACTAATTAGTTTCACTAATTTAGTTTTATTAATTAGTTTTTATATTGCATATTTTTGTTAAAATGCTGCTGTCTGATCACAAACACACCTGGACCAGTGTTTTGTGTCATTCACACTAGTGCATACTTATGCTGAGTTCTTTTCTCAAACAGAAAACACACTGTTCCACCTTGTGATGTCATTTGGTAATACAGGAAGTGCTCCAATGTGTTTTTAAACTTTACACAGTTTCTCTAGACTCATGTGGATAATTTCAGTCCTGGAATTGTGGAATCTCTACTGAACTAAAGGTAAAAGTAGCTGTTAACTTGAACACACGACTACATGACATCACAAGGTGAAACAGAGCATTTTGAGCTTTGGAGATGTAGACAGACTAATAATAAAGTAATAAAGTTACGCAAACATTTGTGAAACAAAACACAATTCCAGGTGTGCTTTTAGGTAACAACTTATCAATTTTGTGTAATGTAGGACCTTTAAATAAGGGTCCAGTAACCTTTATTTTTTACTGAACCATCGAATTGATTTGAAATGTATCAATATTGAATATTGTTGTGTGTCCTGCAGGTGCTCAGGCTTTAGAAGAGCCCAGTTCAGTTCTTCACCACATTAAAGAAGAACCAGAGGAGGTGAGAATCAAATCAGACGTTCTCCAAGAGGTTCCATACATTTGGGTAACTGTGAAGAATGAAGAGGAGAAAGAGGAGTCTATTGTCCTTCATCAACCTCTCTCAATCAGTAAAGAGGAGAGCAGAGTGGACAGGGAGGGAGCAGAGCCAGGTTTATCCAGCTCCTCCGACACTGATGACTCTGAAGACTGGACATCTGAAAGGACTGCTCTACAAACGCACATGGTGGAGAGCAGGGAGGAGCATGGGGAATGCTGTAGTTCTGACTCTGAGTGGAGCTGGGAGTTCAACCTGCCCTCCAAGAACTCAACCAGGGCCAAAACCCAAATGGAGTCCTCGTACAGGTCCCCTGCAGCCGAGAGCCCACAGAGTGAAGAGCACAAATGCAACCAGTGTGGGAAGGTCTTTCCATATGGAGCCAGGCTAAGAAAACATGAACTGACTCACATGCTCAAATGTCCAGTTTGTGCCAAGGATTTTACAGAAGTGTGTAATTTAAAGGTACACATGAAAATACACACTGGAGAGAGACCATTCAGGTGTTCAGTTTGTTCAAAGGGCTATATACAAAGGAGTCATCTAAAGCAGCACATGAAAACGCACATCGGTAAGAGATTATTCACATGTTCTGTCTGCGCACAGAATTTTACAACCAACAACAAGCTGAGAGTCCACATGACCGCTCATACAGGAGAGAAGCCATTCAGGTGTTCACTGTGTGTCAAAAGTTTTACAGTGCACGGCGCGTTAAAACAACACATGATGACACACACAGGAGAGAAGCCCTTTAAATGTGATTATTGCTCCAAGGAATTTAGATCTCAAGGGGATCTAAATCGACATGTACGTACCCACACAGGGGAGAAACCTTTCAAATGTTCAGTTTGTGCCAAGGACTTTAGAGTGCAGAGTGATTTGAAGCGACATATGAAGACCCACACATTCAGCTGTTCATCCTGTGCTAAGGGTTTTGCAAAAGACAGACAGCTGAAAGAGCATATGAAAACTCACAGTAAGGACAGAGCTTTTGTGTGTAGTTTCTGTGCTAAGAGTTACTCACAAATGGGTAATCTGAAGATACACATGAGGATTCACACGGGAGAGAGGCCTTTCAGGTGTTCAGTTTGTGCACGCGATTTTCCACAGAAGAGCTCTCTCAAACGACACATGAGCATGCACACGGCCCAGAAACCATTCAGGTGCTCAGTTTGTCCAAGTGACTTCAGAATCAAACGTGAGCTAATGGATCATACAAGGACTCACTCAGAGGAGAAGTCATTCAGCTGTTCAGTTTGTAAAAAAGATGTTTCTGAAATAAATAAGGAATCCCATTAGAATCCACAATGTCATCTTATTCAGTCACAATTAAAAATCCTTGTATATATGTTGTTCCTGTGAAGAGTGTGTGATTTGGTTCTGAAGCTCACACATGTCACATATATCTACTGTTGAATTATCTACTACATGATTATCATGAAAAAGTTCAAGATTTTTTTGTCACTCATTTTAGAAAGTCAAACCCATGGTTTATATAGACTCATGACACGTACTGTAGAGTGAAGCTTTCAAGCCCTTATTTCTTGACGTTTTGATAATTATGGCTTACAGATAATGAAAACCCAAATTTCAATGTCTCATTATTGGAAACTCATGGTGTCGCACTCAACTCAGCTAATTAACTCAAAACACCTGCAAAGGTTTCCTGAGCCTTTAGACAGATGGATACATAAATACTTTATTGATCCGACAGGAAATACATTTTTTCAGCAGCAACAATGAAACATGATAAAAAATAATGATGCAGCAGTGATTGAATTTATACCGATGTGTTGTATGGTGTGAGGTACAAACTACTTCCAGAGTGTGTCCGTGGAGCCGGACAGGGACAACAGCCTGTCCCTAAAGGTGCTCTCCTGTCCGGTGATGGTGCTGTGCAAGGGGTGCTGGAGGTTATCCAGGATGGACAGATGGACTGCAGGTCATGCTTTCCTCACCAGCTTCTCAAACTGCACGGTGTTCTTCTTGAGGCAGCAGACCACAGCGTACAAGAGGCACACGAGAAAGAACTGTCTGGTAGAACATCAGCAGGAGATTCTGTCAAATGTTAAAGACTTCAGCCTTTTGAGAAAGAACAGGTCTGTATTCTCCCATCAGTCCAGTTTGTGGTCAAGCTGCAGACCCAAATACTTATAACTCTCTAGAACCTCCACAGTGTCCCCCTCTGTGGTCATAGGTTGCAGCTGTGGCCTCCTTCTCCTCCTCCACCTAACCCTTTGATAAAGTGGTTAAAAACATATTTTTATGTGGTGAATGTGAAAATGTTTGGGAATTTTACCAGTACAAGGTAAAAATAAGTCTTCTAAATAAATAAATCTTTATTAAATTGAAATAAGCAATTTTTCTTGTTCAAGGCAAATTGAGTAACTTTGCTTGTTCGTTTGAATGTCCACAATCATGACCAGGACTGGCTCATTGCCACTGACATTGTAAATAAAGAGAAGTAGATTTAGTTCGTTTATTTTAAGGGAAGTAAACTAATTCAATTTAAATTTCATATTGAAATATAAATATAAATAATCTCCATCCATTTGTAGTAAATATATAGGCCTATATCACTGGAGGCACATGCGGGTCGGGGCAGTTTTTAGGTGTCAGGTGTTTTATTCTTTTATTGTTGTTTTATTGTGAAAGGTCCGGTACGCGCGGCGGTGGGCGGAGACGTGCGCGTCCGCGTCCCGCCCACCGCTCTCGGCTCTGTTGTTGTTTTCGCTCCAGCCTCAGCCCGAGGTCTAGGCCGCTCCCGGGCTGTTCGCATGCAGCACAATGGTTCGGCGTCTCCTGGTTCTGTGGAGGGAAGCGACAGGGAGCGCCAGCCGCCCCTGTCCTTCAGCCAGCTGCCCATCGCCACCACGACGCGAGTGAGACGCTTCATCCAGGAGCGGCGGGCGCTGCCTCTGCCCAGAGTGATGGTGGTGTTCTCGGCCGCGGGGGACAGCGACAAACCGGGCAATGCCATGATCAGCTCGGACTCCCCCGAAGGCAGCGCTCGGAAGGCTCCCCCCTCGTCCCCGGGCCCGAACCTGAGTCTGACCAGGCCTCTCCGGTCTTCTCTTGGGGGACAGGAGCAGGAGGTAGGCCCGCTGTCATCCACAAGAGCTCCTCCATCCCGCCAGGCCTGGAGGCTGGACTACACACATCTATTTCAATTCAGCAGGGCTGGAGTCGACTAAAGTCATTCTTGATTGCTAACAAAATACATGCCCTATCGATCGATTAGTCGACTAAAAAGGGGGGCGTGACAAAAGCTTGCAAAGCTATTATGTATCATTATATATCTGACCCAGACTGCACAAGACTAAACCTTCACTGTGTTAATGAAACAAACAACAACAACAATGTATTTATATAAAAACAGATTAAATTTGTGAATCATGAGTTTAATTATACTTTTTACATATAAATGGGCATACATACTTTTTACATATAAATGGGCTACCAAATCTTCAGCTCATTCACTAACTTTGCCCAGCTGCTGTCGTCCCACAGAAATCCCTCTCATCATTCAAATGTTTAGCCAAGAAATAAAATATTAGTTGACTAACACTTCATCAACCGATTAATTGACTAAACAACTAAAGTCCGTGGTGGTGTCATTTGGTTTGAGTTCTATTTTGGATGACACTTTCTCAGAGCCTCATCTCCTCACCCTTAGCTGTAGATTGCCTTCTACCCATCATTGGCATTAGGGATGCACCGATACCGATACTGATACTGGTATCAAATTCATAATGTTTTGAAAACTACACCTTCATGACATCACAAGATGAACTGGCACATTTTGAACTTTAGGGATGAAGACAGACTCATAATAAAGAATTACTCAAACATGTGGATGAAACAAAACACTTGAATGTTTTTGATGAGGTAACAACATGTGTAGAATTATTAGGCGACATGTATTTATGAGGATTCATTTTATAATTGAACAACTACAGTGCTCTCGGTCAATCCAAAATGTTAATAAATCTCAAATCTGAATATTTAAGCAAGTAAAAGTGAAGTTTTGGCTTTTCTTATGTGAAAATCTATGTGTGCACAATTATTATTTAATTAATTATTGGGCAACTTAAGGTGCAGAATTATTACACAACCAAATGAAAAATGAATATTTCCATTCTTCATTCTCTCTTTTATTTTCATCTGTCAGAAAAGTAAACAAATTAAAATTTACAAATAAACATTTCTGACATTTAAACTGCTATACTGTATATAATTTAATATATAACCACCCTTCTTCTCAGTAATGGTCATAAAGCTTCCATTCATGGAGTCTGTCAGTTTCTTGATCTGTTGACTTTTTGCGCAGCAGTGTTCACAGTCTCCCAGACACTGTTCTGAGGTGGACTGGTTTCCTTCACCATAAATCTCCTGTTTAAGAAGGGCCCACAAATTCTCAATAGGGTTTAGGTTAGGTGAGGAAAGGGGCCATGTCATTATTTTTTCATCTTTAAGGGTTTTACTGACAGCGACGCAGAGGAGGACTACCATGGAGCGAAGGGGCATTGTCCTGCATAAAAATCATGGTCCTCTTGAAAAATGCAGACGTTTTCCTCTACCACTGCTTGAAAAAAAAAAAACTGGCAGTAGATTTTGGAGTTTATTCTGAGTCCATCTTTAGCCTGAAAAGATCCAACAACAGCTCATCTAATAATACCAGCCCATACCAGTAGCCCACCTCCATTTGCCTGCGTCTGAGTGGAGCTCTGTGCCCATTACTGATCCAGCCACGGGCCCATCCATTTGCCCCATCAACTCTCATCCCATCTGTCCATAAAAACTCTGAAAAATCTGTCTTTAGATATTTCTTGGCCCAGTCTTGATGTTTCAGCTTGTGTTTCTTGTTCAGTGGAGGTCGGGTTTCAGCCTTCTTTGCCTTGGCCATGTCTCTGAGCTCTGAACACTTTGTACTTTTTGGCACTCCTCGAAGGTTGCACTTCTGGAATATAATGATAATGTGTTCCTGATAACTTCATGTTTGATTTTTTGCCTGAGGAGCTGCCTAATAATTCTGCACACCTTGATACAGGATGTTGATCTCCTTAGGCCACACCCTGTCTCCTTAGACAAATACACATCCCTTGATCTGCTTAAATCCAATAACAGTTATTTCATACAGTTTGGAGTTGGAGAATATGCTTAAAAATCATGATATGGTCAAAATACTCACTTGCCTAATAATTGTGCACACATTGTATAACATGGTTTAAATCTCACCAGATTAAATTTTGCATAAAATACAACCTTTAATATTGAATATTAACAGATGCCAAAAGCCAAAGTACTGATATCAGTATCGGCACAGAAAAAGATGGATTGGTGCTTTCCGAACTGGCATGATGACTGAGGCTACCCTCTTCACCTCACAGCCATAAGGTTACAGGTTCAGTTCCCATGTGGGTGGGTCCTGTCTGTGCAATGTTCTGCTCTAATTTACTCCTCATCAACCCCCAAAACAAGCAGAGCTAGGCACTCTTGAAAGATCCTGCCTCTAGATCTGAAGAGTTGGAAAAAGGCATCAAATGCAGAGGACAAAATAGTTAAAAAAAAAAAAAAAAAAAAGCTAGCAAGAGGGGAGTGTAGAAGACACTTTCCTTTTCCCTCTACTTTGGATTGTCAAAAGTATCTAAACATTTTGTTGTCTAAAGAAAGAGCATTCTTTCATTATCATTATGATGCTGGAATTGGTATCAAGTTTATTCCTTAGTATTGAAATTGAAATGTTAGTATTGTGACAACACTAGACTGGAAGACTGTAATATGAACTGTCCAACTAAACTACAAGGACCTCATGCATTTCAGAACATGTTCAAAGAGCTTAAAAGTACAGGTACAGGATGCGATTGCATTTAATAATTGCATTCCTGTTCACTCAAACTGCGATTTCGATTGGAAGGTGTCTAGATCACTGTGCATCTCTGGAGTCTTTGTGAAGACACTTGGACACATGAGATGTGTCCCTGGCCCCAGCTCTCCACAGAGGGGCTTAACATGAAACAGCACTAATCCTCTTACAGTGCGAGCTCTTGGCTCTGCTCACCTGTGTCTGTGCAGCCTTTTAGTACCATTAACAAACAGGGTATGAATCACAAGAGCACAGATTCCTGCTCAGGATCATGCAAAGTGAATACATAGCTTAACCAATTAATGTCAAAAAGAGCACTTTTTCTAATGTTCCATATGAGACAAAATGTTTACTTAAGTGGTTCCAAGCCAAGTCTTGTGATTTTCTAACATACAGGCTAATACAGGTGAGCTACAGGTGACTACAAATCCTGAAGAACAAAATGGCAACTTTGCTGACTTCTACAGCTCATTATACACATCAGAAGTTATTTTTAATGAGTAAGCAAACTCCAATGATCATAATCCTCCTCAGTTTCACAGACACAGAGCTATAGCACACTTTCTCTGCTAAACACAGACATGAAAATATATACTACTCCTGACTGGACCTTCTAGTAATGGGGTGGTGGGTGATAGTGATGGAATGTTTCCTTCATGTATGTACACTACCAGGCAAAAGGTTGCACACACTTTCATATAGTTTTATTCTTTGACAGTGGCGGTACACTGATTCCCCCCCTTGAGACAAAAAAAACAAACAAAACAACCAGGAGGGGGTGTTTTTTTTCTAAGCACTCATGCTGCCCCCCATGAAATGCTGCCCCATGCTGCTGCCCTGTCCGCCCCTGCCTACGACTGCCCCTGTTCTTTAATTATTTACATTGTAGATTCTCACTGAAGGCATCAAAACTATGAATGATGCATATGGAATATAGGGACCTAAAACTAAATGTAAAAGAACTCACTGGTAATTGACTGGTAGTGTATGACGTCCTTGTGAAATACCATATGAAATCTGTATACTATATGTCAAATGAATGCTATATTTTACTCTGGGGAGTCTAGAATGTTGTGACGTGTGTTTGCAGTTCCCTGAGATCCTGTCGCTAAACGTTGGGGGCACATACTTCACCACACGCCTGTCCACGCTGCAGCGCTATGACGACACCATGCTGGCCGCCATGTTCAGTGGACGCTACCACATACCCCAGGACTCCGAGGGACGCTACTTCATCGACCGCGATGGACACTACTTCGGGTGAGTCCCAAGTCTACCTCCAAATGTCCAGTACTTTTGACAGTGCAATAAATGACAAATGAAACATATCTGCTGCTTCTGAGAATTCATACTTCACTGTGATTGTCTGAGTCTAATTTATTTAACCATTTTGTTTGAGACATATTATGCAAAGTCAACTTTGCAATTCCTAATTCATCCATTTTTACCAAGCTTTTTAACTATGTGAAGTTGTAGTTTGTCAGTTCATATAATCTTCTCTTTAACTGTTAATCCTCCTAGAGTTGTTTAAAATGCGCACTCTGGACAGACTACTTTTTAAATGCATCACAAATCGAAATGCAATCACTTGGAATTATTTATTTATTTTTTTCTTCAAAATGCTGTTTGCCCTTTTAGCGTGTTAGCTGTTGGCCTTAAATCTCCAGCAGAGGCCGATATTTTCTTTGGTCCAACCAGCATCTTAAATATGCTTGAAAAATATATGCACAAAACTTTGTTTGTACACTTTAGTCCAAAGAGGGTAGTGCAAAAATGTGACTATACGGGACTCAGGGCACAGTTGGTAATAAAACACTGTAAGTGTGTATATTTTAATTCGATAATGTGGGAAAAATTACCTAAACCTAGACCTAGACTCTACATATCAGCCCAATTATACTGGCAGAGGTCATCAGCTACTGGTTCCTGTAGATTCTAAACAAACGTTGGCCATGAAAAAATGCATATGGGTCCCTTTGTAATAGTACAGCCCTAGATTAAATAAATATATCAGACAAAAACACAGCTGTGTTGTATCAAGATGTGTGCGACTGTACGACTGAAATGTTTTCTATTGTTTTAAAGGGACGTCCTAAACTTCCTACGAGAGGGAGAGCTGCCACCCCGAGAGCGTGTGCGAGCGGTGCACAGGGAGGCTCAGTACTACTCCATCGGACCCCTGCTGGAGCAGCTCGAGGACACTCAGCCTCTGACTGGGGAGAAGGTCCGCCAGGCCTTCCTCGACCTGCTGCCCTACTACAGAGGTATGACGCCCTACTGTAGAGGTATGACGCCCAACTGTAGAGGTGTGACCATAGACTGTATATAAATGGACATAGCTAAAGGTGCTAGCTGCCGCTTTCCAAATAGGAAGTTCACAAGCGGCTCTTCCGATTCCTACTAACTCCCATTGACTTTATATTATGAAAAGTCCTGTTCATAATATAAAGCCTGGCTACAAATTCACTCCTGGTAACCGTTGGCATCACAAGCTTCATTTGTGTGGCACTGAATGCTATGGGTGAGGTCACACTTGTTTAGTAGACTTTTTATACAGTCTATGGGAATGAGGCCCTACCACCCTACTACTACAGAGGTATGACACCCTAAAATATACAGGTCTATCACACCCTACTACTACAGAGGTATGACACCCTAAAATATACAGGTGTATGACACCCTACTACTACAGAGGTATGACACCCTAAAATATACAGGTGTATGACACCCTACTACTACAGAGGTATGACACCCTAAAATATACAGGTGTATGACACCCTACTACTACAGAGGTATGACACCCTAAAATATACAGGTGTATGACACCCTACTACTACAGAGGTAAGACATCTACTAAAGAGATATGGAGGTGTAATTGAAGGAACAGGGAATTGAATGTATAAGTTTGATCTTATTGCAGATCATGTGCTGGAGCGGGTTTATAAACATCACACATGAAGGCTGCTCTCTCTCTCCCTTTCTCACATTATTATGTCCATGTTTTTCAGACAACCTAGAGCGTATCGTGGAGATTGCCAAACTACGCGCCATGCAGAAGAAGGCCCGCTTTGCCAAGCTGAAGATCTGTGTTTACAAAGAG
Organism: Boleophthalmus pectinirostris; assembly: GCF_026225935.1. NCBI lineage: Eukaryota > Metazoa > Chordata > Actinopteri > Gobiiformes > Gobiidae > Boleophthalmus > Boleophthalmus pectinirostris. The sequence continues at coordinate 1,059,080 of NW_026571018.1, read as the reverse complement.
GAGATGCCCATAACGCCGTACGAGCGGCCGCTCTTTAACTCTCTGCGCTTCGAGCGCTCGGACAGTGAGGCTAAGCTGTTTGAGCACCACTGTGAGGTGGACGTGTCGTTTGGGCCGTGGGAGGCTGTGGCAGACGTCTATGACCTGCTGCACTGTATTGTGAGTGACCTGGCAGAGCGTGGCATCTCCGCAGAGCAGCAGTGTATCGGAGTGTGTGACAAACACCTCATCAACCACTACTACTGCAAGAGACCCATCTACGAGTTCAAGATCACCTGGTGGTGACACAATGAGACATGTACCTACGCTGAGGACCAAGCCTGCAGCTCCAATACAATCCTATGGATGTGTAATGCCCTACTTTAGGTTTAAGAGACTTTATATAGCTGTAGACAATAGCTACACATCAAATGTTTTATTTCAGGTTAAAAACTGTCATGTAGAACACTTGACCCACTCTATGCCTCATGTAAGTTTGTGATGGTTTCATAAAAACTAACCATTGTTTAACCAATGCTGCAGCTCAGGGGCCATATAAAGCTCGTTTAAGCTCCGCACCAGGTTAGAACTGCTGTGTAGAACTTTATGATCCCAATTCCTCCTCACATTTGCAACGATGTCCACAGCAAAACACTACTTCCATTTGAATCCTACTTTTAAATGTGCAAGAGCTACACATAATCCACTACGGAGCTATGAAGTGTTGTTTTAAACTGAATGTTTTCTAAGAGCGTTGTCGCTCCAGGCCAACACTGCACTATCACAACAGAACCCTGACTGTTGCTCTTGCGTTTATGTTATAATATAGATGTTATTTATTTAATATTGTCTTGCATAAATGTTTTTATATCCAATACCATGTGTAAATGTGTTGTTTTTACCTTTGGCTGCACCTCAGGGCTTAGTCCTGGACCTTTATCGGTTTGTTACGGATTATTTACTTGGCCTACCTTTTGTGCTCCTGTCTGATTAGGAAATGAGTAGGTTTCTTTGTTTGTTTATTCACTGACTGATGCATGTCTGTAAAAGTAATTATGATCTGTTAAAAAAATCACTTTAGTTCCTTGAGACAGCAGCCAGAGCCAGAGGCTCGAAAATACACTTTATACAGTTTATATGAACTCCAGTGACCTCCGACTCATACACTGATGACCTCTGACCTCCGGCTCATACACTGATGACCTCTGACCTCCGGCAGGCGTCAATGATGCAGCAGGTATGCGTGTCTCTGAGTTCGTGGGCAGTAATGTAGCGTTCTCATGGTTCTCATTTATTATAATCTTTATTATTTAATTTATTTATTATAATCTGTCATCGTGAACAATCTCATTGTTTATTATCATGAACATTCTCACTTGTTCTGACGTTAGCATGGGACAAGCTAACAACAGACGTTCGATTTAACGGTCGAAATATCACCGTTTCTAAAAATTAGAAGGATATTCCAGTCAGGCTGGCGCCACCTAGTGTCACCGCTCCAATTCATTTTTCTCCAGGTTTCTGCGGAGTGAAACCGGCTGATGAATCAGGTTAGGGATAGTCCAGATCTTCGCTACAACTGTGGAGTTTTTAATTATTTGGATTGGATCAACCGTTTATTTGATGATCAATTATTCCTTCAATGAGTTAATAATCGGGGTTGTTTTGGATAGTGAAAAGCCCGTGAGCATCAGCTCCCAGTGCTGCTCAAGTATTTCGACTAAATACAGACTGCAGACAGTAGGCTGCAGACTAAATCATGTTTCCTGTGGATTTCCTAGTTTGTCTTAAAAATCTCTTCTCTCTGCACATGGGATCGACCCAGAACTCAGTTTTATTTCTATAATAATTCTTTTGTATAAGAAGTCTTTTCTATTCTACCATAAAGACCAGCTGCCCTCCCTCAGATCTCCCATGAACAGAGCAGAGCCTGTTTTCCAGCAGCCTCGTGTCCCTGTGTGGAGCTACAGTGGAATGCTGTCTTTATTATGTGGGTGCTTCTGTTTCATACTCTGGTTCTGTGTGTGATGGTGTGATCTGTGTGCTCCAGGCTGATGTTGTGGAGGGCCCAGCTGACCCCAGCGTGCTCCTCAACTCTATAGGTGTGAATGTGAAGGTGTGCAAGGAGCTGCTGGTGCAGATCCAGGCCAGTCTCGACCGTGTGGAGGCTCGGAGAGGGCAGAGTCAAAGGACTCGCTCTGTCCAAGGGCCCTCACACTCTGCTGCTGGCCGTGCGGTGGGGCCCCCTTCTGCTTGCTACACTCTCTTCCGCCTTCTGCCTCAAGACAGTGAGTGGGCCAAGAACCTGGAGAGGCAGCTCCGCACACACACATATGAACTGCTGCCCAAGGAGCAGCTGGAAGCAGCCCTCAGGTTTCTGACTGAGGGGCCCACGGAGGAGTGCACCCTGTACCAGACAGCTGAAGGGCCCACACAGGGGCCCTCAATGTGCCAGTGTGCAGAGCACCTGTCTGCAGAGCACCTGTCTGCAGAGTATGTATCTGCAGAGTATCAGTCAGCTGAGGGGTCCACGGAGGGGCCCACCTTGTACCAGTCTGTGCTGGACTTCTCTCTTGAAAACACACAAGTACGGTGGTTCTAGGAAATGATCTGGTTTGTGTCCTTTTTACTCTGGGGATATAGAAGTAATGTAATGTCTTGTGTGACCAGGAGCAGCAGCTGAGAGGAGGAGCTCAGATGCAGGACCTCAGTGACTGCAGTAAGACTACAGAGCAACACTGACACAGTAACATGGGCCATTTTGAGTGTGACGTGTGCTTGTGTTTGTGCAGGATGCCCCGGGGAGAGCAGTGAAGAAGGCCCCCCAAGCTCCCTGCCGCCCTCTATGTAACACCACAAGACACGCACACATTCTTTTCCAGTTCATTTCACTTTGTGTACCTGATTTTGTGACAAAAAAAATCAACTTCACATTTTATAATCTTGCCCAAATGTGAGGTTCCAATAAAATCAAAGCTAAACTATATATTTTCAGACAAATAATTCCATTTTTTTCCATGCTCAGAAAAAAAACAACAGCTAGTCATATGTATTATTATAATTTTTATTTTATTTATTATTTATTAAAATCTCATTTGAAATAATTATTTCAGAGCTAATTTTAGAGAGTCGTGTTTGTGCATGTGCCCACTGCCTGTGTCTGAGTGAGCAAAAAGCTGTACCCTGGACAGTAATGAGGGAAACAGTCCTAATCCATGTCTTTTCTTTTCACTGATGCCAGGGCTCTGCTGCACATAGAAGAGGGAGACATCTCTAGTATAACCCACTCTCCTCCTCCTCATCAGAAGATACACAGTCTCCTCTTTAAAAGACATTTGGCCCCTTGTAACAGCACCCCACGAAGCACAGGTACCAACAGCTCTGCCCACTGTGTCAAACAAACCCCAACACAGCCATTTTACCATCTGAGAATGGTAACAAATCAAATTCTAATTGTGACGGAAGACTGGCTTTAATTGACAGTCATTCTAGACATTCATTTTTGCATTTGTGCTAATGAGCCCACAGAGGAGACCTGAGAAGACAGAGTAGACCTGTTCTATTGATAGGTTGCAGTGAACCAGGGGGGTGTTCTACCTGCATCTCTATGGTGGAATTTTCAACAGTTACCATGGTGGCACAATGCACACTTTGGCAAATACAGACAAAAAAGTTTTAAGATCAACAAAAAACATGATTACGTGAACTAAAGTGATTAGTTAGTTTGCAATTGTAATTTTATATGGAAAGACTTGTTTAAACGCACGCATCATCTCACCCAGGGGTCTCCAAACTTTTTTCCTCCGGTGAATTACCTTTACCAAACGAAAGTGCCAGAGACCTCCTCATTTTAGCGGACGCTAGAAATTGAGTAATTTTCAGAGCCACAGCCTTCGATTGGGACAGTTAGAGGCCTATAAAACATACACCACTATCCATTTATTAGTGCAGAAAGGAAAGTTGGGCATGAAAATGATACATTTACAATTTTAACAGTCATTCTATTCATCAAATTTGAGTTATTCAGCACAAAACTTATAATTCAGAAATTCTTTGGCAAGCTACTTGGAAAGTGGTGGAGAGCTACTGGTGGCTGCTGAGCTACAGGTTGGAGACCCCTGATCTAATCTGTTGTAGTTCCAACTAAGTCTCTTTCTAGCCAGACTGTGTTAAAACAAAGCCAGATTAATGCTCTGTTAGAAGCTCTGTTAGTCAAATTGAGTAACAGAGCTTCTAACAGAGCAGTGCTTTCAGTTAGCTTCACACACCCCCAGACAATGTATATGGCATTAGCTGTATCAACAGGTTGTACTGTGCAGGGTGTGTTCTGTGCTTCCTACAGGTGTCCAGCTGATTTCTGACATTTCCCATCTGGTGAGCAGCCCGTATGCCTCACAAAGCTACTGCACAGCTGGAGACAAGTCAGCCAACCTCTCTGTAAGAACATAAACATGCTCCTCTAGAGAGTCAGCACATGGACTTCTGCATTCAGCCTGTTTTACATCTCTTTACATTTCAGCAGCCAAACTCGTACCCAGTGGTTCGAGCAGCAGCAAGGGAGCAGCACCAGCGAGACAGAGACCTGGAAGCCGGCATGAAGAGAGCGCAGGAGGAGCTGCTGTTCGGTATGTCACCCCAAGGATCACTCACTGTGTCCGTCTTCAGTCTAGTGCAGACTCACTCTAAGTACCCCTCTTTATTCTGAAGAGTCTGAGAGAACAGCTGAAGGAGAGGGCCAGGGAACAGCTGAAGGAGAGGCCAAGGGAACAGCTGAAGGAGAGGGCCAGGGAACAGCTGAAGGAGAGTCCCAGGGAACAGCTGAAGGAGAGGCCCAGGGAACAGCTGAAGGAGAATCTGAGGGAGCAGTTGAAGGAGAGGCCAAAGGAACAGCCGAAAGCAGGGCCCAGGGAACAACTGAAGGCGAGGCCCCGGGAACAGCTGAGGGAGAGGCCCAGGGAACAGGTAGGGCAGATTGTTCGTCCACTAATCCAAAGGTTGGCAGTTCGATTTCCACTCTCCGTATAAACATCATTAGTAGAGTGGTCAGATCATCTGACCCACAGGTTTTGCTGTGCGATCGCAGCTCCCACAGATACTGTCGCTGTGTCCATGGGGAAGACACATAACCCACCTCACCCTCAGTTTTTGCGTACACTGGTGTGTGAATATGTGTGTGTGTGAATGGGTGAGTGGTTCCTTAATGTAAAGTGCTTTGAGTACTTAGAAGGTGCTTGACCATTTACTATTTAACAGTTCAAGGAAAGGCCCAAGCAACAGCTGAAGAAGAGTCTGAGAGAACAGCTGCAGGAGAGTCTGAGAGAACGGCTGCAGGAGAGTCTGAGAGAACAGCTGCAGGAGAGTCTGAGAGAAGAGCTGCAGGAGATTTTAAAAGAACAACTGCAGGAGAATCTGAGAGAACAGCTGGAGAGGCCCAGGAAGGAGAAGTTAACACCAAAGCCTGGGGATTGGCCTCACATCATCAGCTGTACATGAATAATATGGGCATCAGGTGAGGCTCCCTCAGAGACTGCTGCACACATGTAATCTCAGGGTTTAACTGCTTGTGTCTGGTTTGATTTCAGAAGTCACCTCACACTGGACAATGAGCCGGACAGTGCTGAAAAGGTCTTTTAAGCCTGTGTTCATCAATCTACTAACATACTGTTTTTGGGCAGTGAAATTATGTATTGGTTAGTGGTCGGTAAACATTACTTCAAAATAATATTACTCAAGTAAAAGTAGTGGTCCAAGAAATTAAAAGAGTGAACAAGTATTGAGAGAAACAACAACTCAAATGAGATTAATTTAAAAAGTAACTGTCGGGACATAACCTTTGATTTGTAAGGATAAGGATTGAATTTACTGTAACTGAAAGTACCAGACAATAATGCACCCAATCTGATATTTACAAAGGATAGACAGATGGATAAAAATGATAAAACTAAACATATCTGAAGGAGCTGCAAGAAACCCAAATGTTCAGATTATTTCATATTGTCTACATAAAGCTTTTGTCGCTTCTAGACTGTGGACAGTCTTCAAGTTAACTACCGTGTGTGAGTCCACAGTCTGAAAAGGAACCACAATTTTTACTCTAGTGAGAGTACTGCTACTTCCATGAAATATTACTACGTAAGAGTAAAAGTATGCTGCTGGAACAGTACTCTGAGAAGTACAATAAAAAAAAAAAGTTACTCAAGTAAATGTAACTGAGTACTAGACCTGTCTATCTCGACTTATCGTTCAATACATGACAGATGGAACAATTATTTTTGGGGTAAATATTTATTGTGGGTACTTTTTCTTTGACTTTGTGCTGTTGGGGAAGTATTATTTTTCTGTACTACGATAAGATTGGAGCTAAAAACGTTAGAAACATCATTTCCACGACTCATTGTAGATACATAACATGGTTTACAAATTTGGGCTGTTGATTTTTCCACTGCTGTACAGGACTCTGCACTGGTGTGTAAAGTGGTCTCCAGAGCAGAGAGCCGAGAAGGACAGGAGCCAGGGAAGAGCCTACCCGGTACTCGTCTATCTGAGCCGTCTGAAGTCTGCTGCTCACCACATGAACAAGGTAATGATGACAATAAAGTGATGCACTGCTTGTCCAGTCAGACTTGATTTAGTGGGTTAGTACTGGTCGTCAGTATTTATCATAGTTTTACGTCAGTTAAGTGATAAAAATACAGGAAGTAGTGCTGAGTTCTGAGTTTTATTAGTTTAGTCATAACGACTGTGTAATTTAGACAAGTTTTGGTTGCTAGGTAGCAGTTATGGAATTACCTCTACGTATGTCACATCTAGTGCCCATTGCCAACCAGGAAATAAAATTATACACTTAGAAGGAAAACTAGAATCATTTTTTAATTATGTGAGTAAGAGAGTAGTTCAACCTTGTAAAACATGCATTCTTACTGTAAGCGGAGCCTCTCCACAGATCTAACCTGCAACTTGGCCTACATATATTTAATGCCATACTATGGAAGATTCCAGACAAAGGAATAGCATCCATACAGGGAAGCAGGTGGCTCATATCCTGGCTCACACAACATTGATATGTAGCATTTGTAGCATTTTGAATTCTACACATGCATCTGGAACGGCTCTCACTGAAATAAATGGGGAAAACTGGAGCATCATGGTTATTTGAAATTATGTGATGGAAGCACCATAAATCATCATTTTCAGATCCAGTTGAGTGAAAAGCACAAATACACAAATACTGTCCACAAATACACAAAGCGCTTCTTTCTGCACACTTTTCACAAACAATAGTCTGTATTGATGTGAAAATAAGCTGAGGTATGTCGTGTCATGTTTGTTGTGGTTCATTTGGGCGCTTTGCCACAAACGGGATTGTTCCTTGTACAGCAGGCTCACTCCCCTGCAACACCCTGGGTTCTTCTGAGTTTGTGAACTCACAAATATCAGGAGAGTTCATGGTGCTGTGTGAGGTTAGGCGGCTCACCCTCCAGAAGAACTTATATTGTGCACCTTTAAAAGGAAAGGAAAATGTGAAATAATTCATAACAATAAGAGCTGTGTGTGTTTTCAGGTGAGCCACAGTGGGCGTCTCTTCTGACTGACAGTTACAGGTGTGTTGTTAGTTTATTTCAACCACATTGTTAAAACAGTGACAAACTAGTGTCAGGAAGGTCACGGTAACGTTGTGTTTTTGTGCTTGTTCTGATCGGTTGTTACTTGTCCTCAGAGCTCACTCCACTCTGGATGACATCCTGCAGGCTCATTTGCACGACTGAACCCCATCAAATCCAAGATCCATGTTAAAACCTCTCCAGCATGATGAGAAAACAAAGTTATAACATCGTAGAAAGCACAAAAAGCTACATTTAGTATACTGCCTCCTCTTTAATCGTAAACCCCGACACTTTTGGTGACCAGTCATGGATCTCCTCCTCTAATACACTGGAAGATGACTGAATTTAATGAATGATTAATTAAATAAATATATATATATTTTTTTTTTAATTCTAATTTTATAATACATAATGATTCTCTGGTTCAAAAAAGTTTGTTCTGTCTTCAGTTTTGGTTTATTAGAGGACCCAGATTACACAAAGTAGACCCTTGTGAGCTTTAGGCCATGTTACAGTTGTTTAGGGCTGTTCTAAAATATTGAAATATCAATATATTGTATCATTTAATGTGATGATACAGTATCAATAGCTTGGGCTGCTGTATCGATATATCACCAACATTATTTTTTGGTATATTTTACTCAATTATTTTGTTACAGCTACAGTTATGTTGCTTGTTCAGAGGAAGGAAACTCGTTTTTGCGACACATTTGACATTTTCACTGTTTTGAGGATTAAAATGTTTGTATTTCATATGAACTTTGCACAAAAAGTGATTTAATAAAGACTTTTAGTATCCACAGACATGATTTAGCTTTTATTTTTTATTGAACCGAATCAAATTGATATGAAATATATCAAATCCAAAGTGCACTGTATCGAGATATGATATATGTAGATATATAGAGGTATTGTGACCTATGTATGGAGGTCTGTATCGTATCGGCAGTGATCCCCAGCCCTACTGTCATTCCCTCCTCAAAAACAGACCTACAGTTGTGTTTTGTTTTATTCACACATTTGAATAACCCTTTATTATTAGTCTATCTACCGCTCCAATGCTTCACTTTTGTTTTTGACACTCTGAGTCCCCTCTTCCATTTGCTCTCTGCGCTAAGTCACTCCCCCATCATGCTATCACTACACAATCTGTGTGCATCCCCCTAATGAAACTACTGCACATTGCCTCATCTGTTGTGTTGTGATTCGTGTCATGCTTTTGTATATTTATGGAGAATTGTCGTTAGGGAGCATGGGTTACGCTTGAGGGTGGAGCACAGGACAGAATCTTACAGTTAACTGTGAGGAGGGTTTGAAGAGAGCCTGGAAGAGCTCACAAAATGACTGAAACATGCTCGGAGAACATGTAAAAACCTCTTCTGTTATGTTTTTGATAAGAGGACAATGTTATAATATGGTAGAAAGTTCACAAAGTTGATCTTGCATAATACCCCATTTTTAAAGAGTAAATAAATATTAAGAGGCCAAAGTGGCAAAAAGAGACCAAAATGAAAATGTACCAGCTCCTTTGGCTGATGTTAAAGTCAGGCCCTTTAAATAAACCCCTTATTTATATTCCCTTTAAAACAATACAGCACATAAAAGCATTTTTAAAAAAACAAACTTTTCTTAGATGAAGCAGTCTTTATGAGGTGGTTTCTGTGACTCTCATTTTCATGTTTCTGAAGAGAATCCCCATCATGAGCTCGTTAATTACAAAGTGAACAGCTAAATGGTTTCTCTACACTGTGGATGCTCATGTGTTTCCTTCAATCCCCTTTTTCTATAAAACTCTTGGTATAATGTGGACAGCTGAAAGGTCTCTCTCCCGTGTGACACATCAAGTGTTGATTTAAACCACTCTTTCGTATGAAGTCTTTGCGACAAACTGAACATCTGTATGGTCTCTGTCCTGTGTGAATCTTCATGTGGTGTTTTACGTCACACTTTCGTCTGAATTTCTTTTCACAAATTGAACATCCGAAAATGTTCTGGTCTGAGTGAGTAGTCATGTGTTGTTTGAGAGAATACTCAATAGTAAAGGTCTTTGCACAAACCAAACAGCTGAATGGTCCTAGCCCAGGGTCTCAATTGTGAATCCTCAAGTGGCGTTTCTCTTTATTTTGAAGTTCTTTTGACAAACTGAACACTCGAAAGATTTCTCATCTAAGTGAGTAGCCATGTGTCTCTTCAAATTCCCTTTCTCTGTAAATGTCTTTTCACAAACAGAACACCCGAATGGTCTTTCACCAGTATGAACCCGCATGTGTATCTTTAGATTACCTTCAAGTGTGTAACTCTTTGAGCAGAAAGAGCAGCCAAACAGTCTCACTCCTGTGTGAATGCTTTTGTGTACTTTCAAAGAACTCTTTTCTGTAAAACCCTTTCCACAAACTAAACAGCTGAATGGTCTCTCCCCTGCATGTCCTCTCATATGTCTGTTTAGATATGCCCTGTACTGAAAGACTTTTCCACAGTGATAGCATTTGTGTAGTTTGGCTGGGTCCCTGGCCACACTCCTGTCTGCACTAGCACTGTCGCTGCGAGCTGGCTCTTGCAGCTGTTCAGTCAGATTAGTGTGTGTTTGTAGAGTGGCTCTTTCAGCTGTCCAGTCTTCAGAGTTGTCAGTGTCAGAGGAGCTGTTTAAGCCTGGTTCTGCTCTGCTCTCCTCTTTCAGGGTGTGATAAACTGTGGAATCCTCTTTCTCCTTTTCTCCTTTTCATTCTTCACAGTTACACAGATGTACTCAGATGTAGATTGTCTCTTGGAGAACATCCAATTTGATCTTCACCTCCTCTGGTTCTTCTTTAATGTGGAGCAGACACCTTTGGATACCTGCAGGATGAAGAACAGATGAAAAAAGATAAGGTTATTTGTTATAACTTCTTTTTTAAAAAGGTTCTATATTTTGGACATTTGACTCTTGTGAACTTTAAGCCATGCTAGAGTGTAGTTCCCTCCTCAAAAACATACCTGGAGTTGTGTTTTGTTTCATTCACACTTTTCAGTAATCATTTATTATTAGTCTGTCTACACCTGTCTGCTCCACCTGTCGAGGTTTTCAAGTTAACAGCTTCCTTTACCTTAGTAGAGATTGGCAGTTTCAGAGTGGACACATTTCAGAGCCCTTTTGGATTTATTACAAACTGGTTTTAGCCATATTTGGCAACCCCAAATACAAGGTGAACACATCAGATAGGCTAATGCTGATTTATTCTTGGTTATAAAAAAGTCAATTGAGTTTTGGGGGTTTTCAAGACAATTATCCAATCAGAAAGCAGAATGAGCCTCACATGAGGCTCTCATTTGGGTTGCCAGTTTCAATGCTGAAGTCCAGTTAGTTTAAACCTAAAATGCCTTTCTGTCTTGTCTGATTCCCTAAACTCCAGCACCTGCACCAATCATGGATCAGTGCTAGTGCAGCCTCTGCAGCTCAGAGAGGGAAGAGGTTTGTCCATATACTGAGAATGAGGGGAAAAAAAACTGGTGTCATCTACAGGTTAAGGCAGTGGCCATGCAGGTGGTACCTGCAGCACGTCCCCTCTTGTCCAGTAAATACAAGAGTACAGTGTCTCACCTGCACAGTGTGACTCCTCGTGTCACTCACTGCCCACACTGGAAGAGAGAACACAAGGCTTCACACTCATTTATATGCTTAATAATGGATATTAACATGTTTCTTTAGGGAAAAAAACATAATTAAAGAGGCTGATTATTTAAGCCAGTTGTTCTCGATTCATACGTCATGTTTGCTCATTATTTGGGCTGTTTTATGAGAAACTACAAATATAGACAACGTGTCCCCTTTTAGTTTTCAGTCCCACAGAAGATCACAGTGTGTCAAACATGCACTGGCTGTCCTTCTTAAGTCGCATTTCATTTCTCTTTCCTCGCTTCCTTCTCTTTGATTCCTCTCTTCGATCCTCAGTTTTTCAGACGTCAATCAAATGCACCATAATAAAACAAATATGATTGATCCACAAAGGAAATGATTTGGACACAAGAGTCACTCATCACAATATAATAGAATAACAAAGAGAAAAAAATAAAATAAATGGTAATAATAAAATCTAAATAAGTAGCAAAAATAGCAAGAGGCCGGTGTGAACTAAGACATAATTCTATAAATGTAAAAATACAGTATAGAAATGTAGGAACACACGTCTCAGTTAAATACAAGAGGCTGTGAGAAGAAACAGCACAAATATGAAATAATGATTGACAGCACAACTTTGGGTTTTCTATGACATAAGGGTGAGTTGTTGTACAGTTGTAGGGAGTATTATCTGTCCCTCTATAGTCTGCTGCAGTGGGTGAGCAGTAGTGTCCATGATGGAGAGCAGTTTGTCCGGTGTCCTCGTGTCTTGTACCGCTGGTTAGGAACCCGAGCTTCCTGTTTTTTAGGAGGGAGGAGAGATGATATAAACTCCTCACTGAGACCAATAAAGTTGAATTATTTTATAAGATGTCTGGCTCCAGAAGCCTTCCTCAGGTTTATTCCTTCCTTCTGTGGTTTTCTTTGGGACACCACTTAATATGGCAAAATTGATTGACAACTGAAAAATGGAGGATCAAGGAAAGGAATGAAGGATAGTGTGACCAGAATGTCAAAATCTAAAACTGGGACTCTCTCGGTGTGTGGTGGTTCATAAATACAAAACTGTGAAACCAGTGTGTGATTAAGGAAAATTGTTAATTGCACTCTGCCCATTCATGACAAACATATAAGTCAGTATCGTCACATTTTCTTTGTGTTTTGGTCATTTTTAAAGCTGCTTTTCTGTATTTTACCTAAACAAATGTCAATGTATGCCTCTCTTTACTGTTGGCAGGTATAAAATTGGTCAAAAACAAGGACACCTGGGACATTTCTTGCATTAAACTGGACAAAATGATGGATGGATGAATTTGCAGAGACAGGGGACACGGGGCTCAAAACTGGAACTGTCACGGGTCAATAGAAATCTGGGTCAATGAGAAGGAAAGGAACTTCTAAAGCGCATTTAACTAGTTTTGGATGCGCTGCTGGTTCTGGGTCAGTCCGCAGGGGGCAGGGCGCAGGGCGCAGGGCGTAGGACTGTGCGCTTTGAGCGTCCTGCTGCAGCGGCTCGAAACTCACCTGTTGTCCCCGTCCTCCGGCTCCTGCTTCAGCTTCAGCTCTCAACACTCACCACTGCCCCCTAGTGCCGTTTGATGAGTTTTCCTGCTAACCTAGACCTACATTACATTCTGTTGCATGAAGTTTGAAGCAGTGGGTAAAAGTGTTTTCCAAATGGTAGCCTATTATAAATGGTGTGCAAAATGTCCAGAGCAGTGGATTTAAATGAGCACATGATCATGCTGTATACTCACTTGACTCTGGTTTTACAAATTTTGTCAAACCAGTTTCATAATTAACCTCTCTGGATCAGATCTCTTAACTAAGCCTTAACTAATGGTGTCACAGTGAGGAATCAGTGGATCTAGAACGTGCTGTTGTGTCCTTAGGCAAAACACTTGAGCCACACTGCCTAGTATTAATGTGGTCTGTGAATGAGATCTGTGTGGTGAGTGGGGTGGCGGAGGAGAGTGGCAGCCTGGCTTCTGTCAGTCTACCCCAAGGCAGCTGTGGCAACAATACTAATTTACCATCACCAAATGTGGAGCGAAAGAATAATGTATGACAAACACAAACACACCCAAATGTAGTATTATTATTATTATTATTATTATTATTATTATTATTCATGTTAATGGTAGGTCAGCCCATGGCTTTAGTAGACCAAGAACCTTTGGTCTTGATTGAGGCTCATTTAAGACAAAAATCACAAATAAAATGACAGAAGGCACACAGGGCCATGTTTTGATTCTTTCATTTGGTTTAATACACTAATGCTTGAGTAAAAACAATAGACAAACACTGAGTCTCGCACGTTACAGAAGCAAACCTCTGTTTCCACAAGTCACACACGACTGTGACAAGGCCTCAAATGTGTGTCCAGTCAACTGCCCACCCCACAGTCCTTCTGTTCGCCCAAAGGACCTGGTGAGCTCCCCACAGTCCCAGCAGGATCTGGACCAGCTTTAACTCACTCAGACCTGGACTGGATTCTGTTTGTGAACTGAGGATGTCCATATGTATCCACAAGTCTCTCACCTGTGCTCATTGGTCAGATATGGAACTGTGACTTGACAGATACATCATGGTGTAATCAAATTAAAGTACATCGTTTATTTACTCAAGTACTATTTTTAATGTGTGGAGTATTTTTTAGTCTTTAACAGGTGCCTACAGCAACACATGAGAAATCCTACTATCATGAAATGATGTGATCATTTATTACTGGACACAAAATGTTCACACTGCCTGATAGTATCACATGATTTCATGATCGTTTTCACATTAAAACATAACACAAAATTATAATGATGTGAAATGATGCGATATTGAAAACATGTGCATACAGCAACACTGGAAGATCAGTCCACCTTTGTGTGCTTGTACCATTTGTACCAAGGCTTAGACAGACGCTGGTATGGACAGATGGTTCGAGACAAAGCTACATCTTCTGTTATCACACCTGTGGCAGAATGAACTTTTGGAGGCAAGCTATGGGAGAAAAGCCTTGAGTCACCCTCTCGACGCAAAGCTGAGAGGAGTAAAGTCAAGTCCCTGCTTAGTTCTCGCTCACAGCCTATGGCTGTGCACAGAAGCAGCACTGTTCCTCCTGCCACTGTGTTACATAATCCAGCAACAAACAGGAAAAATGCAGTAATCCAACTGGTGTTTACTGGTGTGTTATTGCTCAAAAATACCTCAAAGAAATTACTGTTCACATGATCGCCTCTCCACAGATCTGACCTGTAACTTGTTGACCAGCTGTGGTCACCTGCTTGTCTCCGTGGAGACAGATGACTGATACAATACAAGCAGTTGGTGAAAAAAAGTACATGATGCATCTTTAAGTAGATCTATGTTATAATTTTACTCCTGCATAAATATTTTTGACTTTACTTGAGAAAGTAACTTGAGTATTTCCTTCAGTGCTGCCTGTGTGTGTGTCACAAGTTCCTCTCACACACCTTCTGACCCACATCACTGTGCGTGCGTCTTCATGTGGATCTCGAAGCGGCTCTTCTGAATGTAACTCTTGGCACAGACTGGACAGCTGAAGGACTGCTGACGTGTGTGGATCCTCATGTGCTGATTGACTTTACTCTTCTCTGTAAAACCCCTGGAGCAAACCGAACACCTGAAAGGTCTTTCGCCTGTGTGCGTCTTCATGTGTGCTTTGAGACTGTTGTCGTATTTAAATGCTTTTGCGCAAATCAAACAGCTGTAAGGTTTCTCTTCAGAGTGGATTCTCATGTGTATCGTGAGATTCCCTTGTGTGCCGAACCCCTTTCCACATACAGTACATTTGAACGGTGTCACTCCAGTGTGATAGGTCATGTGTTGTCTTAGTCGAGCCCTGTCGATGATGGCTTTGTCACAGATAGGACACCTGAAAGGTCTCTCTCCTGTGTGGGTTATCATGTGTTGTGTTAGATGACTCTTCACTATGAAATCTTTGTCACAAAGTGAACACTTGTACGGTTTCTCTCCTGTGTGTGTCCTCATGTGTATCCGTAAAATACTTTTTTGCGTGAAGGCCTTAGAGCAGTAGGAGCAGACGAAAGCTCTATCTCCCGTATGTGTCTTCATATGCAGTTTGAGAAGATGTTCTGTTGAAAATTCTTTGGGGCAAAGAGAACACTTGAATGGCTTTTCTTCCAAGTGTGTGTTCATGTGCGCTTTGAGACTGTTGTCATACTTAAACCCCCTGTCACAAACTGTACACCTGTATGGTTTCTCCTCCGTGTGGATTCTCATGTGTACTTTTAGATTGCACTTGGACACAAAGTTCTTGGCACAGACTGAACATTCGAAGGGTCGCTCTCCAGTGTGCGTCCTCATGTGTGTCTTTAAGAATGTTAAGAAGCGATACACCTTCCCACAGTGAGGGCATTTGTGAGGTTTGGTTGGGTCGGCAGCATCACTTACGTCTCCACTAATGCCGTCACTGAGAGCCGACCCCTGCAGCTGTTCAGTCAGCTCTGTTTGTGGAGTGAGACTTTCAGCTGTCCAGGCTTCAGAGTCATCTGTGTCAGAGGAGTGTGCTTCACCTGGCTCTGCTCCGTCACTGTCCTCCTCTGCGTCCTCCTGTGCATCCTCCTCTTCACTCTTCACTATAACACTGATGTACGGACACTCCAGGTTCACTTCCTCTTGTTCTTCCTTAATGTCACATGGAGCTGAAGAGGAGTCTTCTAATATCTGAACACCTGCAGGACACATCACAACTTTGCACTTTATATTTGAACCAATTTGAACTAGAGTGCGGCTGTAAAATGAATTCAGTTGAACTCTGTTTTTAATACCCAAGATTTAAAAAAAAAAATAATAATAATAAAAATTGTGAAATCAAGGATTATTATGAAACCACTAAGTGATTACACAGATATAAGGCCACATGGTAATATCTGATTTAACCCTTGTGCCTTGTTAAGTGAAATTTGTGTATCTGAAGGTACATTTATCATGACAACTTTGGCTGTGGTAGTTTGATTGCAATGAAAATTCATGTGTTTTTACAGAATTTAGAGTTTCGTCCTGATCTGACCAATTTTGGCAAAGTGAGAAGTTTTGTAGACACACTGCGTGTTTTGGAAATTTGTGTATCCATTGACTTCTATTATAAACTCATTTTTAACCCCCTCTCAAAATCAAAGTGAACATAATTTATAGGCTTATTATAGGATGTGTGTATGTGTATGTGTGTATACACACATACACATATATACATATGTACATACTTGTATCCATATGCATACACGCACAAATATGTTTTCGTTTATGGTCGTACAAACTATCCATGTGAAACTAAAACTGGCACAAAGTTCAGTGCTTTCTTTGTCAGCACAACATGGTGTCATAATATGCACATGGCGGCAGGGGGCTGTAGAACTGCAGTCTTGAAAGATTTCCAAACTGAACCTTATCGTTATTTGTTTGGGACTGGATCCACAAAACTGCCAAATTTATCTTATGGCTTAAAGTCCTTTTAACTGACAGGAAACGTGTCTCTGGGGTTGAATAATGGCACCACTTTCTGAAGCTAGAGAAGACTTTGAACTTTGAGCCAGTTTTTGTTTCTCTATAATTACTTAGCCTATCCACATTAAAGAAAAACTCGCTCCAAGTTCAACATCTTCTCTGTTAAGATAAATAAACACAAGGGAAATATGTTTTACACAATAGCTTCAGAAAGTGGAGCCGTTATTCAACCCCAAAGACGTAACTGTTGTCTGCTAAAAGGACTTTAAACCATAAGATTAATATGGTGTATTTGCAGAGAACTAATCCTAACAAATAAAAATAAGGTTCAACATATGGAACGTCACTTATTTCTTACAAACATACATTTCCCATAGTTATAGAAGGCCTCTGCTCTTCATCTGTTCACTCTTCACAGTGAACATGGGACACGTGTGTGCTGTGCTTAACAGCAGTGCCATAACTAGATCTAGTCAAATGGAAATGAGCTCAAAGCTACAATCCAGTGTGTTTTCCACATGTGCATCATGGATGTTCATGCACCATCCAAACCAAATAACACTGAACTAAAAACACAGAAGTCCAGAACACTTGCTCCTCAGGGACAAGGATCAGAAGGTAACAGAGAGTGAAGATGAGCATGCTCGTAGTATAAAAACTTACTGTGGTAGAGTAAAAAGCTAGAGAGCTACCGGTGTCGAAATGTCTTGACTTTTATCATAATTCCAACAGAGTGCCTTGGACTTTGTTTTTATAGTACAAGCAGGTCATCTTCACTGTCTGTTAACATTCAACTAAATTTGTGTCAGTTTCTGTTTCGTAAGTACAGAAATGACAGAGATATAAAGACTAGAAGACTGTAGGTGAATAGGGAAACATTTCAACTTGAAACTTGTATGTAGTTTAAATACATCAATGTAAGAAAACTGCAGTATCAGTTTTTCATTATGTAGTGTGTCATGTTGCAGACACCTGCAAATCATTAGAAACCACAGGGTAATACTGGACTCTTAACAGCCACATCAAATCAGGAACATCTGCGGCTTTTTACCACCTTTTTCCACTGGGAAAATCAAAGTTATACTTAAAGCAGTCTGAAGGAGACTTGGAGAGACTGATCCATGTGTTTGTCTCCAGCAGGTGAGATACTGTAACGGCCTCTCACTGTGACACAGCTGCAGTACATCCAGAACAACTCTGCTCCTGACTCGAACCAGGAAGTGTGAGCACATGTATCCTGTGCTCAGGTTTCTGCACTTCCTCTGTAGATTATTAATAAAATGCAGCTGATTCTATTCTATTCTATCTATTCTTCTTTTATATATTTTTTATGATAATACAATGTCATCAAAAGGGAAATCTGGCTCTTGTCCCCACCTCAGTGTATGACATCAGAGTGATGACACTGGATTTCACATTCATTTGTTCTTTTCATACTGAAGCTTGTGCAAATTTTGGACGTTTAGGTTTTGAATGAAATATCTGTTCAGAAAAGGAACAAAATGATTCCTTACACTTGTAACATGCTTTTCAGGCTTGTCGCAGCCGCTCAAAGTGTGACACTGAACTCATTATTCACACCATACAGGGTGGTGGTGAGATGTAGCCACAGCTGCCCTGGGACAGACTCATGCAAGTGTGGCTGCCAATCTGTGCCACTCACCCCTCTGACCACCACCAACATTCACACACACACACGCACACCCCACCCGTGAAGAATGTTACACTGACGACAAAGGTAAAGTAAAGTTTCAGTGACAACAGTGTGGCCTTGGAAAAGCCTCGACACTGATCAAATCCTTTGATTTGATTTGTGCTGACAGAGCGCTCGCTGAACTTTGTGCCACTTTGGTTTGGTCATGTGGTTAGGCCCATTTACACATGTAGAGCCTATTAATAATAAACCATCTGCTTTCTGACACTTAAAAAGCAACATCCTCAGCCTTTTGTCTGTAATAAAAAGCCTTATAGGCTAGCACGAAATGAAATCAAAAAGCCAATTTATGTATTTAATTGTTTATTTATTTATTTTTGTACCACGCTCACTTCCCAGCTGGGCAGGTAAGGATTATAAAATATTTCTGAGAGCATTTGCAAAGTTATGTAATAATTTTTGTAATTGTAATAATTTTTTGTAATGTTCATTTTGGTAAAAGAGATATGAGCCTAATTTAGAATTATGAAATGTAGTAGGCCTGTGTATTTGTACTATTTTTTATTATTATATTATTACTATAAGGTGCTGTACAAATAAGAGTGAGTCCAGCCAATAGGCCAGAAGTGTCTTACCGATGCAGTATGGGTCCTCCGTGCACCGACCGTCCACACTGGAAGAGACAACACAAGGCTTTATGCACAGGCCTATATACGTCTGTTTAGATAAAGTGAGTATATCAGCTTTAAACATCCATCCATCCATTTTCTTCCACTTATCCGGGGCCGGGTTGATGGGGCAGCAGTTTGAGCAGGGACTCTCAGACTTCTTTCACCCCAGACACATCCTCAGGGGGACCCTGAGGTGTTCCCAGGTTAGCCCAAAGACATAGTCCCTCCAGTGTGTCCTGGGTCTTCCCCGGGGCCTCCTCCCCGGTGGGACATGCCCAGAACACCTCCCGAGGGAGACGCCCAGGAGACATCCGGGACAGATGCCCGAGTCACCTCAACTGCTCCTCTTGACGTTATTTAAAAGGTTAAAAGGTTTAAACATTTGTATAATTATTACTGTATTGGTGGGATAGTTGGCCTACGTGTGCTAAATATTTATCTGATTTTTTTTTTTTTTATTATGCCATTTTCTTCTTTCCTCATCAGCTGTGTTTTGTTTCATTCGTGTGTTTAACACAAACTCTGCAGATTTAGGCTTTTTTAGTTTTCATAATTATTTCTTCTCTCAGACAGAAAATACTCACCTTGTGATGTCATGTGGTAATACAGGAAATGCTCCACTGTGTTTTTAAACTCCAATACGCCTAAAAAGTAGCTGTAAAACTAAAACTATGGCTTGAAGACATCACAACAGGACATCCCGCTAAGTTTTCCATGAGCTAACAGTTAGAACACGACTTTAAGGCAGGAATAATAAAGGAGGCCTGTATAAAGTGCGGGCCTAAATATAATTGGCCTAAGCCATGAGAGTTGGTGTCTGTTCCAAAGGGCGCCGCCTACGACGTGTCCCTTATCCGCCAGTGACACGCACGCGTTTTGCTTGATCTGTACCTGACTCGGTGCGCCTGGTTCGGGGTCAGTCCGCAGGGTGCCGCGCTGTGCGCTGAGAGCGTCCTGCTCTAGCGGCTCTAAACTCACCTGTTGTCCCTGTCCTTCGGCTCCTTCGGCTCCTTCGGCTCGCACAGCTCTGACTCCTGCTTCAGCTTCACTTGGGCCATGTTCCAGTGCGCCATGTGCGCGTTCACACTGCGCTTCGGACCAAACAGTGGCGCAGTCTGTTGGAGCGGCTGGAGCTGACGCCACTGCCGCAGCCTCCGTCTTCCTCTCTGTGGCTTCACGGCGGTGTTTGTCCAAAAGTGGCACATTACCTCCACCTACTGGCGCGTGAGCGTCTCCACAGTGGGGCTGGGATTTGCAGTTCCTCCAGTGAGCACATGATAGATACGGTACGCGGTACGCGGTACGCGGTACAAGACCAGTTCAAACATTTATTTTTCTTCTTTATTTCCAGTATTATTTACATTGTAGATTCTCAGTGAGAGCATCAAAATTATGAATGACACACATGGAAATTAGCAAACAAACAGTAAATCTCTTCACCCTGACACTGAAGTGAAAACTATTTCAGGAGACTTCATCATGACACTCACTGAGATAATACAACTGTACAATTGTTAGGATAAATAACTAGGTTTAGGTGGTGTATAACTACTGCTATGATGTAACTGATGTACTGCTATATTTTATTATTGTACTATTATAATTCACTACACAATGAGGCAGAAAACAGGGACTAGATTACAGCTGAAGGATGCAGAGATAGTTTCAGTTCATGTATAAGATATTCTATTTCTATCTATATGTCTAATCAATTAACTAAATAGGGCAAGGACTTATTGATAGGGCTATACTGACTCACGACTCATCACCCTGATCACACCAGCAGGACGCTCCTGTAAGAGGAGTGAGATGAATCCAGGGGATCCTTGTCACAATCAGCTAAGATTGTGCAACGTGCCAAGAGGCCTGGCTGCACCAACGAAGAGGCACTAAGTCTAAACCACGGTCGCCTCCCACTATAGTTTGTGTATAAAAATCATTATACAGGCATATATATTCAGTCTCTGCATGGAAATGTCAGCACAGACTCCTTGTACAAGAAGGACTTTGGAATAAGTAAATTATCTGCACTTTATTTCTGTTTCAACTGTAATTTTTTTATTTTATTTTTTTTGTCTAAGCAAAAACTAACGAACATGCAAGGAAAAGGGTTATTTTCCTCAACACAACTCATCCTTATGAAACAGAAAATACTCCCTACAACTGTACAACTCACCCATGTCACTGTTGCACTGTGTTCATCAGAACATTACAGTACATTGTTACCATGGTGCTTCCAAGGACCCCTGAGCTGCCTGAGAACACCTGAACTAAATGTCTAACAGTTAGTGAACTAAGGCTGTATCTGAAAATGGTCAAAAATACTTCTTCCTTGTCCTTCCTTCACCTTCCTTCTCCTTATCGCTGACCTCTGAGAGCATCATCATGAGGTCGACTATAAGGACCAAGGAGGAGGAAGTGCAGAGAGGAGAAGGAGCTGTCGCTGCTTTAGGTGGATCCAGATCCTCCAAACCAGCAGCAGGAACAACAGTCAGAAGTACAGACGCCCCAGCTCCACGACTGCACCAGCCTCAGGACAAATGTATATATACACCTTAACTCTTCATCACAACAGAGACGACGGAAACAAAGTGACTGTCAGTGTTGGGGAGTAACAGATTACATGTACTGGAGTTACGTAATCAGAGTACAAATTATGAGTAACTGTATTCAGTTACAGTTACTGTTTCAGTGAGTGGTAATTGGATTACAATTACTTTGTTGAAATAAATGGATTACACAGCGGTATTTTCCTGTTTTCATATTTTGGGATAAACCAGGACTAAAACCAGGACTAAACCAGAACTAAAACCAGGACTAAACCAGGACTAAACCAGGACTAAAACCAGGACTAAACCAGGACTAAAACCAGGACTAAACCAGGACTAAACCAGGACTAAAACCAGACTAAAACCAGGACTAAAACAGGACTAAACCAGGACTAAACCAGGACTAACCAGGACTAAACCAGGACTAAACCAGGACTAAAACCAGGACTAAAACCAGGACTAAACCAGAACTAAACCAGGACTAAAACCAGGACTAAACCAGGACTAAACCAGGACTAAAACAGGACTAAACCAGGACTAAACCAGGACTAAACCAGGACTAAAACCAGGACTAAAACCAGGACTAAACCAGAACTAAACCAGGACTAAAACCAGGACTAAACCAGGACTAAAACCAGAACTAAACCAGGACTAAACCAGAACTAAACCAGGACTAAAACCAGGACTAAACCAGGACTAAACCAGGACTAAAACCAGGACTAAACCAGGACTAAAACCAGGACTAAACCCAGGACTAAAACCAGGACTAAACCAGGACTAAACCAGGACTAAACCAGGACTAAAACCAGAACTAACTAAACCAGGACTAAACCAGGACTAAAACCAGGACTAAACCAGGACTAAACCAGGACTAAAACCAGGACTAAAAGGACTAAACAGGACTAAAAAGGACTAAACCAGAACTAAACCAGGACTAAACCAGGACTAAAACCAGGACTAAACCAGACTAAACCAGGACTAAAACCAGGACTAAACCAGGACTAAAACAGGACTAAAACCAGACTAAACCAGAACTAAACCAGGACTAAAACCAGGACTAAAACCAGGACTAAACAGGACTAAACCAGACTAAACCAGACTAAACCAGGACTAAAACCAGGACTAAACCAGGACTAAACCAGGACTAAACCAGGACTAAAACCAGGACAAAACTAAACAGGACTAAAAAACTAAACCAGGACTAAACAGGACTAAACCAGGACTAAAACCAGGACTAAACCAGGACTAAAACCAGGACTAAACCAGACTAAAACCAGGAAAAACCAGGACTAAAACCAGGACTAAACCAGGACTAAACCAGGACTAAAAACCAGGACTAAACCAGGACTAAACCAGGACTAAAACCAGGACTAAAACCAGGACTAAACCAGAAATAAACCAGGACTAAACCAGAACTAAACCAGGACTAAAACCAGGACTAAACCAGGACTAAACCAGGACTAAACCAACTAACTAAACCAGGACTAAACCAGGACTAAACCAGGACTAAACCAGGACTAAAACCAGGACTAAAACCAGGACTAAACCAGAAACTAAACCAGGACTAAACCAGAACTAAACCAGGACTAAAACCAGGACTAAACCAGGACTAAAACCAGGACTAAACCAGAACTAAACCAGGACTAAACCCAGGACTAAACCAGACTAAAACCAGGACTAAACCAGGACTAAACCAGGACTAAACCAGGACTAAAACCAGGACTAAACCAGAACTAAACCAGGACTAAACCAGGACTAAACCAGGACTAAACCAGGACTAAACCAGGACTAAACCAGGACTAAAACCAGGACTAAACCAGGACTAAACAGGACTAAAACCAGGACTAAACCAGAACTAAACCAGGACTAAAACCAGGACTAAAACCGGAAAAAACCAGGACTAAACCAGAACTAAACCAGGACTAAAACCAGGACTAAACCAGGACTAAAACCAGGACTAAAACCAGGACTAAACCAGAACTAAACCAGGACTAAACCAGGACTAAAACCAGGACTAAACCAGAACTAAACCAGGACTAAAACCAGACTAAACCAGACTAAACCAGGACTAACCAGGACTAAAACCAGGACTAAACCAGGACTAACCAACTAAACAGGACTAAACCAGGACTAAACCAAACTAAAACCAGGACTAAACCAGGACTAAAACCAGGACTAAACCAGAACTAAACCAGGACTAAACCAGGACTAAACCAGACTAAACCAGACTAAACCAGGACTAAAACCAGGACTAAACCAGGACTAAAACCAGGACTAAACCAGGACTAAAACCAGGACTAACCAGGACTAAACCAGGACTAAACCAGGACTAAACCAGGACTAAACAGGACTAAACCAGGACTAAAACCAGGACTAAACCAGGACTAAACCAGGACTAAACCAGACTAAACCAGGACTAAAACCAGGACTAAACCAGGACTAAAACCAGGACTAAAACCAGGACTAAACCAGGACTAAAACTAAACCAACTAAACAGGACTAAACCGGACTAAACCAGGACTAAACCAGGAACTAACCAGGACTAAACCAGGACTAAACCAGGACTAAAACCAGGACTAAACCAGGACTAAAACCAGAACTAAACCAGGACTAAACCAGAACTAAACCAGGACTAACCAGACTAAACCAGGACTAAAACCAGGACTAAACCAGGACTAAAACCAGACTAAACCAGGACTAAACCAGGACTAAACCAGGAAACCAGAACTAAACCAGGACTAAACCAGGACTAAACCAGGACTAAACCAGGACTAAAACCAGGACTAAACCAGGACTAAAACCAGGACTAAACCAGGACTAAACCAGAACTAAACCAGGACTAAACCAGGACTAAACCAGGACTAAACCAGGACTAAACCAGGACTAAACCAGGACTAAACCAGGACTAAAACCAGGACTAAAACCAGGACTAAACTTGAACTAAACCAGGACTAAAACCAGGACTAAAACCAGGACTAAACCAGGACTAAACCAGGACTAAAACCAGGACTAAACCAGGACTAAACCAGGACTAAACCAGGACTAAACCAGGACTAAAACCAGGACTAACCAGGACTAAACCAGGACTAAAACCAGGACTAAACCAGGACTAACCAGGACTAAACCAGGACTAAACCAGAACTAAACCAGGACTAAAACCAGGACTAAACCAGGACTAAAACCAGGACTAAACCAGGACTAAAACCAGGACTAAAACCAGGACTAAACCAGACTAAACCAGAACTAAACCAGGACTAAACCAGAACTAAACCAGGACTAAAACCAGGACTAAACCAGGACTAAAACCAGGACTAAAAGGACAAACCAATAAACCAGGACTAAACCAGGACTAAACCAGAACTAAACCAGGACTAAAACCAGACTAAACCAGGACTAAAACCAGGACTTAAACCAGGACTAAACCAGAACTAAACCAGGACTAAAACCAGGACTAAACCAGGACTAAAACCAGGACTAAACCAGGACTAAAACCAGGAAAAACCAGGACTAAACCAGAAATAAACCAGGACTAAAACCAGGACTAAACCAGGACTAAACAGGACTAAACTAAACCAGGACTAAACCAGAACTAAACCAGGACTAAACCAGGACTAAACCAGAACTAAACCAGGACTAAACCAGGACTAAACCAGACTAAACCAGGACTAAACCAGGACTAAAACCAGGACTACTAAACCAGACTAAACCAGGACTAAAACCAGGACTAAACCAGGACTAAACCAGGACTAAAACCAGGACTAAAACCAGGACTAAACCAGGACTAAAACCAGGACTAAACCAGACTAAAACCAGGACTAAAACCAGGACTAAACCAGGACTAAAACCAGGACTAAACCAGACTAAAACCAGGACTAAACCAGGACTAAACCAGACTAAACCAGACTAAAACCAGGACTAAACCAGGACTAAACCAGGACTAAACCAGGACTAAACCAGGACTAAACCAGGACTAAAACCAGGACTAAACCAGGACTAAAACCAGGACTAAACCAGAACTAAACCAGGACTAAACCAGGACTAAACCAGACTAAACCAGGACTAAACCAGGACTAAACCAGGACTAAAACCAGGACTAAACCAGGACTAAACCAGGAGTAAACCAGGACTAAAACCAGGACTAAACCAGGACTAAAACCAGGACTAAACCAGAAATAAACCAGGACTAAACCAGAACTAAACCAGGACTAAAACCAGGACTAAACCAGAACTAAACCAGGACTAAACCAGGACTAAACCAGGACTAAACCAGGACTAAACCAGGACTAAAACCAGGACTAAACCAGAACTAAACCAGGACTAAACCAGGACTAAACCAGGACTAAACCAGGACTAAACCAGGACTAAAACCAGGACTAAACCAGGACTAAACCAGGACTAAACCAGGACTAAAACCAGGACTAAACCAGGACTAAACCAGGACTAAACAGGACTAAAACCAGGACTAAACCAGAACTAAACCAGGACTAAACCAGGACTAAAACAGGACTAAAACCAGGACTAAACCAGGACTAAACCAGGACTAAAACCAGGACTAAACCAGAACTAAACCAGGACTAAAACCAGGACTAAAACCAGGACTAAACCAGGACTAAAACCAGGACTAAACCAGGACTAAAACCAGGACTAAACCAGGACTAAAACCAGGACTAAACTAAACCAGGACTAAACCAGGACTAAACCAGGACTAAAACCAGGACTAAACCAGAACTAAACCAGGACTAAAACCAGACTAAACCAGAACTAAACCAGGACTAAACAGGACTAAACCAGAACTAAACCAGGACTAAACCAGGATTAAAACCAGGACTAAACCAGGACTAAACTAGGACTAAAACCAGGACTAAAACCAGGACTAAACCAGAACTAAACCAGGACTAAACCAGGACTAAACTAGGACTAAAACCAGGACTAAACCAGAACTAAACCAGGACTAAACAGGACTAAACCAGGACTAAAACCAGGACTAAACCAGGACTAAAACCAAGACTAAACCAGAACTAAACCAGGACTAAACCAGGACTAAAACCAGGACTAAACCAGAACTAAACCAGGACTAAACCAGGACTAAAACCAGGACTAAACCAGGACTAAACTAGGACTAAAACCAGGACTAAAACCAGGACTAAACCAGAACTAAACCAGGACTAAACCAGGACTAAACTAGGACTAAAACCAGGACTAAACCAGAACTAAACCAGGACTAAACCAGAAATAAACCTGGACTAAACATTATGGTCACATTTTTCTATAGCGCTTTTCCACCTTCAAGGCATTCGCTTTACAACAAGGAACCACTCACCCATTCACACACACATTCACATAGTAGTGTACGCAGACACTGTGGGCAAGGTGGGTTAAGTGTCTTGCTCAAGGACACAACAACAACATTCATCTGTGGGAGCTGGAATCACACCAGCCAACCTGTAGGTCAGTGGATCTGACCACCCAACCGCCAACCTTCAGATCAGTGGACGAATGCTCTACCAACTGAGCTACTGCCCCATATGACACTAACAGTAGGTGGACATAATTTAAGACAGCAGTGATCTCGTACAGAAATCATTTTTCTATCAATAATATTTATGTTCAGATTTCCTCATCTTTGTTTCTCTACAGCAAACAGTTGTTTATTCATGGAGACTTGGGCTCAACAGAGAATTTGAAGAGAACAAACAAGAATTTTCAGGATGTGGTTGGTACATTCATGTAGTTTTGAAAAGCATGACAATATCAAGTAATCCAAAGTATTCAGATTACGTTACTCACCTTAAGTACCTTAATGGATTGCATTACAAACTACATTTTGGGGTATGTAATCTGTAATCTCTAGGGTCACCTTCTCAACACTGCTGACTGTACATGAGTGAAATGAGCTGCACGAAACCTGCACACGTACGATCTGCGCATGCACGATCTGCACACATACGACCTCTGAAAAGTTTTACATGAACCACTTCCAAGGCTATGTACACACAGAACAGACTCACCATCAGCAGCTGTAAAGTTCTGTTTATTTATGCAGAAGATTTGAATGAATAATCTGCTGCAGTGTAAAACTTGTATAATCGTATTTGGAAATGTTGTGTAGACAGACAGACAGACAGATGTCCCCACATGCAGCATCCAGTGCATGGAGCAGGAACCTCTGGTCTGGAGCCCGATGTTCATACACTCTCCACCTCCAAGAGGAAAACACTCCTCAGTCAGATTGAGGAAAGGAGAGTGCGGTGGTAGTAGCTCCATGAGCATCTTTAGATGGAAGTGAACCAGAACCTGATGAACCACAGTGGAAATTCACACTGTCCCACATGATCACATAGTGTGATAAGAAATTCTAATTTCACCTGACTGACAAATACTTATCAAATGTTCCAAAAATATATATATATATATATAAAAAATCATACATGGTGTTGATGGTGTTATGTTCTTGAATAATTTTGACAGTTGAACAGACTATTGTGCAGATGATGACAGTGAAATCAGTCTGACATGTTTTGGAGAGAACGACCATTAAACTGAAAATCAACTCATCAGTTTAGATCAACAAGATCGATTTATTTGGAAAATGTGATGACTTGTACAGAACCATGTGCAAAGATCCAGTGAGACACTTGTGACATGCACTAAGACATTTACAATTTGATGAAAATAATGAGAAATGTCCTTCTGTTGTGAATGACTGCAAGGTGTTTTCGAGATTTGTCCATGTTGTTTTGAGAATGTCATTTCTGTTTCAAGAAATGAACCAAATCAATGAAAAACTGTAATACAGAAGGCTGTGACATCATCTGAAACCCAATCCAGAGCATATAGACTAATGACTACTAAAAGTGCTTGTTGTCAGAGTAATAACAGCCCATGTCTGAACATAACATCTGCTGTAATTTGAAAATGTATCTGAAAGATCAAAACAGTTAAAAAAAAAACGCATAAAATTGTGTGTTTTCTAGAGACAGACACAATAGTGAGACAAACTAAATCTGATCTGAAGGAGCTGCAAGAAACAACTGCAATTGTTCAAATCATTTCATATTGTTAACATAAAGATTTTGTAGATTTACTCACACACTTCCTTTTCCACAATTCCTCTCCTGGAAACAGAGGAGGAAGAGACAGAGGAGACAGACAGGAGGAAACACGAGCTGAGAGACTTTCATCTTTCCAAAATTAACCTGAGAACTATACCAAGGATTATTTAATATTATTATTATTATTATTATTTTTGTTTTGTTTTTTAAATCAAAGCCAAACCAACATCTTTGCTTTCAGATAAGCGTCTCTGAACATATCATAATATTCATTTTAATGTCAAATTTACAGCACCCCCCAACCCTAACCCAACATGTCAAAGATCCTGCGCTGCTCTCCCTGTGCTTGTGCTCTTGTGACAGTACAAACTCCTCACTGTCAGACAAATAGTTTTATTTTTTAAATGTATGTCTACTTTCTGAACTCACTCAGGCTTCCTTTGTGCTTTTTCTGCTAAGCTTTGGGACACAATTTAATATAACACATTTGACTGACATCTGAATAATGGAGGACAGAGTAGAGGAATGAAGGAAAAAGACGTGATGAAAAAGAACGGAGATGTGGCCCTTGATTTCTCTCCTCGATCCTTCCTTTTCAATAAAATGTGCCATATGAAGTGATGTCCCAAAGCTCAGGACAAGGGAAGGAAACCACAGAGGAAACAGGAGCGAGGGTTCAGGAGCAGATCAATAATACAAGTGTCACCCAGTGAGAAGTTTGTGTTGGTGCAAGGCACAAGAGCAGGGACAGCAGCAAAGGACATTCCAGTCTGAAAATAAACTTGATTTAAAAGTCCTGAAATGAGAGTATAAAATAATCCTCAGTATTGTCCTCACTACACGGTCATTTTGGTCACAAACAGATCCTGAAAGTCTGTCCCATTCACACTACAGCTGATGGCTCCTCCTGATCTCTCTTTTCTGTTCCTCTCACTTATGCTCCTCTTTCCTCCTCTCCTCTCTCTTCTGTTCCTCTCTCCTCTCTCCTCCTCTCCTCTCTTCCCTGCTCCTCTCTCTCCTCGCTGTATCTCCTCTGTGGACGGGACTTCCTCATCCATTTTCTGCAAAATCAAGGAGAAGGAGGTGAGGAAAGAGAAATGAGACAAAACTCAAGAGATAAAGAACGAAAAGGTGGAGACAAGAAGGGCATCTGGCCAGATTTGTCAAATTCAGAGATGTTAGTGCCGACCTTTTGAACAAAATGCAGCATCTATAGACATGCCCAAAACATGAATAAAGGAGGCTATAAGACTCTAATGCTGCAAAGTTATACAGGATTTGTTCCAGTTTTGACTTTCATATATTAAAGTAGTAAAAAGTAGGCCTATGATAAAATAGCATGTAACCAAGAAAGTCTAAATGTTATTTGGATAACACACCAACAGTTGGACTGCACCTCACTCAGGTTTCATGTTTGAACGTTTGTCTTTGTCTTATCCTCAGACTTTAGGCTGGAGGCCAGACTTTACTGAAACGTTCCACAGACAGTTTGGCCCTCCTCCCCAGGGCAGGTGCCTTCCTCTGGGGCTTAAAGCGTCTTGTCATTGAATTCAGTCCCCAGGGGGCACTGTTTCACGGCAACTCACAGTTAAGGTAATTCATTGCAGTTTTTGCTCTCAGCCTGGTCCAAGCCCAGTGTTGTTCACATATTGTGCTGGATGTCGACATGTTATGGTCTAATCTTATCCACCATCTTGTACTACAATCCCGCCCGAGCTGAAGCAGTAGGAAACTGTAAATTACGATTTCTCTACAAAATATTTTTCTTTACTGAAACACTTTAACCATTCATTTATTAAAACTTTTAGGCGTCTGTGCCGCTGTGGCCAGAGCGCGGCAGACAGAAGCAGCAGCCTCCAAGTCAAAGTTCTTACCCAACCTCGTGGAGCCAGTGTGTGTCAGTGTGTGTAGCTTGTGTGAAGAGCCAGTGTGTGCATCGTGTTTGTGGACGTGTTGTGGAGAGCAGAGCAGAAGGATGCGCTGGGCACCGCTCCTCATTGGCTGCTTCTCAGGCTCTTCTAGCAGATGGGCGGAGGCTCACGGCAAATGGCTCTTCTGAGGAGAGGATGGAGGAAAAGAGAAAGTAGAGGCGCTTCTACACCGGCTACAAACGACGCGAGGCGCAGGAGAGGACAGCGCACCTGCAGATCAATGAGCCAGAGCGAGACAGTTGTTCTGCTGAAGGTAAGAGCCGTGTCCGCTCCATAGAGCTAATAGTAAAGATGATGAGCCTCATCATGTGTGGAGGGTGGGGGTGGAGAGTTACATAAGAGCTTCATCATGGTCCTTAAGACAAACATCAGCTCTTGTCAGCAGATGTGGGTTCGGGAAAGCCTGTGCCGGCGCTGCCTGAGTGTGTGGTGGCCGCTGGTGTTTTAGTACGCAGGGGAACACCGAGTCTCTGCCGCAGGCCTGAAGCCTGTCTCCCAAGCGGACACTGGGCTAGCGTCATGTTGCCTCCTGCAGCGCAGGCTGTGATTGTGTGCGTCGTCTTTATTTCCATGACAACCTGTGGATTTAGGTCCACGGTGTGCGTGTGCGTAAAGCGGCCAGGTGTCTCTGGAGCCCGGGGCACTGCGCTGTGAGGGCCAGGATGAGCTTCTGTGGTCACGTGACAGACGCGAGGATAACACAGGGCCAGGACAGGTGCAGTCACATGTCCACAGTGTTTCACTAATTCACTGCGTGCTTAGGCCTACTGTAGACCTGGATGTGTAGGCGTCCACACATCTGGAAGCTACACACAGCGCTCATCTCTGGCATCTTACGTCATTCCACCAGTCGCCCCTTTTTCAGGCCGTTCTCTGTGGGCCTGGTGTGGGCCTGTGCTGCTGAACATCATACTGACAGTGGCGGACATGCAGAGTTAGTCCATAGGTCCCTGCGGCGTCATACACTACAGTCTAAAGTAAAGCACAAGTGCAGCAGTGTGGTTCCCGGTGTGGTGCCTGTGATGTGCCCAGTGCTGCTGTGTGTTGCCATGGAGATGAGCACCCATTCTCCTCACACACAGTCTGTCCAAGGCTGAGAGTGTTCTATCCTAACACTTTCTCAGCCCCAGACTCCAGAGGCCCCTAGAGGCCCCCAGAGGCTGGTGACAGAGCCAATCACACCTACACATTGTCTGAGTAAAGAAAGAGACTTTAAACCACCTGAAACCATTGTCTTCATCACAACATCATGAGTGCATGCTGCTCTGTCTAAGGAGAATCCTGCTCAGAGTACAGCACTTATAGAAAGAAGGGTAACATAAACATGTCTGTATTTCACAGGCTTAAAGATTTCAGAACCCCATGGAGCAGGATGTGGAGACCCCAGCGATCATACGACCCTCCAAGTTGCCCAAGCAGGCCCGTGAGGACCTGCCCAAGCACCTGGCCGAGATGGACCGAGCCAAGAAGATCCAGCGATATGTGCAGAAAGACGGCAAGTGCAACGTGCACCATGGAAACGTGCGCGAGACCTACCGTTACCTGTCAGACATTTTCACCACCCTGGTGGACCTCAAGTGGAGGTTTAATCTCTTCATCTTTGTGCTGGTCTACACAGTCACCTGGCTGTTCTTCGGCCTGATGTGGTGGCTCATCGCATACCTGCGCGGGGACTTGGACCATGTGGCAGACAATCAGTGGACTCCCTGTGTGAACAATCTCAACGGCTTTGTGTCTGCCTTCCTCTTCTCCATTGAAACCGAGACCACCATTGGCTACGGCTACCGCGTCATAACTGACAAGTGTCCTGAGGGCATTGTGCTGCTGCTGGTCCAGTCCGTGCTGGGCTCTATTGTCAACGCCTTCATGGTGGGCTGCATGTTTGTTAAGATTTCACAGCCAAAGAAACGTGCTGAAACACTAGTGTTTTCCTCCAACGCGGTCATCTCCATGAGAGACAGCCGACTGTGCCTGATGTTCCGTGTAGGGGACCTTCGAAACTCACACATAGTGGAGGCTTCCATCAGAGCCAAGCTCATCAAGTCCAAGCAGACCAAGGAGGGCGAGTTCATCCCACTCAACCAGACGGATATCAATGTGGGCTACAACACCGGAGATGACCGCCTCTTCCTCGTCTCTCCACTCATCATCTGTCACGAGATCAACCAGCATAGCCCCTTCTGGGAGATTTCCCAGGCCCACCTGGCCAAGGAGGAGCTGGAGATAGTGGTCATCCTGGAGGGCATGGTGGAGGCCACAGGTGAGAGCTAAGTGTGTGTGTGTGTATGCTCATATAACTAATACATGTTTAACATAGACTGTCTGTGAGCTGTCCTTCTCTGACTGTGACATGTCCTGGGGTCTCATTTATAAACCTTTACACAGGTACATACATAAACACTAAAGCACTAAAACACATCTCCTTCTGCCTCATTTTTCAGAGTGCCGATGTCAAAATTTTGTTTTTGGATGACTCATTTCCACGTCAACTCATCTTTTTAAAGATTGCAAACTTAACATATAGACAGTCATGTAACACAGTGTATGAATGAGCCTTACTCTGTCAGTGGATGCAGCAGTGCTCCACACTCGAACCATTTGCTGAACTGTGAAATAATACAATGATTCTACTCTGATTGGTGAGTGATGAAAACACTCCAATAATAGCCTAGAGATGAGCTCACAGCTGTGCCCCACATCTGTCTGGGGACTCCACTGGAACATGAACAACAAGCACTTTCTATAGTCTACCCCTGGACCAGAGGGGCCCAAAGATCTACTGCTTAGGACACAAGAGCTGCTGCATTAATAATCATAAAATAAAAACTGCTATTTTAGATTTTTTTTGTTTCACCAACAATGCTTTGCAAAATTGCAAATCCACTATTGCACCAGTATTAAACTAGGATTAAACTAGTACCAGCTAGGTCTGAGCTAGGACCAAACCAGATCGAAAGAGAATTACTCAAGAACTATACCAGGACCAAACCAGGACCAAAGAGAAACTGTTTTATGACTTGGAAGATGGGCTGTGGGCTTGATCCGGCAATGGGGGCACATGCACACACACACACACACACACACACACATACAGTGTGCGAGTCAGCCTCTGGTGACAGTTGGGACCCTTGGCGCTCTCTTTTCACTTGTTCTGATGACACAGAAGTTGTTAGTTCTTCCCGAGTTCCCTTGATGTTGATGTCTGTGTCTGTTGCAGGGATGACATGCCAGGCGCGCAGCTCCTATGTGAGCAGTGAGATCAAGTGGGGTTATCGCTTCACTCCGGTGCTCACTCTGGAGGACGGCTTTTATGAGGTGGACTACAACAGCTTCCACAACATCTACGAGACAAACACGCCCAGCTGCAGCGCCAAGGAGTTGGCTGACCTGACAAACCGTGCGCGCCTGCCTCTCACCTGGTCCCTGGCCAGTAAACTGAGCCAGCAGGGTCTGGAGGGGTCCCGGGACCCAGAGGAGAGCTCCCCAGAGCCATACACTGAGGACAAGAGCCAGACAGAGCGCAATGGGGACATCTCCAAAATGGAGAGTGAGTCCAAAGTGTAGCAGATGTAGGGTTACACTCCTGTTGCTGACTGACTGCCCCAGGACAACTCTGGCCCCTCTTAGGGGAATGACAGTAGTGCTTTGCACGCCCTCACACACAGATGATATTACACTACATTACTCTAGCCCTTTAAAGTTCAACCACAAAAAAAAAAAAAAAAACACAAAACACATGATGTAAAAGCACAGCTCAGTGTGAGGTGACACAACTCCCATAACTGAATCCAACATGTCAGTTACACTTCACCTCAAGGCTCCAGTTGTTCTCTCTGTATTGAACTAATCTCTCAAATATGAACAGTGGAAGCCTCTCAGAAGGTGAACTATGTCCAGATCTGAGCCAGGAACCTGGTCAGAGAGTCGGAGTTTGCAGTCTCTCATGAATCATCATAGGTCCTTATCAAGCTTAGCTCAAGATCTGGAGATAGGTCCCCAGCGCTATTCTGGGTGCTGCACTGGACTGCGTACTGCCCCTGACAGTTGCCCTGGTGGCAGTGAAGGATGGACACATTTTCCTATTCGGCAATAACCTTACCCATAATGACTGGGTATTTAGTATTATCAGAACTGGTGGCTGCATACAGCATGATATCTGTGTACAGCCTTTGCTCTGCTCCACACACACCTCGGAGAAACCAGCCAGAGGCTCCCTGGGACACATGGAGGTTCAGGGATCTGAGGCACGCACGGAACTAAGAGGACGGGCGCAGTTGCATGTTGACATCTGATGTCCTCGGAATGAGATTATTTTTGTTATGGAGAATTCCAATGGGCATTGACATAGGTATTTTTGTATATAATGACTGGATTTTGACTCATGGTTTGGTTTGTATAGTGAATATATGACAGTTTGATACAGATGACTTTAGGTTAGTTCTGTACATCCCTGCCTTACTGTGTAGAAATCTTGTTTTTCACAAATATACAAGCATGTATTCAATAACCTGTTTTAGTTTATGTTCATGTGTAAATAGTGTTGAAGAATAGTGCCATATGAGCATATCACCAATGGATGCAAATGCGTGTGTTCTCTTCTCTTTGATGCCACAGTGGTAACAGTGGTGTAGTGCAGTCCTCCTGAAGCCATCAGCCACTCCCAAACTGACCCTTTAACACTTTTGCACAGCTGAGGCCTTCGCTTCACTTTCCCTCCAGAACACTTCTTTTATCAGCTACAATAAACTCAATGATTATGCACATGCAGCATCCCGCTCTTCCTTTAGCACACTGCTGTATCCTTGACCACCACCACCAGAGGGAGTCACAGCTCAGTGGAGTGGGTTCCTGGAAAGCAGCACTTTGAAAAAACAAGTGTGGCATTCATCTTGTCACAACAAAAATTGCCTCAAATAAACTCTCAACAACTATAGTCAATGGGAAACTTGTCACCCAAAGATAATGAATTAAAAAGGCCAATT
This sequence comes from Boleophthalmus pectinirostris, assembly GCF_026225935.1. NCBI lineage: Eukaryota > Metazoa > Chordata > Actinopteri > Gobiiformes > Gobiidae > Boleophthalmus > Boleophthalmus pectinirostris. The sequence goes on along the minus strand of NW_026571018.1, from coordinate 1,023,582 downwards.
CTAAAATAATAATCTACTGTACATACTTATTCATAATTATTTTCCAAAACTCATTAAAACACCAAAAGAACCTTAGTAACAAGAGGAGAACACCGGAAGGTATCCACAGAGCTTGCAAGCGTGTGCTCTGTCTGAGCGTGTGAGGAGAAGGCATTTTTAAATGTTTATATAGTGCCCTCTAAACCACTTCAGCACTTCAGAGTGCATCATTCATTCACTTCACACTATGTGGTGGTAGCCACAGGTGCCCTGGGCTAATTAGGTACCATGATTCGCAAGGTCTTTTTCTTTCACTCAGTTGAAAAATGCATCAGAAATGACCACACAGTTTTGACAGAGAACCAATCTCTTCTTATTAATTATTAATACTCTGCAAAATGTACAATAAAATGCTATGTGTGATTTAGTAATGGCAACAAAATTACATAAGTATAGAAATGAGCAAAAAACAGAGGCAGAGGTGATAAGGCAGTGGCCTAGGTCCCAGCTCGCCCTGTAATCCATCTGGATTACAAACATGGCCACCACTAAAATACAAAACAAGTGATTTATGGAGTCAGTCAGGTGGTACAACACTATGTCCACAGGCTCTGGGCCTCTCTGGAGTCAGTACAGGTCGCAGTGGTTCTTGGCCCTTAGACCAGTGGAGTGGAGAAATGTTCAAATGTTCAGCTCATGGTCTGAGGTGCGTGGCAGCTCACTTCAAACAGCTTCAATAAAACAGAAGCCCTTCTGCTGCACGGCTTCACAAATCACATGCACTTTGTCCAAATCAAGACATCTCCTACACTTTAAAAACAAGAGCACATGCCAAAGGTACAAAACACAAAACAAGAACAGCTAACATAGCTCATAATCAGTCCAAGGCAGAAAATGAAATAGGAATCCCACAGTGAGTTGGCTACACTCTGAAGCTCTCTCCTTTGCCGTCGATGTGGCGCAGGCGCAGGTACACATCTGTCCCAATGCCCTGCATGGACTGGATGGACAGAGAGCCGCCCAAGTACTCTGCATAGGCCCTGGAAGTGGGCAGTCCGAAACCGAACCTGCCAGAGACACAGCCAATCAAACACTTAGTATACAAAACCAACATCACTCTATACAAGCCCAGTGTACAACCCATTTTTGGGAAATACAGGGCAGCAATTGGAGGGGTAGGGCAGGTTTTAATGTACATGGTCACACCCATCTATTAAAAAAGGCTGTTCCTGATTGTTTTTGTTTTTTTTAATAAAGTCAAATCCATTTTGTTTAGATGCATTATTATTTAAAGCAGCTGTCCAACTGCATCTCAGTTTGAAATGCAGTTTGACAGTAATCTTCGCTCTGGTGGTTGTGAAAAGCACTTATAAACTCATTTATGAATAACTGGGATGCTTGATATGCATTAGGCAAGTAAACAAAACATATGGACTAGTTTTTCCTTTAAGTTTACTACTTTCTACATTTTAGATATATACAGAAGACATCAAATATATGATACAAGATATATACAATTATGTATCAAAGAAAACAAGTTTAATAACTCAACAATATATTTATTTAATATTTTATATTCAAATCTGCAGAGCTACGACTGTTTGCTTTGTTGACAGCACTGTAAATGAAGTCTCCTGAAATATTTTTCAATTTCCAGCAGGGTCAAGAAGTGTCAAGAGCAGAAAGCAGTAATCAACGTAAAAGGAGTCTGTTTTATTTATTTATTTACCATGTAGAAATGATCTAGATAAGGCACAGATGTCAGATGCTTATACAGAGTCCAGGTGCCCTTACCCGTGCATGGGTCCAGACTGGTTGCCGCTGTTGGTGATGTTGTTGAAGAGGTTGTTCATACGGGGATCCTGAGCGCTCTCCTCGGCTGTGCTGAAGTGGTAGTCCATGACTTTGTCCAGAATGTGGTGTGGAATGCCCCCTCCGCGGTCAGAGATCCTGTGGGCGGCATATAGTGAGAAAAACTCAGACCCCACTCCCCCACCGTCCCAACATCCTGTACTGACCTGATCACAAAGTCCATGTTGTTGTTAGCAATGGTCACCACCACATCGGGGACGTTGTACGGAGTGTCCAGGTGGCTCTCCATAGTAGCCCTGAGGACACACTCTTATGAGAATCATTTGTACATTTAGGACTGAGAGATACAATAATAACAAGTAGGAGCCATTTTGGTGATATTGTCAGATTGTGATTCAAAAAGTTGTGTTTCGTTTCATTCACATATCTTTACACAAACCCTGCAGGTTTCATGACATCCTAGGGGTGAGACGAGACATGAGATTGGACAAGACAAGATTTACAAAATATAATTTGCACTATTCAGTTAATTTAGATTCTCAATTTTTGATTTATTTAATATTTTTGCAGTCATTCTAACACTGCTTTTTGGAACCACAGTAAGAGTCCAACTTGCCAGCATCACACCTTTTCTCCAATCCATGGATACAATCCAATCCAATCCAATCCAAATGTAAAAACACATAGACAAAAATCTCAGGAGATAATTTTTCGTTTGGCAATTTTATCTCTGGTGGCACGAGAGCTTGTCTCACCCCTTTGGAGTCATGTCACAGCTACCAGCTGTTTAGCCAAGGCTAATTCTGAGCTTTTACATAAAACATAACATGAACACAGCATCTGCACAGGAATTCATGCAAAAAGTACCATTTATGTAGAAAAAGTACTAGGAAACAATGTTTAATTTTAATCCCAGATTAAAATTCATCATGAGTTTTTACAGAGAAACACCAAAAAATACCAAATCTTCAGCTCACTCTCTCCAATAAAAATCCTCACATAGGATGGACCAATAGTCATGAAAACAATAAAAATATAAATGAAAAAGTGTGTTCAAACTTTTGACTGGTAGGACACTGGTAGCTTTGAGAAGTGGTCTCACATACCGCATGGCGTTCTTGAGCAGCTCAGGCAGGATGTAGTCCAGGGGCAGGGGGATGAAGGGAAAGCGCGCCGCCACATGTCCGTTGATGCGCACTCGCGGAGAGTTTCCATACTGATGCTCACAGAGACGCCTGGTCCACAAGCACACAGAACAACCATGAGTCCACAGCAGAAAGCAGCACAGCACACAGTCTTTAGGGATCAGTGATATACTGGTACAACATTAGTAACGGCCGATATCGATACCAACTCATCAGTATCGGCCAGTGTCAATACAGATATTTTTCTGCTACCCCATTCTCCATGTGTCCTTTTAAATCAGATTAATGAGTCAAAAATGAAATAGAAGAGCGTTATATGTAGGGATGTAACAATAACAGTAATATTATGGGCTGTCATAATAAATCTAATTATAAAACTCCATTGCTTAAATGCATCTTTTTATTGCAGCAATTAAAAAAATGGAAACCTACATGATCATGACCACGATCCTTTACTTCATCTAAACGCAGACACCATGAAGGAATAATGTTAAAGAAGTTCTTCATTCTTTTACATACGACCGCACTATACAGAAGAACAATACAGCGCCAAAGGCTGGTCAAGGCTTTTTAAAAAGGGAAAAAGTAGCATTTCTTTGATCTGGTTAGCATCTTCAGAATATTGCTGTAAATATCATACCATGAGATTTGCATATCGTTACATCCATAGTATGACTATGTTTACACAAACCTGAAACCATTTTATATGCAAGATAAACACATTTAATGACAGTTTACTGGAGTGAAAAGTTTATTTGAGTTCTTTACTCCCACTTAAGATACATTTGTAGGCCTTGCTATGGATTTTAAAAGTTAAATGCTGGTATGGACAAATGTTACTGGATTACAGATGTCATCACAGCATTCTAAAAGGTCAGTAATATTAAATGGGGTGGTTAAAACATTTGTGAATTTACATTTGAGATATTTCTTGTGGAAAATTGCCCCACCCCTAGATTATATGGCATTGTCATAAGATGAGTGGAGATGTAAACTGTGTACAAGTTTGGATCACCTTTTTTGATTTACTTCATGTAATATTTTTACTATCACTGCAGCACTGCGTTTTGGAACAACAGCTTCTCATGAAATGCAACCAGCCACTTAACCCTTTTTTGTCCCTTTTGAGAACACACGGGAAAAAAAAAAAATCACGAGATTACATTCCTGCATGCAATCTTGTGGCACAGGATCTTGTATAAATATCCAATATACTCGATTAAAATATAACTTAATTGGACATACTATATATTGATGTAATGAAACAAATTTTCTGGTTGTAGTTGGCCCAGAAAGTCTCATGTTTCAACAAATTATAATTTATTTATAATACAAATTTGTTTTGTAGTTACTTAAGGGACAAATTATAGCTACATAATTCATTTGGATCAGGTTTGTCTTATTTTAAAGGAAATAAAGTTTCAGCACTTATCAGGTATTGGGAGATATTTAGGCTATTGAAATTGAAAAAGCTACATCAGTGTATCCCTGGTATGCATGAGTATACCTAAGGTAAGACATCACTGTTGAGGACACACTGTAGTGTCACGATTGCAGAAGCAGGCTCAGCTCAGTCACAGAATCAAAAGGTTAAAAATGTACTGAACAAGTTTGTTTGACCAGATTTACAGTGAGTGCTCCAAAAGGCAGAGTGATAAGGTTACAGAGAGTAAACATTGATAAGGCCTATCAGGTGCTCAGGTGTCAAACGGGGGAGTTATCAGCTGACTTCTGCCCTACTCTACAGCTGACGTGAGAACAGAGCACCCAAGCACACAGTCTGAGCAGCACTCACCGGGCAAAGTCCACCCACTTCTCGATGATCTTTTTGGGGGACAGACGTCTGCAGATGATGCCTACAAAATCAGGCTGGAAGAGGAGAGCAGAGTTAAAATTTGGAATGTCATGTGTGTGAAAGCAGAGAGTCACAGCAGAGAAGAGGCAGAGACATACATTGTCCTCATGGAGAGCCAAGTGGTGAGTAGCCAGCATCCTGATCCCCAGCCGTGAGCACAGTGTTGTGTCCAGGAAGCTGCGGATGAGGCTCTCGTCCTACACACAAGAGGCTTCAATCACTCTCAGGCCTGTTTCGGAAAACACTGTGTTGTGCTCAAAATCAATTTTAAGGTAAGGTAAGGTGAAACTCTGACCGAATGTCCAATGTTTCCACTGTCCCAGAAGAGCATGATGGGGCAATATTTCTAAAATTTGTCTCATCATTTTCTTTGAGCCAGATCATGATTACGATTTTATCACGGTTCATGTAGACTTAGTTTCTTTATAACATCTTTAAGTTGTAAATTAAAGACAGTTATCTGCTTGTTCTGAAAGTTCATACTTCACTATGATTAGTTATTTCCAACTGTCACTCACTCAGTAGAAGGAGTGGGTTGGGAAAAGTGTCCGAGCACTGGATCATGATCCAATGATATGATCAAAAAACAAACTCACAAGGATGAGATCACAGTTCAATTTAAATTTTGGATGCGTGTGGTGTGTGTGTATGCCTGAGGTCCCTGAGGCCCTCACCTGGATGAGTCTGAGGTCCCTGAGGCCCTCACCTGGATGTGTCTGAGGTCCCTGAGGCCCTCACCTGGATGTGTCTGAGGTCCCTGAGGCCCTCACCTGGATGTGTCTGAGGTCCCTGAGGCCCTCACCTGGATGTGTCTGAGGTCCCTGAGGCCCTCACCTGGATGTGTCTGAGGTCCCTGAGGCCCTCACCTGGATGTGTCTGAGGTCCCTGAGGCCCTCACCTGGATGTGTCTGAGGTCCCTGAGGCCCTCACCTGGATGAGTCTGAGGTCCCTGAGGCCCTCACCTGGATGAGTCTGAGGTCCCTGAGGCCCTCACCTGGATGGTCTGAGGTCCCTGAGGCCCTCACCTGGATGAGTCTGAGGTCCCTGAGGCCCTCACCTGGATGAGTCTGAGGTCCCTGAGGCCCTCACCTGGATGAGTCTGAGGTCCCTGAGGCCCTCACCTGGATGTGTCTGAGGTCCCTGAGGCCCTCACCTGGATGTGCTTACGGCACTCTCTGAAGCCCTGGGCCAGCATGGTCACCACATCTTTGTGGTCGTCGAGCAGCTGTTGCACCAGTTTACAGAAGCGTGCCTCAGTGTCCTGGTCCGTGATCTAAACACACACACACACACAGGCCTTTACAAATATGTGCCTATGTCTCCATAGATCACCTGACTGTTACGATAACAAATTCTGAAGTGCAACATATTGCTGAAGAAAATATAGACTAGGGATGGGCATGATTAGTCGATTAATCAATAATTGATCGCTAAGAATTTCATCGATTACGTTAATTTTAATCAACAAACAGAATGTAGGTTGCTGTGCATAGCGTGACCAAACAAGGGTCCGTACATGTGTCTCTCTGCACTCAGAAGGAGCGAGCAAACAGAAACAGTCAGTCCGCCTGCAACGTACCGAAGTGCATATGCGTATTTATTGATGATTTGTACAAGACATTCCACACTTTCCGTTGTGTTCGGGACAAGTGGGAGTCCATGTGCACAGTGTATAAAGCAGCACATATGTTTCGGTGTCCAGTGGGAAAAGTTTTTTCCAGGTGAGAGTAGCGCGATGTCAATGACGAGTTCCCGCCCCCTCCCCCCATACGGTGTCCTGGTTTTGACAAACACAAATCTAGTCACACTAACCTGTATTCCATTGAGTCATGTCTTTTAATCTGACAGAAACTGACCGCATCAGCGACACAAGAGCTGGAGTTTTATCTTCCCTGAGTTTATGCAAATTAGCGATGCGGTTTTAAGTTTTGTTTCTGTGCGAGTTGCACAAAACTGAATTAAACACATTATAATGTCAAACAGCTGATGTGGCTCTAGAGTGGTTACGGTTTATATGTCATAAAGTTGAATTTATTTATGCAGATTAGTAGTGCAGATAGTAATAATAACGATGATCATTTTAATATAAAAACGTTAATGATTAATCGATAATCGATCGGTAATTTTTCCGACGATCGATTAAGAAAATTTCATCGAATGCCCATCCCTAATATAGACAATAAATAATAATACTGAAACTAATTTATGCTACTGACATAATAACGCTATCCCCACGTGCACACACAGGCGGCATGCAGGGGCATGTGAATCTGCCACAGCACATATAACCTGAGAATATGAAGGTAAACAACTAGAGCTAGTGTTTCTTATACACCAACTGGCTCTCTGTACTCTTGGTTAGTAGATACAAACATGACATTTATGCATTTCTACTGATGCTACACTGGATAGATACATAAATAATTTACTGATCCTGAAGGACATTTTGGCAACAGCAACAATGAAACAAACATAATAAAGCAGTCCATCCTCTTGCATTCATCATTTATAGAGATGCCTTGTACAGACATATGGCATGTGGGACAAATGATTTCCAGTCTGTCCATGAAGCAGGACAGGGACAACAGCCTGCTGGATGTGCTGTGCTGTAGGTTCTCCAGGATGGACAGGAGTTTGTTTAGGGCCCTCTTCTCAGCCAGAGATGTGAGTGAGTCAAGCTCTGCTCCCACTACAGATCCTGCCTTCCTCACTTTGTTCTAGTTTATTCAACTGCACGGCATCCTTCTCGAGGCTACCTCCCCAGCAGACCACAGTGTTGAAGAGGACACTGGAGACTGGTTGTGGTAGAACATAAGCAGGAGCTTCTGGCAAATGTTAAAGACTTCAGCGTCCTGAGAAAGTCCAGTCTGCGCTTGTTATAGAGCAGGTCTGTATTGTCAGACCAGTCTAATCTGTGGTCGAGCTCTAGGTCCAAATACTTATAACTCTCTACAGTCTCCACAGTGTCCCTCTCAATGGTCATAGGAGGCAGCTGTGGCCTTCTCCTCCTAAAGTTCACCACCATCTGTTTGGTCTTTGCAGTGTTCAGCTAAAGGTGGTTAGCCCCGCACCAAACCACAAGTCCTCAAAGAGCTGCCTGTACCCCTCTTCGTCACTGTTCCTAAAACAACGCACAATAGCTGTCCTCAAGAGTACTTCTGCATGTGAAACAACTGAGTTCTAGCACACCGTGTACATAGTAAACAACTGCTGACAACAGTCATCTGATACAACAGTATCAGAGGTGCTGTCCCCAGTCAGACATACTGAGGTCTCCCAGTGAGATAATCTGTACCATCACAAACCTCCCTGAAGTCATTTTGCTCCACTGTGTTGCACACAAACAGGCCCCCTGTGGGAATCCTGAAAAATAGTTAGCTTCTGCTACCTGGCTGACACACTGAGCACTTTTTGAAACTGGTTTGAGCCATTTATCTGACATCATATCATAGAATTGTAACCAACTAAGAAGTGCAGCAGGTGCAGTTCAGGAAGGAAACAAGTAAAAGGCTGTTGGATTTTGTGAAATGAGCCGTTTGTTTTTCTTGTATTCATCAAGACTGTGCAAGAGGCTAGCTAATGTGCTAGCTGTAGACATTTGAGATGCTACAAGCTTTTCATGTGGCAGCAAATGTGGCAGAAGATCTTCAAGAGGAAACACTTTGTGGGGAATGGTCCATTTCATCACCAACTGAAACATCAGAATGGAGTAAGAACTAGGCCTTTCCTGTTGTGTTCACCTGTCTCCATGTGTCCACGCTCCCACACGAGCGAAAAAACTGCACCTTTTGAACGTGTAATTTTTAGAATGTGTTAAAAGTGAAGGGGTGGCTCCATGGAACAGCACATCATGTGCGCGTAGATTTAAATAAATAGGATCCATCCCCCGTGAGCCAGTTCTGGGTCCCAATCATTCCAAACTGCTTTGAAAGGTAGTATCTCCAGCAGTCCATTTTGGACTCCTAAAAGGGGGTTGGGGCCTTAAGCAGTAGAAAGACTTGGGGTCCGCGCCATTCAGTCCTGTACTGACCCTATGGAAAGGAGGCTTAATTCATGCCAAAGGAGGCCCAGCCAAGTATTGAGTGCATAAAAATGAACACACTTGTGTTTAAAATATCCTTTTAATTGATCATATGGAATATTTAAATTTTCTAAGACAAAGAATTTGGGGTTTCCATTATCTGTAAGCCGTAATCATTAAAAAAAAAAAAAAAAAAAAGAAACAAAGGCTTGAAAGCTTCACTTTGTGTGTCATGTATATAATACATGGGTTTGAATTTGAGAAAAATATTGCACTATTGTCCCTGTATATTGAACATATAGTTCATATAGTAATTATCACGACAGGCCTAATTTGTCATATTATATAAAAAATATATGACCCAGCCTTGACTTAAACAGTGCTGTACTTCAAACAAGTGAAAAAGGGTGTGCGTATCAATCAGGCCAACACAAATGCAGCGTGTTTTTATTAGTGCCATAAATAAGTGTTGTTTACTCTGCACTCACCTGGGGGAAGTCGCTGAGCATGTGGTAGGCCCTTATGTACAATTCATGCTGAAAACAAGAAAACAGTGAGTGAGAGCTGCAGACGAAGGGAAGCAGGTCAAAGGTGAACACGGGGGCTTTCAGTACAAGCCTATATCTGACACCTAAACGTGTTACAAAAAAGCATAAACTACACACCTAAGGGATACTGCACTTTTTTTTATGGCAGAATATCAGCACAGTTTAAAGAGGGAGTGTTTTACTTCTATAGGGGATTAACTGTTTACACAAAACATATTTTGATCATCATGTTACCTTTTATTGATCTGAAAATGCTACATTCACTGAAAACAACGTATTAACATATTTTAGTTTCACTTTCATTTCTGAAGCTCTGAGTCATTCCTGTCTTCGCTCCTAGCATCAAATCACTCCCCCTTAATAACCTATCACAACGTGATCAATGTGCATCATAATGAAACTATTACATAATGAAAGTATAACTATGGTTTTTCAAGTGGCTGTGTACAGTTTCGTATCATGTTTTTGGAAAACTGTCATGTGGGAGCATGAGCGATGGAGGGTTATGGGCTGAGCATTAAACAGAATCTTACAGCAAACCATAAGGAGAGTTCAAACAGGGCCACTCAAAACATGCATGTTTTTGATGAGGGAAAGTTACAATGTGGTAGAAAGCTAAAAACTATATTACATAATGCCTCCTCCTTGAATGTTAATATTTAATTAATCAAATTATTGTATTGCCTTTTATTTTATTGTGTGTGGTTCTGTGTTTTCTTATTTTTTTGTAGTTTTACATAGTAAAATAGAAAAAAATCCATACATTTTTGTGATATATGAAGAAGCCATAACATTGCAATATTATAAAATTGCCAGGGACCTGTGTGAGGTACTGCTGTCACAACAAAAAATTCAACTCATTTTCCACACTAAGGAATAGACTCGATACTCAATACTGACTCAAAGACCACGAAACACTCTTTAGACAGTAGAATGCATGAAGGTGATTTGCAGCATTAAATGGTAGTAGTTTCTTTTCTATTCCAAAGTGGTTTTATATCGGTGTAATCCCTCAGTAGGTGACATAGTGGTCCATGGGCTTAGACTAATCTATGTGCTCTAAAAAGTAAAAAAGTTAACACCCAGATACAAACTGAGATGAAAACCAGTACTGAACAGGGCAAGGTTTGGCCTTTCCTGATTTTTAATGTCCATGATCTTTATCAAACGTAGTAAAAATCCCATAGTAACATTAAAAGAGGGATATTTTACTTTTATGTGGTATTAAATTAACACATTATATATTTAGATCACCATTTTACCTTTTACTTTTTTTTAAAAAATACTATATTTGCTAACAACAGGGTAGTAACAAGTTTAATACGTTTCACTTTCTCTGAAGGTGCTTAAGTGTCCTTACCACTTGCAGAATGGTGGGGTTGCAGCCGATGATGAAGGGCAGGCTGCGGAAGCCCTTGATGCGGTGAGCGATCCTCACGGGCAGCTCTTTGTGCAGATACTTGGCACTGCTCTGGATCACACACACACAGAATTGAGGGTGGTCAGAAGAAAAGTGGTATTATTACTGACATTTCACTGTAGGGTTAAACAATTTTGGATTTTTCTGACAGGCTTTTCAATTACTGTTTGATTTGCAATTTATGCTTTGATAGTGAGACTCTGTTGTTTGGTAGCATTAAGATTTGAGAGAGGACTGAAATATGAATTGCTAAATTAATACAAAAATCCAGTGCATTTTTAACATTTGTAGAGGTCTAAAGCACATTTCTTTTTACAGAACAAGACATCATGATCATTTGTTGTTTGTCAAGTACATTACAATAAATAACTAAATAACTGTGCACCTTGGATTTAATTAATTTCAATTGCTCTTTTGTTTCAATTGCGATATATCTTACAACCTTACTCCACAAAGAGGTTAACCACACCAATTCTGATAAGAATGTAACACTGTCTTGCAAGTGCCATGTTCGTAAATTAATTTGTTTTAAGACTGTGTCTTTGAGGGGACCTTTCTGTACTCACTTGTTTTGTTCTATTCATGTGAGTAGCTGAGCACTATTATAGAAGTGTATCTAATATCACTGGCAGGTTTCTTTAGTGTGAAACACTGATGCATGGTTTGATTCTCTTGGAAGAAGAGGTATATAACCTGGAATGCTGCACAATGTCTTTAAGAAGTATGTATCGTCCACCTGAAACCCAGCATTTCAGTGATTTGTTAAAACTAAGTAGACTGTATTGTTGAAAGCCTGCTTTAACAGATGCTACTAAATCCATTGTAATGCATTACTTTTGTTCTTAGATAATGGAGAGGGCCTGGTCAAACCCCCGCTCCTCCCTCCAGCCTCCAGAGTAGGTCAAAGGGGAGGACTGCATTTGGGAACAACAGCACTACTTACCAGGATGTGATGTCCATCTGGAGATTTACCCGAGTACAGCAGTGTGGCCAAAGTCAACCGCACAGACGCCTGGACATAAGAATTCTCCATGTTATGATCATGTTAATATTTCAATAAATGCTTTGAGAAGTCTGTGAGAGGCTTCTAGGAACACCCACTTTGTACACGAACAGAAACTATGGACCCAAGACAGCAGAACTATACAGTACAAGATAAAACGTGTGTAAAGTGTGTTACGGACCAAGATGAACACGATTAAAGTAAACCTCATACACAGAAAAAGTGAGTCATATAAACGAATAAGGCGATGAGAGTAATTTGTAATCATATTTAGACTCGAACGATCAGAAATAATCGATAAGTGAATGTTGTGACAGTAGCTCAGAAGCGGAGAAAAGCCTGTGGTCCAGCCTGGTCCAGCCTGGTCCAGCCTGGTCCAGCCTGGTCCAGCATGTGGTCCAGCATGTGGTCCAGCCTGACAGACAGTGTTGAGTCGAGGTCACTGTTGTGTAACTCCGCTCGCACACTACAGTACCGGAACACTGCAATGTCATGTGCACATGAGCTGACAGGCTGCCGCTGCACGCACACCACAGTCTAATAAAGCCTTCACTGGGTGTCAGTGTGTCGGTTAAACATTGACAAAGTCCCTGGTCCGGGTGAATTTAGTGTGGACACAGTAAGCGCGGTGTCACACTTCCCGGTGCACTGGCAGAGCAGCGCTAGCAGCTAGCATACGTACTTGACAGGCTACACTAGTGTTAGCGTCGAGCCGATCCAGCCCCACACACACAGCCCAGAACAACACAAGCACACAAACACACAAACACACAAACACACAAACCCAGCTGCACTCACCTTCTCGGCCGAGACGTCAATGGCCGACTGGTTGTAAAAGGATGTAACGGTTTTGGATCTCTCCCGGGCCAGCTCCGAGAGGCCCTGCACGGAGGAGGTGGAGCGCAGCCTGCGGATCCCCGAACAGGACATCGGAGGTACATTGTTGATGATGGGAACCAGCAAAAGCCTTCCGAGGCCCGGTGTGGCCCGGCGACAGGGACCGCTCAGCATCTCCACAGCTACCGCCACAAAGCCTGCGCGCATCGGGACAGCTCGCAGTCGGTCGGAGACTTTCCACTAGCAGGCCATTCGGGCCGAACCGTTCACAAAAGCACTCATCATACAGTAGGGCCCGAAGAGAGGGTACAGAAAGGGCTTTGTACGCGCCGGGGCGGGTGAGAGGAACGGTCCTGGGGGCTGAGCCAATCAGACGAGGAGGGGCGGGCAGCATCATCTGAGCTCCACTATGAGCTCCACCATGAGCTTCACAGCGCAGGGTTCCCTTGATTTGGTCCAGAAAGGTCATTCAGTATTAGGAAAAGACCGCATACCACAGAAGAGGTCTCAGAGTAAATGTCATTTCACACAGGAAAAAGCCTACCACATCTATAGGCCATGTTTATTTCATGTAATCATCATGTTTTGCTTTTCACTTCGAAAAGCTGCTGAATGAACCAGACCCTTGCAACGCTGGGTTTGCATCATAGACACTCGTATGTTTAATAAACTAACTTCCTTTGACCAATTCTAACGCCTCACTCGAGGAAGCTTTTAATAAAGGATGACATTATCAGAGCGGATTATCTTTGCACGTGACAATAGGCTGTATGATTTCTCTTCCTATCCAAGGTGCTTTGAAGTTTTTTTTTTTCCATTATGGCCATCAGTAACATCTAGAATTGTGCACTTATTCTGGTTGTCTTCATGGAGATGTCACTGCTTTGCTTAAAACCTATGGCATGAAACAGAGAAGTAAGCACGTAACACAACCAGGTCACAACAGGTCAGATCTGTGGAGAGGCTCACCTACTCACAGTGAGAATTTTTTTAAAGAAATATAAACAGCAGGACTGCTGTCCTGAAGCCCTGGTTGAGTGTCCTCCCCTTTGACCAAAGTTCTTCTTTGCAGTCTGTGGTCCTCGCATCCCACCACCATCCGTCACCAGATGGAAGATGGACGACAAAGGCTGTGGGCGCGCACCTTTGTCTATGTCTCTATCACGTATGGTCTCTGGGCTGTTCCAGGAGCTCAAGGCTGATAGGGCTCCAGTGGTTCATGATGAATGATTTAGACTCTATGGAAATAAGAAATTCTGTGAGTAAAAATGCTCCACAACACAAGGTTCCAGAGTAAGCTCCACCTGAGAGTCCAGGTTTGCTGTGTTCATGTCATAGACTGTATGGTTCACATACATTCATTATTGTTTGGGAGTAAACCTTTGCGCCCCCTGCTGGACAATGCATGTGAGGCATCACTAATTGAAATTCGTGACGTAACTAGAAACTGAAAGCTGTTGTGATTTTGTGCTATACAAATAATACCAATAAATGGAATTGAATTTGAAAGTATTTGACATAAAATTTGCTGAAACTTGTTTGTCAAAAGTAAACCAATGAACTTTCCTTAGGAATTCAACTGGATTAATATGTTTTAAGCATTTCTGTCCAAGAATGAAGTTACTTTATATTTAGCTGAGACCAATGCTAAATCAGAGTAAGACTGTTCACTGACATTGTCACTGAACAACAAAAACAACATTAATACAACATTACATTTGTAATGTATAATAATATATAATGTGTATTATTGTCAGGTTTAAGCCCACCTAAACATTGTAAAAGTAAGAAGAAAGACAAGAGATTAATATCGTTTTCTCATGAGGAGGGCGGACAGAGAGTGCATTTACCGTTACAGTCTCTACCCGCTCTGATGCACTCTCCGCGTCTCCTCTTTTTATTGTCATAAGAGGGTCCCTAGTTACAATGGATGTTTCTCTAAAGGGGAGGGGTTGAAAACAGCAAAAAACAGTAGAAACATCAGACATGATTTCATTGTGCAAATATGTATGTCAGCAGCCAGCAGCAGGTGGCCGATAAGGTGTAGCATCTTTGTAGCATCTTTAGGAACAGCGCTTCCCTTCCTTTCTGCCAACCTTGAGAACTGTCCTCTTTCCCAGCAAAGAGCTGAATAAGTCATTGTTTTCGCGGTGCGCAGAGAGGGTGACAGGTCACTGCATAGTTATTAAGCACAAAACATTATTCACACAAAAACAATACATAGACCCCGAGATATGGTCATGAGCTCTGGGTAGTGACTGAAAGGACAAGATCGCGGATACAAGCACTCGAAATGGGTTTCCTCCGCAGGGTGGCTGGGCGCTCCCTTAGAGATAGGGTGAGGAGCTCAGTCACACGGGAGGAGCTCGGAGTAGAGCCGCTGCTCCTCCACATCGAGAGGAGCCAGTTGATTTGGCTCGGGCATCTGTTCCGGATGCCTCCTGGGCGCCTCCCTCGGGAGGTGTTCCGGGCATGTCCCACCGGGAGGAGGCCCCGGGGAAGACCCAGGACACGCTGGAGGGACTATGTCTCTCGGCTGGCCTGGGAACGCCTCGGGGTTCCCCCGGAGGAGCTGGAGGACGTGTCTGGGGTGAAGGAAGTCTGGGAGTCCCTGCTTAGGCTGCTGCCCCCGCGACCTGGCCCTGGATAAGCGGACGAAAATGGATGGATGGATGGAACAATACATACAAAATATGGGATAACATATACAATTATTCTAATAATTATGAAAATGTAATAGTCGCACACCCATGTAAACTGCTTGGACTGAAAGTCATGTTAAGGAAGAACTTTTTAAAAGATTTTTCAGTAACTTTTGCTTGATAATTTGGTGGCAATTACTTATAGACAGTACATGGAGTTTACCGTGAGTCTGAAATTAATATAAAATATCTAACTATGCCCCATAATTTCTTATTCTAGCCTCTAGGGAGATTATGTTTGTGACAAACCTTACTCCAGTCCAATTTCATGTTCACAGCATCTTTCATTTGGTGAAAAGGAGAAGGCTCTGGCTTGATTTAATTTCTGATTAAATGATTAATGTTGGAAATCAGTAAAAACACAAAAAGGCAGTACTCTTTTTTTTTTTTATTCCATTCACTGTCTGAACAGAGTTGACATTTTGCACAAACAAGAATTAAGACTTGCATCAGATTATCATTAACAAGAGTGAGGCCAATAACGTATTACAGCCAGTAATGTTAAAACCGCCAATAATGTAAGAATTTTGGCCAAGGTTAAATGTAATAAGGAAGGCCAAACACGTAATAACATCTTGCCAATAATGGCTACACTACTGGCTGCAGCTATTATCAAAGGAAATGTTCCTTGTCAGGCAAAGATACAAACCAGCCAACAATCTCAAACTGCAGCACTGGTGGTGCACAAACTCCTTCAGGTGGCTCTTCAGTTTGTGGGTTTGTATAATTTTATCCACTTTTTGTCCTCTTTTGGACAATTTATTGTTTAGAAGAACAGAGGAAATGTAGTCCGCTGTTACACCTGGTTTAGCCCTAGATTAGACCTACAATAGTCCTGTGATAGTCCTGGTTTAGCTCTGGAGGTACTCACAAATCCAAATCATTTCTTTGGTGGTACTTGGTGTGAAAAATTTGAGATACACTGACTTACTACATTATTAGCTCACCATTACATTTAAACTTGGCCAAAATTATTGGCTATTATTACATTACTGACCATTAATATGTTAATGGTTGCTACAAAGCAACATCACCAAATACATTTCTCACGTCCTCTTGGCATTTTAAAAGCTCGACAGATGGTTAATGGCAATACAATTCTCTTGCAACATTAATAAACACCTTTAACATACTGTATTGTACTGTACTGTATGATTTACTTATTTTACTGTAACAATGAATGAAAGAGTCAAAAAGCTCTAAATGATTCCGCATCCATTAAGAATCAAAACTCTCTACAGTTTTTCATAAAGATTTTTAAATAGAATAAAATAAAATATGCATGTATTTTGTTAAAATGGAAATGTACTGAAATTGTCTGAGTTAGAAACTGTTCTCTCTTTTTCGTTGACCACATGAGCACATATGATTTGTGCTGCAGATCAAATCCCCCTTAAATAACATTACAGTCACAAGCTAGCTCGCATTAGCCAACAGTTTTTCAGTGAGGCTCTGATCTAAATCCACCTCATGGCTTCTCATTCAATTATAGACAAACTAAAACGATAAAATAAACCCTTATGAAATGAAAGGCAGTGTTTCAGCTCTCTGTCTCCTCCCTCCTCCACACCACCACCAGGTTGCAGTCAGTCAGGGCCACCAGATACTGCAGCTCGGGGTCCATAGCCACACTATTGATTGAGGGGCCCTCAACTGGCCCCTTGTCGTTGCGAACAGACGGCCACTCTAAGATCTGAAATGACACAGTACATTCACAAATATGATTTCACGTTGTTGTTTTTTCCTCCCTTGGGTTAACATCGCACTGCAGCCCGGTTGAGTTTACAAAAAAATAGACTGATGAAATTTAAGACCTTTGTGGAAAAAAAAAAAAATGACTTGGACAACATAATTTAAGACTTTTTAAGGCTTTAATTTAGGAACATGAAATTTTACACCTTTTTAAGACTTTTAAAACCGGCTACACTGTTTTAAGTATTATAGTGTAAATATAAAGCATTGTGTGTATTTTTAGGCAGCAAATTGACAAAAGAGGAATCTGTGTTAGTCACCAAATACATAACAATTATTCTAAATAATGTGGACAACTGACAACCACATGAGTTTAATATCAAGGCCTGTAGGAGCAGCTAAAATGACACCCCGTAGAAGTGTAATACCCTCCTTTTTAAAGAAATAAAGTTTTACAACAATTGTAAAGAAGTAACATAATTTTTTGTGAAACTCTTTTCATTTTAGACATTTTAATACTGCCGTATGACTCTTCCTGTCACTCTGCTGGACATTCACTACTAATTTGCCATTTAAAAAAAAAAAAATCACTATTAGAATTGTGAACTGTGTTTTTCTTAGGAAATACAGCTGTCACACCGCAGGACATGACACTTGCGCATGTTAAAAAATTGTCAGATCTGGATTGTACAAAAATAAGAAAATGATCACTATAAAATTTGTACTGCAGCTTAAACCTTTAAGACCAGAGTTCTTCCTGGTGCTTACATGACAGATGAGCTCCTCCTGGTTTTTGTGTAACCGTCTTTTAAAATGTGTGATTTTTCATGTCACACCGCGGGACTCCCTGTCGACTGCTGCATTAAACTGCTTATATCTTTAGATTTAAAGTGATAAAGGTGTAATATTAAATAATAATGACATCTTTCCCTTTATGCCAGCATCTTTGTGAATTATCTTTGGCACAAGAAACTGGGAATTCTAGATTTTTTTTTTAAAGAAAACTAAAAGACTGACTAAATGTAATTTGTAATAGAATTGTGCACAGTTGAGTTGTTAAATTTTGGAGTCTGTTATTCAGAATCATGTTATTAACACTACAAAGTCCAAAACTGTACTGACCATGTAAATCAGGTTTGGGTTTAAAAAAAAAAGGGGATGTTCTTCAGAAAATATGTGGCCAAATTTACTTCTGTGCAGATGTTTTCTTAATCAATTCAAACTAAATCTGTTTATATGAACCCTTTGGAGCACAGACAACGTGCTTTGTGAAATGGAAGCTCTGTAGTTTTGACCACAGTTTGATCTACTCTCATTATAAGTGGGAACATACTATGTACAGAGGAAAACCAGATTCAAATGCCGCCTAGATTAGTTTTGGTAAATATAAGGATAGGTATAGCTGGCGTCTGAAGGTTTTGGCTGATAAACAGGAGATAAGCAGGGTTATTAGTACGTCTTAATACTCATTTTTTAATATTTAGTGCAACATGCACAGTTCACGGGATGGAAGTTAAGGACTATGTAACGTCACACATTCACTGGGACTGTGATCTTGAGGACCAAAACCGTCCAAGAGAATCTGGCTGCAGACCTCCACCCAGAGAACCTTACCCCACAGACCTCCACCAGGATGCACCGCCACCCACATGCTCCTTGCATTTTTCATTAGTTTACACAAGGCATTAGCACTTGTACATGTGCAATAATCACTTATATCCCAAGGGTTAGTTCTCTGTTGAGCAGCACTGAGATGTTTGATTGAGATTTCTATTATGATTGTATTTTACTGCTCAATGTGCTTAAATTGCCTCTTGGGGACAAAAAAAGTGACATGATAGATTTTTTTTAATTTTAGGGTTATTTTTTTAATTTTTGGGTTTGGAGTAAAGACTGATCCACATTCTTTGACTGAAAATAAGTGGGTTAGAGCTTTCCTTTCCTGTTTCCTTTATCAGATGTTGGACAATAAGTAAAATTCAGGGGCCCATTGGCGTTTAAGTATGCATGACAGGTTTTTGTCATTCTCAAATTTTTACTTAATGAGGTGGGATAATACTTGTTGTAACTATAAATTATAATTTTTTTTAAATTATAATTTTACACTGATGAAGAAGAAATTGTTGAAGAAAATCTGAAAAATATGTTGAAAATTACAGGAAGGAAAGAGTTCTGTTCTAGAGCTCCATATTGATGACATCATGCTAGGGAGATTGTCATTGAAAAGTTAGGCACAAGACTTAAACAATTAAGAACAATGTGTTTTCTTGCATTTTAATTTGTCAAATAAGAATTTTTGAGAACTTCTGGCTCAGTGTACAATATGCTTGCTAGGTAACTGTTATGGAATTCCCTAGCGATGTCATGATTATCAAACACGAGGTCAAATTTTACACCTAAACAATTGCCAAACTGGGCAATTTGTAGGTTGGAGATAAGGGGGGGGACCATCCGCAATGGTCAACAAATGTTTTACTTGCCTTGACATGGGCTGTGTACCATTTTTGTCATTTTTTTTCTACTTTCCCTTTCCCACCTATTTTCTTTAGTAAGAGGTTGTGGTTTTACAGTTTTTGCTATTTTACTTAATATTAGAAATATTAGAATAATTTTCCTATTTTTTGGAGACATAGTTTTTGGTATGATACTCAGTATAAATAGCTGTAAATCTAAGTTTAGTTTTTCCTTACAAATACTTTCAATTTTGGTAGTCTCTGATTAAGTGGCTACTGACTACACTTACAGGTGAGTTTTGTCTTTCAGTCACATTTTTATTTTACGTTGATAAGAGTTACAAAAATATGAACTATTAAATACTCCAAAACCGCTTTTCGACTGAGTATTTTACCATCAAAATAAATAAATACAGAAAATGTACAGATTTGATGGTGATGTCTAATAGCCTTTCAGTAGCATTTCATAAACCACATGCTCCTCATGAAACAGTATTTTTTTAAACAACTGTAGCCTAAACATTAAGCTAAATATTTATTCATAGTGGCCAATTGCTATGGGTCTATTTTACTTCAATTATAAGAACTGGTGACTTATTTTTAATTTAATTTAGGATGTTGTTTTTTTTTTTATTTCGGACATCAATAGTAGGAACACTAAATGTTATGATTTATTAGTATTAATAACAATTACTTACTTACAAGTATATTTTGTGTTTTAAGATAAGAAATAATGTCAATTTAAAGACGTTACCAAAAACGAAGAGAATTAAAAATCGAAAGTTGAGCTGAATTGTGAGTTAAGTGAATCATCCTCTCCCTAATATTTCATAATGTGAAGATGATAATGAGAAGTAAAAGTTACCTGGGGCGCAATGCTCTTGTCCTTCAAATCCTTGATGTGGTAGGTCCATAAGCGTCCTCTGTCGTCTCCACACACCACATAGCACTGACCTGCAGACATAAGTAGCACAGGACTGTTACCCACTTCAGCAGCTCAATACTTGCAGCTGATGTCATCAACATTCCCTGGAGGTGTGATGTTAAATGTAGGCATGCTCTGTCTCAGGTTTGTTAAACTTTAATTTCAGTTTTATTTCAAAACAATCATTTTTGCATCGTTTTTTTGACCTCTTGTATATAGCTGAGATCTATTTGTATTACTACAATTTTATACTTTATTTTTACTTGTACATTTACATAATTATTTATTTATATAATTATGCTTTATTTGACCATGATTATTTGACAATGTGTAGCTTAATTTCCTTCAATTTGGTTAATTTTAGGCTACTAGCTAAACTGTTGTTGAAACAAAGGGTGTTCTGATCTTATATTAATTTAGTTTGCCAAATGGTGAATGTTTTTTTTAGCATTAAAAAATTCAAAATGACAAATTCCATGAAATTTGAAATAAAAAATTAATGAGACAAATTATCTTTCATACAATTCACACTTTTTTGTTTACTACATTCCATCAATTCCTTCAAAGCCTTCAGTTACAAGGACTTTTTCCATTAAACCGGAAATCCAGCATGTTTCCAATTTTTGCCAACTTTATTGAAATCCTGTAGATGTTTCAAATGAACATCACAAAGCAGAGTTAGTCCTGTGAGCTCTGAAGTGTCTAGATGAGTGTAAGCTGCTGTGAGTTTAGTGTAGTGTAGTGATGACGTACCTGGGCAGGTGTTGAGGGCGAGGTAGGGCACCTGGGTGGAGGTCCACTGCAGCTCAGCAAGGACCACTGCACTCACACAGCCAGTCTTCTTATGGGGCTGCTGAGCTAATGTCTGACTAAAGCTCCACAGATAGATGCTTCTGTGCATGTAGTTCTTTGAGGCTGTTTCAAAAAGAAATCAAATTTATATTGTTGCAAACTAGAGATTACTTTTTTCACTTTCACTAAATGATCTAAACCTGAACCACAGAGGTTTTACACTCAGCGCATGCCACTCAAGTGGGGAAACGTGTGAAGCTGAGTGGGCACTTCTACCAAGTTATGAGGTGTGTTTCAGTGATGAAACTGTGTAAATTATTTAGTCTGCATGAGTTGGAGTACTTACCTACGATGTCATCTGATAGAAAGGACAGTCCATCCACAGTGTGGTAATCATGCTCAGAATCTTTGTCCTTGTATACAGGAAAAGTCACCTCTCTCTGCTTCCATCTGCAGGACAATAGAGTGACACTATAACATTACTACAACCTCAAAAGCCCTTTATGAAGAGCTTGAAAACAAAGACGCCTGGGTTGGTGTTAGCAGGACCTGTCCGGCTGGACATAGCCCAAAGGAGTCCGCAGACCTATCACCTGCTGGGAAATATGTAAAGGGGACCTCTCTGTGGGAGAAGGAGTCTGAGCTTGTGAGGTTGGTTGAGCGTCACCAGTTAGAGATAGTCGCGCTCACATCTGGAACCCAACTCCTTGAGAGGAGCTGAGTTTTCCATTTCTCTGATGAAGTCTCTGGGGTGGGGGAAGTCTGGGATGAGGGAAGTCTGGGAGTCCCTGCTCAGACTGCTGCCCCAGCAACCCAGACCAGATACGTGGAAAAAGATGGATGAATACTACGGTGTCACACCATTGCCACAGAAATACCACAACATGAGCTTGGCAACAGGTGAACACTGCACAGTAATCACGTGGGAGGTTTGTCATTCAAGTTACTGCATTTGTAAAAAACTGAAAACATGCTGATCTCATGGAAGCCGTTTACATATTAGAACACTTAAGTGAAAAGAGGCAACTACCTTCTCATTTGTGGTTGTGGGTGGAACCTTACTGCTGTGTGTGCTCACCTGTTTGTTGTGGTGGTGGTCTGGACCTGGGTGCTGTAACAGTGCAGTCCGTTGTCACAAGCTGTCAGGAGGTGAGAGAGGGGGGCCTTGGGGGGAACGCAGAGGTGTAAAGGAGTGGAGTTGCATTCCAACGACATCAGCTGACTAATTATAGAAAAAGAACAGTTGATCAATACAATGGATCATTACATACATAATCATAATGAGGCTGTTTACAATCCCTAATGTGTCCCCCTTTTTCCTTGGCATCTTTAAGGATACTTTTTCAAAATTATAGAAGCAGGGTACCAAATTGAACCATCGTACATATACACACACACACGCGCGCGCGCGCACACACACTCAGATAGAAACCAGAGAAGATGCAGGTACTGACACAACTTTGTAATTGTAGTGATTGTCCAGTCCTCCAATGTCCCAGAGCACAATCTTATTGTCGTAGGAACCAGCTGGAGGAGAAAGAGAGAAAACACTTACACAATCTGTGATGGAGCAACAAAGTCAGGAAAACCCTCTGCAACTGCTCTTAAAGCATGATGAGCAACTGAAGAAGGCAACAAGATCACTAAAGACTGGCCAGGGCTCACAGATAATGCACTATAGCATTTACATGGTCAAGCATTTAAGTACGAAAAATTTAATCTCATTCTGCTCTGACTGTAACAGGAACGATGAATGAGTGGGCTAAAATTTGGTATTACCCCAGATTTACACATAATACAAATGAGTCAGGTGAGATTATTCTAAGATTCAGTTGCTCTGCAAGTAACCCACTACCAGTACTGAGTGTAAAAGAGACGAAAAACCTGGTGAAGATTTCATGATGTGGCAGGTGATGCATTTATTCAGCATTTCTCTCTCAAAAAAAACACTTTTTGATACTTTATTGATAATTTACGCAAAACTTTCAAATTGAAAATAAAAATAGGCTACAAATATGTACCTTAGAGCAGTTTTGAGATGTATAAAACAAACAGAACGAATAAAATATACTTTGAACATGAAATAAGGCAGAAAAACATAAATGTATCCAAAAGAAACTATATATCCAGATGTTCTACAGTCTCTATAGTTAAAGAAAGAATATATATATTTATTTAAAAAATATCCCCAAATAAACTTTGTTAAGTTTTAGGGCACACTCAACTAGGACTTTAGGACCGTGTCATGCTCAAGCACGATTGCTGTGGGTTCTATGTTCCACACTCACACCTGCACAACCAAACCGGGCCACAGCCAATGACGTCATCACACGGCGTTGTTTGTTTACATGTCGCCCAGAAGAGCTAATGCTTTAGCAAAGAAAATAAGTGCTGAGATATATGCTCCTCCATGAGTTTATGGATATAAAACTGTGTGGAGGTTTGAGGCCAGGAGGAGGAGTGAGGACAGGAGGAGGAGTGAGGACAGGAGGAGGAGTGAGGACAGGAGGAGGAGTGAGGACAGGAGGAGGAGTGAGGACAGGAGGAGACAACGCTGCAAAACTTTTGTCTCTACAGTCCTTACTGAAGGTCAGCACGGATTCACTGTGTGTGTTTAGAGTGGAGTTTTTTCACAGTTTTTTCTTGTATGAGTAACATGAGCGTGCACACAGGGCGCACAGGGTGAAGTCGTGCATGTGTGCATACAAGAGCAACCTAAGAGTGCGCTCACACTAGGATCACCTTAAAGTGCAGTACGTTTGTCCAGTGTGAGCGTAATCGAACTGTGCTCAGGAACGGTACGGTTGGGCCTTTGCCTGTTTGGAAGAGGTGGGCCAAAGCACAACACAGGTTCTCATGTACGCGCACACGCATGACTTTACTATACGAGCCCTGTCAGGTGCACTGATGTTACTCACACAAGGAAACCAGTGAATAAAATCTGCTCTCAAACACACGGCAAACCCGCCCTGACCTTCAATAAGGACAGACAGTTTAGCTGCCTCTTGTCTCCGGCTGTCATGCTCTGCGCTGTTTTTATATCCAAAAACTCACGGAGGTGCGTGTATCATTAAAAAACACCCATCAGCCTCACTATTTAATAGATATTTCTCCCGCTGGACTTTTTTCTCTGCTAAAAGTGTTAGCACATGAAAACAAATAGAGCCGTGTGATGACGTCATGGGGCCGTGACCCGGTTCAGATGTGCAAGTGTGAGTGCGCCCTAAATCGTTTCAACTCGATTATATGAGTTTGGAGATCGTTTGACACACAAAATCAAAATCACAATCAAAATTTGATTATTGCACAGCCGAAGCGGCAGGCTTACTGTATAGGAAGTTGCCCTTGTTAGGGTTGAAGCGGAGCACAGACAGAGCTTTGCGACTGGCTCTGAACTCCCCATAAGCAATATTGTTCCGTGGGTGGATTAGTTTGACCATGCCCCTCTTCCCTCCAGCTGCCAGGACACTACAGGGCTGAGCAGGAGTGCCTTGACCACAACACATCAACACGGTGGTCCAGGCCAGGCTGAAGAACTCCTGCAGGACAAATAAAAGTGTGAACTGTGTGGAACAACATGGATCATCAGATCACCAAAATATTGAAAGAAATCCACACTTTATCTTTATATCTGCAACAAATGAACAGGAGGTGACAAGCATCGTTCTTAAGTGTAAAACTAAACTATCCAAAGACTCATGTCATGACATAGACATGGTACTATTTTAAAAAAGTAATAAAAAATATTGTTAAGCCATTTACCCATATCTGCAACTAATCCTTCCAGTCAGGGCATTTCCCAAATAAAATGAAAACTGCAAAAGTAATACCAATATTCAAGAGTGAGAACAAACATAGTTTTAAAAACTATAGACCAATTTCCCTACTGCCACCAATCTTTGAAAAACTCTTCAGCTCACGTCTCGAAAAGCTTCTTGACAAACATCAAATAATCAAGGAAGAACAATATGGATTTAGGACAGAAAGAACCACCTCAATGGCAATAATCGATGCAATAGAGCAGGGGTGTCAAACATACGGCCTGGGGGCTGGATCCGGCCCTCCAAGACCTTTAATCTGGCCCTCAGTTGATTTTCTACAAAAATATTTTAATTATATTTTGTATTAAAATATTGGTAATTTTCTGCGTTGCTTAGCATAGCAGCGTCTCCAGCGTCTCTGTGCGTGGCCCCTCCCACCAGAGCAGCACAAATGAAGACTTGCCTCTTTCCTAACTTGCCTCTTACCTCTTTTAAAGGACGATCGTTTTGACTGTTGACCGTGACACCCTCATCAGCAAAACGTCAAAAATGAGAAAAGTGGAGCCGAGTGCAGGATTTTCCAAGAGAAATTGACTTATTCCTATTTGCATACAATTTCATGTTAAAACATTGTGTTGAAATTGCATTTTTCTTAAAGTTTCAGGTTGTTCATTATATTATAATATTTTGTAAAAGAAAGGGTTCATCAATTAAAAAAGATTTCTGTAATAGATTTGTGTTTTTCTGCACAAATATTTGAACTTCTTGCTGTTTTTGGGGTTTATATGACATGAGTTTTCTGATCCGGCCCCTTTGAGATCAAAGTAGGTTGGATACGGCCCCCGGACCAAAATGAGTTTGACACCCTCACCACTCTCATGTTGTCTGAAAATCCTCTGTCTGAAGCAACTGGTGTTTCTGAAAAAAGATTTTCAGACAACATGAGATCCTGGTCTATTTCAAACCTACGAACGCTTTAAGACAGAGACTGGTCCACCCAAAGGACAAAACACCGAGCCACAAACAAAGCAATGTGCTCTACTCTATTCAGTGCAGTGAAGACTGCAGTGAACGCTACACTGGAGAAACTAAACACACTTCACAAGAGGATGTACCAACACAGACGAGACAACAGCAGTGGACATCTCCACTTAAAAGCCACAGGCCACTCATTTGAGGACAGTGAGGTACAGATTTTAGCCAGAGAAAAGAATTGGTTTGAGAGGGGAGTGAAAGAAGCCATTTTTGTTAAGAAAGAGAATCCTTCTCTAAACAGAAATGGAGACTCAGACACCATCTATCTCCTATTTACAACTCCATCCTCAAACCGAAATCAAAACAAACAAGAGAACAACAGGTGTAGCCAGTTCAGGTCCAGAGGTGTGGAAGCTCCATTATGGCCATGAATTGTTCTGCTAATTAGACCCCACACCCTGCACAGGTTAATAGGCCCACCTAACAAACAGAAACTGTAAACGAGTGTTTGTGTTAGTTTCAGAGTAGTTATTTAGCTCCTCCCTGCAGACAGATATAAGGAAGTGTCCACCAGCGTCTGACCAGAACTGAAGAAGCAGCTTGGATGAACTGTGAAACATCTTCAACCAAACAAATTTTTGTCCAATCGACAAACTGAATTTTCTCTTCGCCAGCTTCTGTAGGGTTAAAGAGTCGCATCATGCTCCCAGAAGTGATAATCACTGTAGTAAAGCAGCACTAATGGAAAACCAGTCAAAAAACACCAAACAGGTAGAAACTTGAAATGACCTCCACAAGCAAAACCAGTCCTGTTTGAGGGTTTGTCTCATTAATGCTGCTCTACTGCATCTGTTGTTCATTTCCATGAAAAGAGGAGCATCCTTTTGTTCCTAAGACATTGCCCTGTCCAGATTTGTATAGATATCCAACACATTTTTTTTCACATTGAGACTGAATGTGTTTTCAAAGTGCTCATTTAATTTTTTTGAACAGTGTATATATCAGGACCACCTGCGAACACATTCTGAATACTGAACATCTCTTTGTGAATTGCTGAGCTTGCCTTTATGTTTAAAAGGTATAATTAAGGCATGATTTTGGTTTCATTTAATTAGTTGATGTCAGTTGCTCATGTAGCAACCCCCTGCCCAAACCATAGTGGCTCACTCTATTATTATAAATAACCATGCCGAAGAGCTCAAAGACAAACCATGTGGATACCACAGAAGGTGCAGCAGTGTGTCTAACCTCTTCAGAGACTTTGTACTTCTTCATGACCAGGCCGAGCTCACAGTCAATCAGGCACACAGAGTCCCCTCCACAAGTGGCCACCAGGCGACTGGACCCTGCACAGACAGGGCTTTAGATAAAGAGCTATCCAGAGTAAACCACAGAAGCTAGGTGAGCAGTGTGTGGGGATGTGGGAGCAGAGGGTGGGAGCTCTTCACTGCTACAGGTTAAATTCAGCTGTCACTCGCTCAGACTGACCAATAGGAGGAGGGGGTGATAAAGTGCCCGTTTTTAGCCATAGAGCGGCATTAAACATAATTGCTGAGAATCACAATATGGCAATTTGACTAAAATAGCAGAATGTCACAGGGATGAGATCACAATTCGATTTGTATTGCGGTATCACTCTTCCCTGGAATCCAGAAGTCACACATTTTCAATACTGTAGGAAGATGTGTGTCTAGTCACTGGTGAATCTCTCTCGTTTTCAAATGAGTGTGACTGACAGATGGATTAGCCAATCATGGACACTTACAGTCCATCCATATTGGAAAAAAATATGGGAAAAATATCACAGGGGACTGAAAAACATGGCAGATTTCCACAGTATCAATGAGCACTAACCTAGAAAAAAAAAGACGCAACACAGTGTGTGGGGACCAGACTGATAGCAATCTGTATTTAAAAAAATACAGAGAGATATTCTGGATGTAAATATTGCCCTGCTCTTGTGTGGGAACATACCATCAGAGGGCTGGAAAGCACAGGTCCACAGCTGAGTGCTCAGGTCATCAGTCCTGTCCTGTTTACTGTGGCACTGCAGCACATGATGAGTTCTCAGACACACAGGTTTCTGCACCTGACCATAACACACAATTACACTCACATCCAGGCTATTGATTTTATCTGAATTAACATGGAATCCACACCTCATTTGGGCTTTTTGCTCTTGGCAGCAGGTGTTTAGCTGGACTGCTGCTGGGCTGGTGGCTGACACTGTCTTGCTTGCTCTTCCGGGTGGTGCGGGGGCTGCTGGGTGGGGTGGAGGACTTACACAGGTCGTGTGTGCTCTGGTTCTGCCTCTGGCCTGTGAGTTGCAGGGCTGATTTGCGGGGGCTCTCTCGGATTTGGGATACTGGTACTATGCTGGCCTTTTTCGCAGGAGTCTGTTTTGTGACCGCAACTGGTGAAACGGCCCTCTTTCTCTTTAGTGGATTTGCATTCTGTATGAAATATCACAAAAGGCTTAAGTCTAATGTATGCTTATGTTCTAGATGCATAAGGATACGCATGATGGCTTTTCCAGATGATATGATCTAAAAATTGCCATGGGCGCCTCTGGGTTTGTTTATATGTTGTTCTATTTCATCTATTATGGTGTATTCTCTAACTGACTTTGTGAGCCGTCTTGTGGTTGTTTGATAAGAGAAAACAGAAAAACTGAACAGTCTAAAAGTATAAATGCAGTAACGGTTAGTACGGTTGGAAAGCACAGATTTGGTTATGTATGGAAATAGAGGATAAATGAAGAGTTATTTTGTGAAGGAGCACAGTTATGGGGGTGTACCTCAGAATCCTGATCTGTAGTGGATTCCTTTCTGTGTGGTTGGTCCTTCTGTTGTGTCTGAAACTTGAAGAACTCAGCTGCCATGATACCGACCTACAAAGGAGACAGATGAGAGAGCTGCTGTCCAAAGAGGACAGAAGACAGGCAGCTACAGCCTTACCCTCCACTTGGTGAAGTCACTAACTGAGCTGGGCCCAAACTTCACCTGCTGTTTGGCTGTGCGCACAAAGTCTGCCTCAAGCGCGGTTAACTTGTCTGCGCTCATGGGCTGAGGCAGGCTGAAGCTCCTCTCCCACAAAGATATGATCTAGGGGTCACAAAACCAAGCTCAGGATATTGCTGGATTTCAGGTGACATCACAACATTCTAAAGAGCAATAATATTTAGAACACATAGGGGACCGCAAAACTGTAATCATTCAAACATAAATTTTGGTTGTTACACAATCAAGTCCTAAGATCTAGTCAGTAATAGATATGATCAGGGTCAACATTTGTGCATTTACTTATTGCACGACAAAGTAACCATGTCGGATCTAGACATAATCATAATCATCACAATTATTCCAAAACTGGAAAAAACAGAAACTACCACCTGTCTGTCATTCAACAGGGCAGCTGGTCTGCAGGAGTCATAGTCGTGAGCTACTGATCTGTAGTAAATGCATGTGCCCATCACACAGAATGTGAATGCCCAACTACTGGCATTTCACTAATGTGTCTTTGGCCATGACAAAGTAAGAGTACACACGGGTGTAGTCGTGAATCACTTCAGTGCACCATGTTTGATCTGGTCCACATGTGTACCGTTCCTATAGTATTTTAAAATTAATAGTAAATTCTACTCAGGCAATCTTTAGCACGGCAGAGCAAAAGTTCACCTGCATCACATCACAGGGACGTTTTAAAAAGCATTATATTTTTGAGTTTTAGCACCGATTTGTATGATCTAGTGCCTACTAGGGATGGGCATTCGATGAAATTTTCTTAATCGATTGTCGGAAGAATTAACGATCGATTATCGATTAATCATTAACGTTTTTATATTAAAATGATCATCATTATTATTACTATCTGCACTACTAATCTGCATAAATAAATTCAACTTTACGACATATAAACCGTAACCACTCTAGAGCCACATCAGCTGTTTGACATTATAATGTGTTTAATTCAGTTTTGTTCAACTCCCACAGAAACGAAACTTAAAACCGCATCGCTAATTTGCATAAACTCAGCGAAGATAAAACTGCAGCTCTTGTGTCGCTGATGCTGTCAATTTCTGTTGGATTAAAAGACATGACTCAGGTGAATACAGGTTAGTGTGACCAGATTTGCGTTTGTCAAAACCAGGACACCGTACGGGGATAGGGAGGTGGGGACTCGTCATCGACATTGCGCGACTCTCACCTGGTAAAGCTTTTTCCCACTGGACACCGAGACATATGCTCCTGCTTTATACACTGTGCACATGGGCTCACACTTGTCCCGAACGCAACGGAAAGCGTGGAATTTCTTGTACAAGTCATCGTTAAATACACATTTGTGTTTCGGTACGCTGCAGACTGACCGAATGTTTGTGTCTCGCTCCTTCTGAGTGCAGAGAGCTACATGTACTGACCCTTGTTTGGTCACGCTACGCACAGCAACCTACATTCGGTTTGTTGATTAAAATTAACGTAATCGATGAAATTCTTAATGATCAATTATCGATTAATCGATTAATCATGCCCATCCCTAGTGCCTACCTCAAAGTAGGAGTGAGAAATAGACTGAGATTTGAACTTTCACACAGTACACAGCACAGCTCTTTGAGTAGAACTTAAACAATCAGCAACATTTGGACAAAATAAAAAGCAGATAAAGTGACCAATAAAAGCTTATAGTTCTGTAACTTATTTCCACCCCCCACTTTGACTCAGTAATTTCAACTAAAGCTGTAGTCAACTAAACATACTGCAAATCGATTAATTGACTAAAAACTGGGTCTGGCAAAAGCTCTAAAATCTCTCTGCATCTGAACTAAACTGCACTCACAAATAGGGATGTCAGGATTATTTTATTAGTTAAAATATTAAAGGCCACTGCAGGTTAATCGTAGATGTTTTAGAATTTATGGTATACAGCAGAAACGTCTCCCAAGGTGGAATGTGGAGTGTCTGCGTACACTGGTGTGTGTGTGAATGGGTGAGTGGTTCCTTGTTGAAAAGCGCTTTGAGTGCCTTGAAGGTGGAAAAGTACTATAGAAAAATGTGACCATTTACCAGTTACTCACAGGTTGTGTGTGTGTGTGTGTGTGTGTGTGTCCATGTGCGTTGTCACTAACCCACTTAATAAACATGAATTGTACGTCCAAGCAGTCTAAGGCTCAGAATAAAGAGATCCAGAAAGTGTCACAAGGCTCAGAAAGTGAAAGTACCAGGTGGAAAAAGCTTTTAAATCATGTGAACAACATGCATGCAAGAGAAATAGGTGAGTAATATATTTATTTAGCCTGATTCATCAGCCAGTTTCACTTCGTACAAACCGTCTGACCTCGCAGTGTTAGATTTCATTCACTCGACAGTAGGCAGGTACTTTTTTTCATTTAACCAATCGCTGCTATTTGGTCATGACGTATGTAATGCGCCGCTAACGGGGCTAACTGGTATATTAAGCTTTTCCAAAATCCCATAGGAAGAAGGACAATAACGTCTTTCTCCTTGATAAAATTCACCAAACATTCTCTTTGTTCCATCTTTAAATCCTTAATCTCTCAAAAAATATTTCAGCTAATTCACTCACTTCTCATGTCTGCTGTTGTCTCATATAAATCCTTATAAACTAAATCAAACGATAAGTTGACCAATACACATTTTGGTAAACCAAGATACCATCGATGGATTAAAGTCCTAAATGCCTACGAACCTACAACTATTTTCAGTTCATGAATAATCAGTTAGTCTAGTGTGTGCACCGTGCTCACCCGTGTCTGCAGGTTGTCTGTGTAAACGTAGCGCAGGTGGTTGGCCGTAGCAGTGATGTCTTTCCCGTTGTACATCCTGAGCTGGGGCAGCAGCACCATCAGCTTGTAGTTATCACTCACCTCCAAACACAAACAAGACACTGGTCTGTCAGGGCAATGCACACACTAAAATGGGCTGTGCAGTGTTTTTTAGTTGGAATACAAACATTTCAAACTCAACTGCGATCTCTTTACTTGGACAATAGAATGTGATTTTCAACATTAAAAGTGTAGTAGTTTCTTTTATAGTAGGTGTTATATCTGTGTAAACCCTCAGTATTGCGGGTAGTGGTCCATGGATGTGTACTGTACTAGTCTATGTGGTCTGATATAGCTGAAGATCATTCTAAAACTATTCAGAAAGGGTTCATTTTTGTCCTGCCCTTGTGATTTTATTTTTTTTAGCATTGACACTTGTTCACTTGTATCTAGTTTCGATTAGTATCCAATATTTGATACTTGAATTGAATATTCGTTTTAATAAATTGTCATTAATAAATTAATTTCAATAATGAGAATCACTAGAAAATGATGTGTGTAATCTTTCATGTGCACTTTTATGATTACTTTTGCATTTGTATGACACTTAAACCTCACCTCACTAAGTTAACACATTCATGAAGGCAAAAATGAAATCTGATTATCATGATCAGGATTTTCTAACATTGATTTTATCAATATGACCTACCTCTGTTGCGATGTTGTAAATGCTACTTGTGCTCATATTTTAAGGAGGACCTATTATGCAAAATGAACTTTTCAGAACTTGTAAGATGCTACCGCTTTCACAGGGTTAAAATGAAAAGGGATGAGGGGGAGCTTCTACCCCAAAGCTTTAAGAAGTAAGCCTCTCCTCTCTCCTCCTCTATGTATTTAATGTATTTATGTTGCTGGAAGGTACATAAAAATGTCACTACATACTCATACTGTACTGTGTTATAACATGGTAGAAAACTCCAAAAGGTTAATTTTGGTCTTTTAAAAGTGACATCATCATTATTATGATAAGATTCCACACAATAATATCATAAGTGCAGTACACTGGAGTGCTCACAGTGATATAGAGGTTATCGTCCAGGCACAGCTCTTCCAGCGCACTCAGACACTGCAGGTTGCAAACATCTTCCATCTGGTTATCACTCAGGTCCAGGTGTTTCAGTGATGGCAGACACAAAGCTGCAGGGAATTCTGTCAGCCTGTTCCCAGACAGGTCCAGCCTCTCCAGGCACACCAGGTGAGACAGAAGAGGGACCGGCAGATCCTCACACCTCAGGCCCAGTTTTGACAGCCTACAGAGGACAGGAAGGGCAACATTACTAGACAAGGCTCACAAGGATCGATCGATCAATCAATTGATCAATCTATCTAGATAATAACAGCTTTTTAAGACGAACTAACTTCAAAGAGTGAATTTGTTCCAGTTTGCTTGATTTTGGAAAGCCTCTCTCAATGAGAAGTTTTTCAGTTATCTTCTGCATGGTGGAACTGTCGGGAGAGAAAACAGACAAGGTAAGTTGATTTGACAATTGGAAAACTGGAGTACTGCAAGAAAATCAGTCGTATTGATTTGCTAATTGTACACACAGTTCAGTTTCTTAAACAAAAAGATGTTACGCAGGACTTTAATACAGAAACCATTTCAGTTTTATTCACTAAAGCTGTGTTATAGTCTCATGCTTTATTCAACTACCAACAGCAACCTCAAACAGGCACAATTAAAGTTTGGCAATGTGAAGTGTGATCAAGCATCTTGCAAAAGGACACAATGCCAGTAGGCACATGAGAGCTGATAAAACCTTATAGAAAATTTGATTAGAGAAGGAAATCAGTTTAACAATTAAATGCATGCAAACAGTTTTAATTTTTCCTCAAATCTTGCTTAGAACATTTTGTCCTGTAGCAAGAATATAGCCTAGTTAGCTAACTTTAGTCAGATGTATTGCAGTAGTTAATATATGCTGTATGTATATGCTGTATTTGTGGCTTTTGGCTATTCATAAGGCACTGTTCACACCCCACCCCCAAAACCTGTGAATGAGAATGAAAGGAAATTTGCACAACAAACCCCTGCATTCAGATGTCCCGGTGTCCTGATGGGAATAAATACAGGCTACTGTAAGTTGCTCCTGTGAGCTTTAAACTATGTTCTAGTATTGTAACATCCTGAAAAAACATGCCTGGAGTTGCGTTTTTATTATTAATCTATCTACAGACCCAGAGTTCAAAATGCTCTGTTCCACGTTGTGATGTGATGATAGTTTTCAAGTTACACTACACTTTTGCCTTCAGCTCAGAACGGCGATTGCATGATTAGATTCGTGAATGTGTCTGGAGTTTAAAAACACTATGGAGCATTTCCTGTATTACCACAGAACGTCACAAGGTGGAACAGAGTGTTTCAGAGTGTTTAAGAAGAACTTAAATATGCAGGGTTTGAGTTAAACATGTGTGACTGAAGCAAAACAGAACTCTAGGTCTGTGTTGTGATGAGGAAACATTATAACATACAAAAAGCATAATATGGGCCCTTTAATCCATACGTTTGGCAATCGAACTTAGTACTAACGTTAATAAAGCTCTGTATATATGTATCCTTACCTCGGCATAGTTTTGCTCCCTGGAGATGGTCGTTTTGTTAGAGCACAGCAGTAGCGCACACACTCGTCCTCTCCCGCCAGCAGCGCACTCCTCTTCCTGCGCGCTTCTGTGCGCCACGTGCTCGAACACGGACCAATCCGAGCTCACAAAAGGCTCCTCGTTTACACTTGGGCGGGGCCACAGTTGGAGTCATCAAGGCGTGAGGAGGAGACGAGACGCAACTGGAGAAATGAGATTTGGCCCCGATCAGTTGCGTGGCCAGTCTTTTCCACATTCTGTTCTTTGTGTCGATATGTGTAGGTTTAATTAGGCTACATGGCTCACTACAATCATGATCTGCAACATAAATGTTTTAGTTATTAGACACTTTGACAAACTTTATTGATCCACAAGGGATGATTTGGACACAGGAGCTCACACATCACAATATAATAGAATAACAAAGAGAAAAAAAAATAAGCTAAATAATAATAATTCTAAATAAGCAGCAAAAAAAGAAAAAAAGAGCAAGCGAGAGGTGTGATATATATATATATATATGTGTGTGTGTGTGTGTGTGTGTGTGTGTGTGTGTGTGTGTGTGTGTGTGTGTGTGTGTGTAAATAAGAATAAAATATAAAATCTCAGCTTTATACAACACTGACATGATTACTGACAGGACATACGGTTATCTGTTCCATAAGGGTGAGTTCTATAGATGTAGGGAGTATTATCTGTTCCATAAGGGTGAGTTGTTGTACAGTTGTAGGGAGTATTATCTGTTACATAATGGTGAGTTGTACAGTTGTAGGGAGTATTATCTGTCCCTCTATAGTCTGGTGCAGTGGGTGAGTTGTGGTACAGTTGTAGGGAGTATTATCTGTTACATAATGGTGAGTTGTACAGTTGTAGGGAGTATTATCTGTCCCTCTATAGTCTGGTGCAGTGGGTGAGTTGTGGTACAGTTGTAGGGAGTATTATCTGTCCCTCTATAGTCTGGTGCAGTGGGTGAGTTGTGGTACAATTG
Organism: Boleophthalmus pectinirostris; assembly: GCF_026225935.1. Classification (NCBI taxonomy): domain Eukaryota; kingdom Metazoa; phylum Chordata; class Actinopteri; order Gobiiformes; family Gobiidae; genus Boleophthalmus; species Boleophthalmus pectinirostris. Next base: position 988,258 of record NW_026571018.1, on the reverse strand, counting down.
TAGGGAGCATTATCTGTCCCTCTATAGCAGGGGTGTCAAACTCATTTTGGTGGGGGGCCGTATCCAACCTACTTTGATCCCAAAGGGGCCGGATCAGAAAACTCATAGCATATATACCCCAAAAATAGCAATAAGTTCAAATATTTGTGCAGAGAAACGCAAATCTATTACGGAAATCTTTTTTTAATTGATGAACTCTTTGCATGCAATTTCAACACAATGTTTTAACGTTAACTTTTATGCAAATTGGAACAAGTCCATTTTTCTTGGAAAATCCTGCACTTGGTGTCCACTTTTCTCATTTTTGTTATTTTTCTGATGAGGGTGTCACGATCAACAGTCAAAACGATCGTCCTTTAAGAGCGTTTGGAAAGAGACAAGTCTTCATTTGTGCTGCTCTGGTGGGAGGGGCCACGTACAGAGACACTGGAGATGCTGTTATGCTCAGCAGCCCAGAAAATTACCAATATTTTAATAGAAAATTTTATTAAAATATTTTAGTAGAAAATCAGCCGAGGGCCAGATTAAAGGTCTTGGAGGGCCGGATCTGGCCCCCGGGCCTTATGTTTGACACCTGTGCTCTATAGTCTGGTGCAGTGGGTGAGCAGGAGTGTCCATGATGTAGTGCAGTTTGTCCAGTGTCCTCGAGTCCTTCACTATGACAAATGTCTCCAGCTCAGAGCCGATCACATGACCAGCTTTACAGATCATTTCCAGGAGCTAGTGTGACCCTGCTGCCACTCTCTCAGGCGCTCAGGGTGTCAGTGTAATTGGCATATATCTAGCATTTAGACAAACAGTTTGGCCTACTACCGACCTCACAACAACAAGAATTTAATGAAAACTAGGTCAACGTGTTTACCCATAATTTTGCTCAACTTTTCTGTGGTTAGTTTGCATGTTAGTGGGAAAATGCTAATTGGCATTAATAGACCTACTTTGGAGTTTGAAGACTAAGATGTGTATTGAAGTACTGTACTGTTTTCAGATTCTAGAATGTGAGGATATCATACTCCCAGATGGGGGGCAAGAGCCAGATTTTCATATTAATAACATTGTATTTTGCCATGAAATATACAAAATGTAAATTCACAAATGTTGAACATTTCTATCAGTACAGAAAAAAACTAAAATGTGTCTGTTTGCTGCATGCTGCAGTGTTCAAATCAGTGGGAGCAGGTAAAGGGTGCTCATGGAAAAAGGATCGAAACTTAAAACACAACAGACTCCAGGCATTCCAAAGAAGTAAAAATCGCATGAGGAAACATATAGTTAAAAGGCCTTTATTTAAATGGCCACAGCCAACATGTTTCAACCAAACTGGTCTTCATCAGCATCTAGACACAAGAACTCACTGTATGGCAACAAAAAACTGCATTTTAACAATATTAATTTTACTTACTCCCCATCTATATTCAGTCACTTTGGTCTATGGCTGGCTGTGATGTCATCTGAAACCCACCATTATTATTTAATACAGATGGGGGAAACTAACAGCAATAATGTTAAAATGCAAAATGCAGGATTTTGCTTTCATGCATGAAGTTGATGGTTTTCATCAAGTTGAACGTTTGTCAGTTTACCTTTTAGATATTACATGTACAATGTACAATGTAATTAATTACATATTTATTATTGCATGTAATTATTACATGTACAGTGTAATTAATAGAGAAATCTGGTTCTTGCCCCTCTTCTGGTAGTATGACATCATCACATTCTAGAATCTGAAAACCATCAATACAGTTAACGTTAATTACTCAAAATCAGTGTCCAAAATACGTATTTTCAGCACATGCCTTCAGTTACTTGCAGTAAGTCAGTTTGTCCGCTAGGTGGGGACCTTCACACAGGCCCAGAAGCAGAGGACGCTAATGGCGGCCCACAGTGCCACAGCAGTAAACACATCCCCGGTGTGTGCTTGTAAAGGCATTAGAAGCTGCCTCCTGTGTGAAAAAGGACAGACCGAGGTTAAAGAAGCGCGGGTAAGTTACGCAGCGTTTTATGCTTTTTTCACGAGCGCCGACTGCAGCAGCCGTACGGCTGTACAACTGTAAACTTCATCCACAACCGCTCATCATCTAACAAGTCCTTTTGGAGGAAACAACAGACCACAGAGCATGGAGCTATTAAAATAACCATAATGCTGCTGTGGAATAAACGCAACTCATTTAGTGATGCCGCTTTCAGGTGGTATCGGACAAATGTAAATGACTTTTCGAGAGGAAGTTCCACATGAACGCCTCATGAGTAACATGCTGCATTCATGATCGGGGCGGAATTTCCTAGTTTTCTACCATAGACTGGGACTCTGTAAAAATACTTCCTTCCCATGGATCTGTTAAAATAACTGGATAGGGTATTGCTGCTTGTATCTGTCTTGGCGTACTGACACTCCCTGAAACTATAGCGAACAAAATCCGTCCTGCTCAGAAAGGATTTTTCCCTTAGAGCGCAAAGTAAACACGTGTGTGCTCGTGCTCGTTTGACAGGTCACCTACAGTTTTCAAAAATGTCGGATTTTGCAAAAACATGTGAAAAGTAAAGGCTGAGTGAATCATCTGTTATCAGTTGTTTAGGTTGATCTTTAGTCTACAGAAATAAAAAACTCAGGCTGAAACATTTTCAGATGATAGGCTAATTCCCTTCTTACTGGTAATATCGTGTGATCAAGGCGGCTGCAGTTGGTTGAAGGAAGGTGAAGGGAAAAAAATGCAACTGCAGCTGCCTTCACCTGCCTTCATGGACTACAAACCCCAATGTATGACGGGAAATGCAGTGGTGTCACACGTGCACTCATGGCTGACTGTGCTTATTGGACCTGATATGTTTTGATAAAATGTGCTGCCCAGGAGCATCCCTCGCTCCTCTTTCTCCATCTCAGATTTATCTACTTTTATATCATCAACACAGATGCTTCACATGAGTCCGCACATGATCGGTGTATGATCCTGATCCACTCAAAGTCATTTGCACCAGAGCTGACCAAAGCGTGTAAACTTTGGTGGCATATGGGGAAGCAGAAGAGTGTGTTCACAAAGTTTAATGTAGTTTTATTTAGTGTAATACTTCAAATGAACACAAGATCTGTCCTGTCAGTGGGACTCTGTGTGATCCGAGCCTCCTGGCTGTTCTCAGGATTGTGGAGTGTCCAAGCTGATTTGAGCCATTTCCTCTTCCTGTAGCCGCCTGCTCTCGCAGATGATCCAGGCGAGAATTTCAGGATCTTAAACACACCTAGTGATGAGCCATGGCTCATGTGGTGCTCCTCACTGGCACAAGCCCCACTCACAGAGCGTACGCTCCAGTGGAGGGGCCCCAATACAGTTCCCTTCTGACCCTGGCTCCAATTGACTTGCACTGGAATATTGTCATCCCTCTCTCTGTCCATGCTCACTTCCTATTTTGAATGCAGTGGCTAGAGCATATGTTCATTTATACATACAATCGATGGTAGGGCTGAGTAGATTACTTCAGTATTTTCCCTCACAGACAGGAGCTTGTGTCATTACCATGATAATGTCATTTGATTTTGCAGGCTGTACACCATTTTGTGTATGATGTGAAGGAGAAGTGTGCAGTGTGCAAAGATGGAGAGGCCAGCGGGTTTGCACTTCCTGGAGTGTTCTTGTGGGAGGACTTCCTATCAGCAGAAGAGGAGGCAGAGCTTGTCTCACACATGGACCAGAGCACATGGACCCTGTCTCAGTCTGGACGCAGAAAGCAGGTCAGTAAAATGTAATGCAAAATATGTGCCCACCACTTGATTCCAGAAGTAGTTTTCCCATTGACTTTATGAAAAACATCCATCCATTCATCCATCCATCTACTTCTTTCTACTTACTGGAATTATGCTGGGCTTCGGAGTGCAGGACTGCTGAGCTTCATTGTCACGCTGTTGCAGGACTTTGGGCCCAAGGTGAATTTAAGAAGAAGAAGGTGTGTGTGGGCCACTTCAGTGGACTACCTGCGTCGAGCCGCAGGCTGGTGGAGCGGATGCACCAGGAGCAGGCTCTAGAGGACTTTTCACCAGTGGAGCAGTGTAACCTGGACTACAGGCCTGAGCGTGGGGCACACATAGATCCACATCTGGATGACACGTGGCTGTGGGGAGAGCGGCTGGTCACTGTGAACATGCTGTCAGACACCACTCTCACCCTGTCTTTCCAGCAGGAGGAGGACGAGCTGCGAGTGGCTGTGCTTATGCCCCGCAGGTCTTTGTTGGTCCTGTCTGGTCCAGTCCGGCACATCTGGAAACATGCCATCCACCGGGCACATATCAGCCAGCGCCGTGTGTGCAGCACCTTCAGAGAGCTGTCTGCAGAATTCCTGCCCGGAGGAGCTCAAGCAGAGCTGGGCTCACAGCTGCTGCACATCGCCCTCACTTTCACTGGAGTTCCACTTTAACACACAAAGTAATGATGGGCTCTACTTTATCATGCACCAGACTCTGTTATGTACTGACAGCATAGCATTAAACACTCTTGGATTTCTTTCATTAGAAATAATACATTTTGTTTATGCACCTATCTCTGCCCATTCCTCGCCTTTGGTATTGTTTTAGGTTCTTAAAAACAGTTCCAATACAACTGCATACCCGAATCATTACAGAAGTGAACTCTGAATGCAGAGATGTATTCTGTCTCACTGTCAGCAGTGAGACAGAATACACTACTTTAGACTGATAAGATCAAATAGAGCTACAGTATATTAACTATAGTCTTAACCTGCAAAGCATTCAGAATGTGTGGTAACACTGTTCTGCCAGACTGTGAAGCTTCTCTAAAACAGCTTTTTAGGGGCCGAAAATGTATTAAGGCAAAGAGTTATAGACTCTCATATTGGCACAGCATGATAAAAATGTTTCATTTCAAATGTATGTTGTACAGGTCCCAAGCCATAGTCAAAAGCAAAAATGCTTCAGGTCTCTCGTGTTTTTCACACAAACTCACTTTTATGGTTTTGAAGTCTCTGTCCTGTAAATTCTATGTTTATGGTCGTAAACTGACGTGAGAGCTGTTTCAACATCACTGCAGTTAACAGTGAGACTGTACTGGAATCTACAGTTTTTTTTTATCTGGGCGCATTAAGAATGGCAAAGTGAGAGAATGTGAAGTTGGTGGAAAACAGCTTTTCCAGGACTGAAAATGCCTTGAAGACAATAAAAAGTCAAACTCCTATAACTCTTTGATGCCTTTTGTGGGTCACCATGGTGACTGTGGGAGGGGCCACAGGTAAGTGGGTATGGTTTGACTGGCGGGTGTGACTTGTTGGGTGAGCATGGCAGGTCTCTGGACAATGCGTTCCTTTAATTGGTTTATCAGACTGTACAACTCCCTGTGTGTCTCAAAGCAGCCTTTCCCTTCACTCTGCCTCTGCCCTCGCTCATGTTCCTTCTCTGCAGACTGGTATCTCCACTCCATAGAGCCCATCTTCTGAAGGAGCTCCTGCACCAGCTTTATCTGATGCTGGGTCTGTAGTTTTCTGGCTCATAGTGCTTCTTCATAGGCCTCCACCTTGTGCAGAAAGTCCTTTGCTAGTAGTCTGTCAGCTATACTTGAGCAGCTTCTCTCAGAAGAGCATGTGGAAGCTGGAGAGCTACAGTGCTGTAGGACTTCCCCTGCAGTGTGGATGGGAGGGGGCAAAAGCTGCCTCTCACACCCTGCCTCTGTTGTTGTTTATGAACTGGCTTAGCTAACAGGGAAGTGAATCATGGGTTCCACTTTAGACAGGTCCAGCCACTACGACATCGAAATCCCCAAACTGAATGGAGCGGCCTTCTTCTGACTTGTGCGCACTGTGGCGGGGCTCTATTAAAAACTTGGGCAAGATTGAAATTCCGAGTGCAGGTGGTTTATTGTGCCAGTGTCCAAAGTGCAAAAATCCCCAAAACAGTGCAAAAATATTTACAGTGAGCAAAACAGTCCAAAAAGTATTTACAGAAAGAAAACAGGATCGAGTTCAGCATTACTTTAAGCTCCTTGTTCAGCACACCGACGTTACCTGCTCTGTAACTGGTGGCAGACTGATTGACAGCAGGAACGGCTCCCCTTTATACCCCCTGTCTCCTCCCACTGAGCAACATATCAAAATCATTATAGAGACAAACAATTTCATCATAAACCTACCTTGTCTATGCTACGTTGAGCATACAGTAATAATATACATTAAATGTCAAAAATAATAGCTGAAAAACGTGAAGAAAATGATATTACATAACGCGCGTCACATGGTCAGCACCACGGCGCGAACAGCGCCTATTTCAACTAACAGGAAATAGAGGCTCGGTTTGGCAGAAGCGCGCCGTGTCAGAGGAGAGAGAGACGGCGTCTTAGGTAATAGACAAGTATGAAATAAACTACTCTAACGCGCTCAAGTGTGCACCCTTGGCGAATTAGTAACGGAGGAAAGAGGGGAAAAGGCGATAATAGTGAATACGACGCGGATGAATGAAACAGCGGGGAAACGGGGAGTGAACTCGTGTGTGCGGGATGAATCAGCGTGTGTGTGCGCGGGCACGTCAGTGCAGGCCGCGGTTACGTGTAGGGGGAAAACGCCACCTAAAATCATAGACGGACTGGCTCCGTCACAGCACCCTCCCCTCTTTCTCTGGACTTGGTTTGGTCTGACAGCTGGATTCTGGAGACAATAGGCCTGACTTTAGCTAGTCTTGTAGACTGTAGTGCAGGGGTGTCCAAACTTTTTTCATCAAGGGCCACATATCTAAACACAGACCAAGCAGAGGGCCTATCGAGGGCCATAAACTGATGCTCAGTACAGGGAATAATTGAAATATGTGCATGTTTAACACCTTAGAATGAGCTATCAGTCTTTATTCATGCTAAGATCCTTAAAACCACACACTAAATATTAAATATTAGCTTTATCTAGGTAGATTTTCAAAAACTTGCAGTAAAAAAATATTTTTTAATTGATGCAAGGTAATTTGGGCCAATTTACCTGGAAGCCGGAGGGCCAAGAAAAATTTGTCTGAGGGCCGCATTTGGCCCCCGGGCCATAGTTTGGACATGCCTGCTGTAGTGCTTTATCACGTTCCCTCTGTCATACTCCTCTTCTCCCTGTCAGGTTTTGGCATATGAGTGAACAGAGTGGGGAATGTTGTTTCAGCACATTCTGCTTCCCAAGCAAAAATAAAGTGTCTCACTGTCACCTGCAGTGGTGTTGGAATGGCCGTTGGAATTTTGCAATTTGCCATTAATACTGCAGAATGATTTGTTTGTTTGTATGTATTCATTTATTAAACGGCCAATGAATGTTAAAAGACAAGACCATACAAAAGAAAATGCATGCACTTGTTACGAAAGGTATAGAGCTCAACAGTGACAACCCCACAGTTCTGGAACTAAATCATTTCCCATTACCATTTTTTCACTGGCTTTCTGATTTTTTTATTTTTTAATAAAAAATATAAAACATTTTTTAAAAGTTCAAAAGCTTGTTTGGAGATAATCAGCTACTGACCACAAGACATAATTATATTAACATTTGTTTCTGACCTTGCATTTTAAACAGCCTTTTGGGCAGCCATGTTATGGACATTAGTTACTGTGTAGCTGCTATTAATTATTAATATTTGAATTTTGAAAATTAATGGAAAATGTACTTCTGAAACCAGAGCAAGCAGTCACTGCTGAACTCTGTTTACCCATTTGTAGGAGGAACACTTTGAAAACACATCAGATCTCAATGTGGTGAAAAAAATTGTGTTGGATATACAAATATGGACAGGGCAATGTCTTAGAAACAAAAGGATGCTCCTCTTTTAATGGAGATGAACAACAGATGCACTAGAGTGACAACAATGAGCATTTTCAGGCTGACAGAGAAGCGTGCCGGTGCAGGGTATCACCCATTGCCTAGTATGAAAGTGGTGTGTGTGTGTGTGTGTGTGTGAGTGATGGTGGTGGTCGGAGGGACTGATGGCACCAAGTGGCATGGCAGCCGTGCCTCTGTCAGTGTGCCCCAGGGCAGCTGTGGCTACAATAGTAGCTTACCATCACCAGGGTATAGAGTGAATAAATAATGCTGAATGAATAATGCTGAATAATGCTGTGTAAAGCGTCTTTGGGGACAGAAAATGTCTGTGAAAGCGCTATATAAATAAAGACTTACTTACTTACTTACCTTATCTTGAACTGACTGACATGTTCACGCTGAAAATCAGAGCATTCAGGAAGTGAAAAATTGGTTCCCGATGAGAACCAAGTAAAACTTGTTTTAAAAAAAAAAAAAAAAAAACGTGACAACACAGTAGACGTCAGCAGGTTCATCCGAGTCACACTTAGCAAAATAAACAAAGAAAACGTGTGTTTGGAATATGGTGGAGAAATCAAGTGACAAGAAGATTGTTGGTCAGCTGAGGAGACCAAATATTTGCTCTATCTGTGTTTGCATGGTAAGGTTACATCTTTGGATTGGGCCTTCCACATCTGGGGGTGAGTGGGATAGATTAAAAGCGAACAGAAAACAGGATAGTTTTGACACTGGAGAAAGAGGGTAGCAGAGACATTAAGATGGAGAAATCTATGTTGGATTATAAAGCTGTGTACAATAAAAAAATCAAATGGGGAGGGCTTTATGGGCCTGAACCCTGAGAAAATAGCCAAGTTCTTAAAGAATGTGAGTGACATTGTAAAAGCTCAGGTGGTACCAAATGGTGCTCTTTGTTTTTTTTGCACGTGAGGTGAGCAGTTAGCTAAAGCTCAAAAAATAAATAAAATATATGGGAAAAATATGGAAGTGGCAGTTGCAGAGCAAGAGGAGGTGGTGAAGGGGGTGATTTATGGGGTATGTGCTGCTGACATGTCCGAGAGGAAGATAAAGGAAAATGTGGTCGGTGGAAAAGTGGTGGAGGTGAAGCGTTTTAAAGCTTGTGAGGATGGAATTGTTAATGTAACAGTTCTGCTCACATTTAAAGGAAATAATCTTCCCTCGCGAGTGATTACTGGGTGTTTATCATACCAGGTTAAGGTCTATGTTAGGCCCCCATTAAGGTGCTTCAAGTGTCAGAGATTTGGCTACATGGCTGTAGTGTGCAGAGGCTCTAGAAGATGTGCCCAATGTGGGGGAGATCATGATATCTCCAAGTGTGATGTTTCAGCCTTAAGCCTTATCGTTGTGTCCTCTTCCTCCTGAAGTCAGTCACCAGTTCCTTAGTCTTGTCAACTTTCAGGAGCAGGTTTGCCAGAGACCACTTCATAAAGTTGCCAATCAGTGTCCTGTTCTCCAGCTAATGTCCATCTCTGAAACACCCAACCACCACAGAGTCATTAAAGAACTTCTGCAGGTGCAGGACTCGGAGCTGTACTGGAAATCAGAGGTGAACAGAGTGAACAGAAATGAAGACAGGACTGCACCCTGGGGAGCTCCTACATTACTGATCACAGTATCAGACAGGGTGCTCCCTGTCGCACATACACACATCCCTGCCTGACAGGTAGTCAGTAATCCAGGAGACAATGGAGCAGCTTCTCACTCATCAGAAAGGACTGGATTGTGTTAAAGGCACTGGAGAAATCAAAAGACAATCTCCTCAGAGCCTTAACACCATCCAGGTGTGAGTGAGCCCAGTGCACAAGATAGATTATTAAATCTCCTCCTAGTGTGAGCTGAGCCAGAACAAGTCTCTCAAACACTTTCATGACATGAAACGTCAAATCAAAATCAAACCAGACATTAATTATAGAGCACTTTTCATACAAAAATGCAACACGAAGTGCTTCTAACCACTGGTCTGAAGTCATTAAGTCCAGATGGAATACGTTTCACGCACACCGGCACAATGCAGGAGCTCTTAGCACCGGGATCTTTTCAAGCTTCAGACTCAGTGTGAAGAGAAAGTGCAGGATCCCAGTGAGCTGTGCTGCACATGTCCTCAGCACGTGGGGGCTGACTTGGTCTTGTCCAGGAGACTTGTTTACATTAACTTTCTCCATTTGCCTTCACACCTGGGCAGGAGACAAAGACATTGAGCTGGATTCCTCCATGGGGGTGGGGGCAGGTGTGGGAGCAGAGGGGATGGGCTTAAGAATGGCCGTCTGAGTGGGGAGGGTTGGACTGGGTGTCTGGGGGATGTAGAGATGGGGGTGGCAAGGGATGAGAAACGATTAAAATACAAATTGAGAAGGTCTGACCTGCCTGGGCTATTGTCCTGCTGCTTTGTTTTGGTGAAACCTGTGATGGCCTTCATCCCCCGCCACACTCCTGGTGTTATTCTGTTGGAGTTGCTGTTGCACCCTTTTCACCTCGTCCTTGAGTAGATTCTTCAGCTGGCTGGTGATCTAGGACTTGTTGTTGGGGTAACAGTGGACAGTTTGTGGGGACGGCTGTATGCTCACAGAAGTTCATGTAATCAGTTATACTGTCCGTTGTCCCCATCGGGCTGGCTTAGCAATGTCCAGACAACAGATACGCTCCTTCACAGTAATATGGCCAGGATTACCCCACCTCTCGTTCACCAAAACAGCAATCCTGCCAGTCTTTTTCTTGCCACTAAGGAGAGTGTCTTTGTCCGCACACACAGTCTTAAAGCCTGGTACAGATGCTCTGTTGTCCATGAAGTTCACATGAAGCCGGGTTTTCGTGAAGCACATGATTCTGCTGACAGTGTACTCCCTCTGGATCCCAACAAGCGCACACAGTTTGTCCATCTTATTTTTCAGTGCCCTTATGTTCCCCATCAGGACTGATGGAATCACAGGCTCAAATTTCTTTCACCGCTGTGTTACTTTCACTCCAGCTCAACATCCTCGCGCTTCTTCCGTAGTTACACAGAAATGTCGGTCTTAGCTCCAAACAGCACTGGGTACTTGGAAAGGAGATGCTCTCTGGAAAATGCAATCTGCCGCCACATAGTAAAGAACACAGAGGCCAGCGAAAATGAAAAGAAAAAGAAAAGAAAAAGACAAAAACGCCCAAAAACATCATGAGTGTTTAATTTCTCCTTTGCTATGGACCCCACGTGACCACCAGTGTTGTGCAAGTTCAAACTTTTCATGAACTAGTTCAAAGTTCAGTTCATTTTATTTTTAGGTGAGATATGTAAATGAAAGGCTGCATTTATTTTTCAAACTGACTTCTAGTTTACAACAACTTTACAAGATACACTGTTGGGCAAGTTACTTTAAAACTGTAATGTGTTATTTATGACTTGTTACTGTCATTTCAAAGTCATTTGACACGACTATTACAGCACTTTTGAGTTACTCTCACCAAAATAACTCACACACATTGAACACGTTCAAAAGAACAGTGACCACAGAGGGTTTTCACTAAAACCTGTGTGATTCCAAATCCCTCTGGATACCTACTAAAGTAATTCTTCCCATTACTGTGTATGAAGGTATTCTGTGTATTCTAAAATGGTTGTTTTGTAAATGTAAACATACAGTTTCAGTCAAAATGTAGCTTTTGAGAGAAACCTTCCAGTGTTTTTGCAACTAACAGTTGAGTTTCGCTGTGTCTGTGTTCCGATTGGTTCACCATTGCCATAGCAACCCTGGTCTTGTCCAGTCCCACCCGCTGCTTTCTTCAGTTTAAAATCAGCCATTGCACTTACAAATCATTGTGACAGAAGTGCAGTAAATCTCTCAAAACTTGTGAAAGTGTTATTTTAAGATTTGCTCTTGTAAAATAACTAAGTTGTACTTGTAAAATGAAATTTATAATTGTAAAACAAAGTTTGTAAGTGAAAAAAAAATACAGGTAAAAATCCAAATTTACACATTAAAACAATTTTGAACCACTGTACCTTCATACACAATGAAAATGTATTTAGTTACAGAATATTTAATACCTCCATTAAAATGTATCACCAGCCAGACTGTTGAACCCTCTCAAGTTGGACAGAGTTTTTTCTCTATGGTCCAGTTCCAGACCTTCTGGATTCAGACACAATGTAGAAGGGCCTGGCTGGTCAGGCAAATATTTTGTAATGTATTCTGATACATGGTCCAAGCAGAGTACTCTATTCTGACTACTCTACTCTATTATGAATTCTATTTTTCAGATCTGTCCCAGAGTTTAGTGCTGTGAGTGTGAAGACAGAAGAATACTCACTGCTTCAACAAAGACAAACTGAGCAGAGAGAGGACACACAGGGAGAGGACATCAGAGCAGAGACACACATCCACAAACAGGACACACAGGGAGAGGACATTGCAGAGACACATGTCCACAGAGAGGACATCAGAGCAGAGACACACATCCACAAACAGGACACACAGGGAGAGGACATCAGTGCAGAGACACATGTCCACAGAGAGGACACCAGAGCAGTGACACATGTCCACAGAGAGGACACACAGTGAGAGGACATCAGAGCAGAGACACACGTCCACAGTGAGGACACACAGAGAGAGGAACTCAAAGCAGGGACACACGTCTACTCATAGACTGAGGGAGACACAGAGTGCTCGTCTGACACTGACAGTGATGAAGACTGCAGAGCTCCATTCAGCTGCTCACCTGCACACATGGACACAGGGGTTGATGGAGACAAGTGTGCACCAGAGACCAGAGCCACTGTGAACTATGGAGACATGTCAGGAACTGGCGAAGGAGGTGAGAGCAGGAAATACAAGTTCTCTGTATAAAGAGAGATTTGGGTCTAAATATAGATTACAAATACACAGGAAAGAAATTCAGCTGTTCAGTTTGTAAGAAAGTGTTTGCTATAAACTCTCATCTCAAAACACATGAGTATACACACACGGGAGAAACCATTCAGCTGTTCAGTCTGTAAGAAAACATTTGCCCAAAGGGGTCATCTCAAAAGACATGAAGACACACACAGGGGAGACACCATTGAGCCGGTCATCCTGTAAGAACACATTTTCTGTCAAGAGTTCTCTGCATATAGAAGAACACAAAAAAAAAAAAAAAAATTAATTCATCTGTATACCTTTTTCTTTGCACTAGCAAGGAACCTTTTGGTATTTTTCTCTACTACAGTCAGATTTGAGCTGTGGAGGGTTGGATAAATCACTTCCATGGTTCCATGGTGATTAATTTTGCTTTTTGTTTATTGCAGGTTGTGTTTTGTGTTATGTAGCTTGTACATTTAGGATAGTCTTTGGAGATAACGTTGCTGTAGGGTTTTTGGGTCAGTGGCATAAATTAGTTTCAGTATTATCCTTTATTGTCTATATTTTCTTCAACAATATATCTGAAAAGGCCTACTCATCCGTTCAGCCTATTAGAACACTTTAACATATGCATTATTCTTTACTACAATATCATGCTTACAAAATGACTTAATTTTTTTACTTTTGTCCCATGTGAATACATGTACAAATTGAGTGTATATTCTAAAAGAAGGAAAAACCAACCAAACAAACAAAAAATAAGAAAAATATATCTTTGCAGTCCAACAGTGGTATCTGCTGTACAAGTGTCAACATTATCAAGCGCACCCACAAGAGAACACTGTTGTCTCATAAACCACAGGATAAAAGTGTCAAGGTAGATTCTAAATAATAACGGATCCCTACTGCACCGACAATAATTCAAACACATTCGAGGCATGACATGTTAACCAGAACTCCAAACCATCATTTTGTTTCATTCACACATGTTTAACATACAGATCCTCCATGTTAAGGCAGTTTATGCAATAGCAGAAATCATATGTATTTTTATGTTTTTTTGGCATTTTAGCTTTTATTTTGAAGCTGCTGTATGGACTTCCTGTTGCTATGGCTCCCTGCTCTTTCATGGATCTGCGGTCACCGTTAGCTTCAGACATGAGGAGACGCGGAGGGCAGCGGTAGCGGCTGTAACTTTTGTGCTTTTCTTCAACCAAAGTCTCGCCATGTCCGGGCTTTGGACCGTGAAAGCTCAGCCCGAGGGGAGGACGTGTCTTTAACCAACCCTAAAACGTGAGTGATCCTTAAGTGATTTAGTTTTTTTGTCGGTTGAACTTGTTGCTGCTGGACCGAAGTGCTAGGCGGCTAGGGTTAGCATTCGAGCACTACAAGCATAAGAGGGTGGATTTTATAGTAATTTCGAAACTGAATGGCTAATATTTTTACACAGCCATCATAGTCATATGTTGTACTTCAAATAAGCATGAGATAAAATTCCTTGTTGAATATTTACAGTAAATACGAACTTAAATCGAATCAGCTGTAATTTAGCACGTGCCCACCTCATCTTGTATATTAGCCAATAGAAATGCGATGTGAGTGATTGATGTAGCCACCAGCCAATAGGACTTGTGCAACGTTAGCGTTCTGTTTCATGGATTTACAACCTCAACTAAAATATAAATTTGCTTCACATGCATTTATGACTATGAGTAATTTTGGTTTAGTGTTTTGTTCAAATAGGTGTCACAAAAAAAAAAGGTCATTTTCAGTGATTATAAATGGCGATGTAACCGGAAGCTCATAGAATGTCTTTAAAAATACAAATCAGCTAATTAATACATGCAGTTTAAACAAGAATTGTACATGTATTAATTCATACATTTAATTAATAAATGCGCGTGTCATAAACTGAATGACATGTGCGTGTGGTTGTTCTTGTAATTAGTTGGTGCATCTTGAAAAATTTATAAAAAATAGATGAACGCCCGCCCTACAGGAATCATGAGCCAGTACGAACCTTCGGTGCGTGATTGACAGGTCTCTTAGCCAATAGAAGCCCCACAACAGAGGACCGGGGCTCTATGGGCCGCTCTTTGCGCTGCAGTCCGCGGAGATGCTGATGCTGAGGCAGAGCCCGTGTTGACTCACAGCTAGCCTGGGCTCATTTTTAGTTTATTCCCAATGTTTCTCGAGATGTTGTGCGTTCTAAGGCTGCAGCCGTGCTTTGACCTGTGTGTGGGTGCGCTGCTCTTTATTCTAGCGGGTCTGCAGCAGGTGGAAGCCGACTCCGCCGCCTCTGCCTCCGGCTCGGAGTCCGACATGGCCAGCCTGAACTGGAAGCCCTTCATCTACGGGGGAATGGCCTCGATTGTCGCAGAATTTGGTACGTGATGCATGCGCCACTGTTTAAAAAAGAATATATGCAGTCTATGGCCACAGCACTCAGTTTAATCTATATGATCGTGTGAAGCACATTAAAAACAGTGAGGGATTCCCAAGTGCACAGCGGGCAATTCTACTGTGATATAAACATAATTTGAATAGAGCAAAAATAAATAATATTGATGCAGGATGTTCTAACTAGTGTAAATTAATGCTCTATAGGTCCCATGTATTATTAGTATTGAAAAAAGTATTAAAAATTCAATGTTTCATCAGAAGCACGTGATTGTGGTTAGAACTCTATTAGCACCATATAACAACACCTTACTTTTACAATTTTTGTAACATAAAACAATATTAATTTTACATGGTAGGTTCTGAATAATATTTCTATGACACTTTGAGATGGCTGGCACCTTACAATACATTTGTAGTGAAAATAAGAAAATGATATGTGACTCCTTCAGATGGTTCTTGGGCAGTCCTTCAGTTTGTGGGTTTGCCTCATTTAGAGTTCTCTTTATCTACCTTTGTGTCCTCCTTTGGATATTTTTTTGTTTAGCACCACAGTGGAAATGTTGTAGTCTACTTTAAGACCTGGTTGAGTCCTAGATTAGACCTGGAATGTTGTTACAGACCTGTATTAAGCTACATTTTCTTTGGTCGTACTTGGAGTGAAAACTGACAAGAGCCATTGATGTTGAAGAGGTTAATACTTACTACTTTTAGCACTGATGTTGTATCAGCACTGTTAGCGTTTTTGGTAATTGCATTTTTCAGTTTGCTTTTAAAATTGTAACTCGTACAACTGCATTTTACCATTACAACCAGACATAAATGATTTTAAGGTAACAAGGTGCATTTAATATGTTTACTGAAATGAATTTGAGTCTGTTTTGGTATTAAATTGCAATGATGAGTTACTTAGTAGTCCTCCATCTATAAATAGTCTAGTATCATGTTTTACCTTCTAAATAAAGTCAGATATCAAATTAGTAATGTAAAGTAAACAAAAGCTGCAGGGGTCTCTTCAAGAAATTAAAAAGAATGATTTTATTTTTGGCACGTGACAGTTTTTACACATAAACAAACCTGCTTTTTATAGAGAGATATCGAGCCAATATTTGTAGCACATCGGCTACTGGTCTTTAATCTCCAGCACAGGCCAATTTTATTTTGTTTTGGTCCAACCAGCTGCCTGTAAAGAATACACATATTCTTTATTTGAAGTGTTTAACTGCACAAAACATGACTGCACAGCTCTCTTGAAGGTTTGTGTTTAAAAAATGAAAAGGCAGTTGATGAGTTTATAGTAATGTAACATAATGTGTATTAGCAGACTCTATTGGCTGTCAATTGCTCTGGATATTGCCAAAAGTGTTGTGGTTTGGTTGAATTACAAAATTCTTGGTTTAATACGTTGAGATAGTACATTACAATGCAGAGCTTACATATCATTTGTATTCATGCAAAACATAAACAAAGAGACACTTTTTTCTTATCTTGCTTTCCCTTATTCAACTTTCAGTGTCAGAGTCAAAGCGTTGTATTGTAAAAAGTATTGCCTTTTTTTTTTTTTTTTTTAAACCTGGTGAAGTTTGTAATTTTACTTCCTGGTTGGACATGAGCAGCAGACATGTGACACATGTAGAGGTCATTCCATAACTGTTATCTAGCAACCATAATGTTAACAAGGACCAACACCTGTCAAGCTTACACATCATTAGTTAATATTAGATTCAAAATATAGATACCAGCACCATTATTTTGTTGAATGAAGGTTTACTTCATTCATATTTTTATACTTTTTGTCTCAACCTTTTCTCCTCAAACTGCCACTTAACTCATGTAAGACTATGATGTAAAAATAAAATATTTACCTCAGGCGCAGGTACTATCCCACCAAACCAAGTCAAAATTAGAAAAACATGAAAACCTGTCTTACACATTTTAAATAAACCTGTTAAAATTGAATGTTGTTTACAAAAGCTCTTATGACACAGTGTTATATGGGTTTAATGTTACACCTGTAAGTAAGTCTGGGTGACTATGGAAACAAAGAATACTTTCCAACATAGTTATTTATAGTCCTGGTTAGTCCTGGTTTAGCCTTGGTTTAAGCCTAGAGTAGTTTTTGTTTTGTCAGACATTCTCCATAATGTTAAGACTGTTAACAACAACTAGGACACAAGCTGATTATCAGACTACAATTAAATGCATAATAATTAGATGCAGATAGCATACATAAACTAATTTTGACTTTAAGAGCTTCTTATACAATAGATGTGTACTGGGACAAAACTCATGGAAAAAAAGGTTAATTATATTGTTGTGACTGTATTCTAACCCTGCCCTCTGCGTTTTCTTCTTCAGGCACGTTCCCCATAGATTTGACCAAGACGCGACTGCAGGTCCAGGGCCAGTCTCAGTACACTGAGGTGCGGTACAGAGGCATGTTCCATGCTCTGTTCAGGATCGGCAAAGAGGAGGGCATCCGGGCGCTCTACTCAGGGTGAGGGGACTCAACCATCTCTATTTCATCAGACCAATCTATATTAGTTACTATACTGCTACTGGAACTGATATATCACCCATCCCTAAAATAAATTCTTGGTCGACAAAAAACATGTCCCACCGATCGATTAGTCAACTAAAAGGGACCTCTCAAACAATGTGTGGTCTGAGCTCATTTTGTTACTTTCAATCATACAGAAAACTATATTTTGGTACTAAAACTATATCAAAACTAGATACTCAATTGAGCAGATATTCATACAAACAAACCACATTAACACAACCGAAATGAATCTTTTCTGAACAGTTTTGTAATGATCTTGAGCCTTTTTGGAACTGGTAGTGTATATGGTACCTGAAGAAAATGCCATTCTTTTGTGTTGTGTTTGGTTTGTGTTTTTTCCCAGAGGGCCACATAACCAAACATATTCAAAGTTAAAGGACATGGAAATCATTCAAATGGGTGCTTTTAATGTAGTTGTGACAGAGCCACTGTACTTTTTAATAAGGCTTGGAACATTCATTTTAGGTTTGTGTCACAATACAGTGTAATAACATTGAGTTTATAGTTTTAGATTTTCTCAAATGTGTGTAAATGTGCTGTAAAAAGTTCTGCTTATGATTATTTATTTATTTATGTATTATCAGCAGAAATTCTGTATTTAGTTCTTAAATATTTATCCAACTAGAAAATCTTTATATTATATATTAGGGTTGTTAAAATGATTATCCTTTAAAGCACTTTGAATGACTTAGTGTTTATAACTTGCCTTGATTTTGTTCCACAGGATCTCTCCCGCTCTGCTGAGACAGGCCTCTTATGGGACCATCAAGATTGGTACCTACAACACTATGAAACGCTTCTTTGTGAGTCGCCCAGAAGGTGAGACAGCTCGGAGCTGTAGAATTCCAAAAGGGGGAAAGAGAAAGTTTTCCCTATTGATTACATTGTACTTTATCATATCCAAAACTTCATTCATTTCATCTCTTCATCATTTCTTTTAGTGACTAGACTAAGAACTGCTATATAACCACAAAAATGTGCATCTGAAACTATGACTTGCCCCCATCTGTATTAAACCATATTGGCCTATAAAATGTTTTGATGTCATCTTGAAACCCGGGAGCTGTCATTATATTTTCATTTAATTTCTTTGATTGTAAGGTGCACTATGTAACATGAGAAAACTGCTTACATGATTGCATCCTTTGTGACCATTCAGATAGCCGTCATTCTTGGAGCTCTATTAAAATGGTTTAGTAGAACTCATTTGATGATAGATTTTCTTGTACAGCCTCTTCCTTGAAATGCTGTTTGCTTTTCTCTGAATATACAAACCAGTCAGTCGCTTAGTCATTTGCAAATTAAATAAAAGGTAAACCTTTACTTTCCCTTCAATGTATCAATGAATTATTATGCAAATCCAAAAATTTATAAGACAAACCAAAGTTATGCAATAGTTTCTATAACTGATAAGTGTCTTGAGTTACCATACTTGATAGGTGATAAGTCTTTTCTAGTTTTGTAATTTTGGTAAAGTTGTGTATAATTTTACTTCCTGTTTGGACATGGTCAGCAGATATGTACATACATACGTATTGCCCGTAATATTATCAAGGGCAAAAATGAAACAAAATCATATTATAATGTGACACATAAAAATAATTGGCAACACATTTATTAAATCAATGTTTAAACTGTCATAAAAATGACTTCCGATTTTGACACAAACTTTAGGCGCACACTATTTTAAAATTGGCTCAAATTTCTGAGCACTGCTGAAGCCAGGTGAGAGTAGTGTTTGCAGTTAAAATACATGGCTCATGTCCCTTTTACAGTGTGAGCAGGTCATACGGCCCATACTACAGAGTACACGCTCTTGTTGTGAGATTTGTATGAGATTCAATGGCACAGTGTAAGTTTGGGAATGATTTGGAAGGTCTTAAAATCACACAGTGTAAGTTAAATAGACAGTGCAAGTTAAATTGAATCACATTAACTATGTTTTATTGAAATGAGGGTCATTGGTATTCATGTTAGTGTTGAGTCTCAAGTACTGAAATGGTGTTTGTGTCTCTGTTTCTTTCTAAGAAGATTTAAACCCTGTATCTCTTGTTTACTCATGGTACCTCTGCACAGATGAGACGATGGTGATAAATGTGTTCTGTGGAGTGGTGTCTGGAGTCCTGTCCTCATCTTTGGCCAACCCCACTGATGTCCTCAAGGTTTGAACACACCTCTGCTCTATTGCTCTACTGTGTAGACAGGTTTTGTTATCCATTCAAAGGAGCGGTATGTTTGATTAAAAATTTCATAAGCATGACCTAACTGTGTCTCCAGACACAAGGTAAACATGTTCAAATTAAATATAACTACTACTGATAATAACTAATGCTGATTTGATACTCAAAATTGTTTGTTTAAATTTGATGTTTTGGTTCTTGAGATAATTATCCAATCAGAAAGCAGAATAAGCCTCCTTGAGTCTCTCATTTGAGGTTCCAGTTTTGATGCTGAAATCTAGTTGGTTAAAACCTCAAATGACTCCTTCTGATCTGAATAGTCACTACCTAAACCCCAGCAACTGTAGCCAATTGTAGCTAAATTGGTGCTAGTGCAGCCTCTGCAGCTCAGTCAGGGAATTCTGAAAGATATGAGCTTTTGTTTGGTGCCTTGCTCATAAGACCCATGTCCACACTTTTCAGATCCGCATGCAGGCACAGGGCAGTCTGCTGCAGGGGAGCATGATGTCCAACTTCATCAACATCTACCAGACAGAGGGCACCAAGGGCCTGTGGAGGGTGAGGGCTCAGGGTTCTGTATGTATGTCCATGGAGGAATGTTCAACAGTTACCAGGGTGACATAGTGCATACATTCAATTCAATCAATTTCAGTTTTATTTTTTTCAGTGTCAATCATAATCCCACCAAGGCACCAAAGCTGATCTTACACAATAATTGTCAGACTGATTATAACTTAAAGTTTAGTCCCAAAGGTAGTGGGGTCACAAACATGTCCACAGCCCTGCTCATAGCCCTGCTCAGAACTCTGATCACAGCTCTTCTCTGGCTCATGTCCGTCACACAGTGTGAGCAGTTCAGCGTTTACGACCATCACTCCACACTAGAGGTGAGATCGGGCCTAAAAAATCCAGCCCGACCCGACCCGGCCCGCGGGTATTAAAACCCGACCCGGCCCGAGGCCGACCAATTAACTTGATTTGCAGGCCCGAGCCCGAAGCAAACCCGAAATGTCATATTTTATTTGTGAGGACTCGGGAGGAGGAGCAGTGCTCAGCGTCGAGGTGCCAGTCTTTTGCTCTCGTATGAAAGCAAAGCGCCACATTGACGACATTCAGCGAAGCCAACGCAAGTTTCTGTAGCATTTTCAACAATCAATTTGAAGCTTTTCCACACCTCACTCTTACCGGTGCGTGTTTGTCTTTTCAGTTCTCCTGCTTTTAGTTTAACTTCTTGCTCCTCCATATTGGGGATACCAGGTCAAAATAGATGCAGACTTGCGGAGGGGAAGATGATTAAATTAAGAGGGGGCGTTCACGTGCGCAGAGCTCTGGCTCTGCGGATCCTGTTTAGTAGTTAAATAGCAATTACATTACTTCTCTGTTTTATCCATATTATTTATTTTATAACAAGTATTCCTTAGTTTAGTATCCACACATCGTTTTAGCATACATTTTATAAACATATATTTATTTGAAGCCCGAGCCCGACCCGACCCGAAGTAATGATTGATATTTTAGACCCGACCCGACCTCGGGTCGGGCTTGGGCTCGGTCTTAAGATCTTACCTCTACTCCACACACACCGTATACGGTACAGTGTGAGCAGATCTGTGGTTAGTTCTGTATGAGATTCAGTTACACATTGTGAGTTTGTGAATAATTTTGAATGTCTTGAAGTTGTACGAATTCACACAGTGTAAGTCCATCATGACAGACAAAATGATTGATTTAAACTACACCTATTCAGGAGCCTGTGATCAGTACAAGTGTTCCTGGTCCTGTTTAGGCTTTGGTTTTGATGATTGTTTTTATGGCGAGTGTATTCCTGAAAAACTGTTGGCTGATGCTAACTAGCTTTTGACTGTAATGTTATTTGAAAAGGAGTTAGAGCATTGCCCCCCAGAGAATGTTGATGACATGAGCTGCAAAGTGTCATGTTTGTGTCCGTACACCAGAGGAAGCCTTTATTGACAAACTACTTATAATACACAACATTTGATCAATCAATCAACATTTCAGTGGTCACGGATATGAAATTGTAATGGTTTGGTTGCTTATGAGTTAGAAGTCCTCAACAGTTTCCATTCAGTTCTTTAAAGTTAATTTTGGATTTCTTGCTGACCTAACTTTTGATTTTAATTCTAGCTTTCTGATTGGAGTCTTTCCTCTTTGTCCTCAGGGTGTGATCCCCACAGCTCAGCGTGCCGCCATTGTTGTTGGTGTAGAACTTCCTGTTTATGACATCACCAAGAAACACCTCCTGCGCTCCGGCCTCATGGGAGACACCATCCTGGCTCATTTCATGTAAGGTTTAGTCCCATGATGATTTCTTTAAAACACACATCCATATTCACAGCAGTATACAAAAGCCATTATCAACACAACTATATTTACACATTTGTGTTACAGAGTGGCCCCTTGTTCTTGTCTGAGAGACTCACAACATCCACTATTAACTTTAAAAATGTTAAAAATCAGGAATTGCTTTTACTTTTTTCAGTACTTCAAGTAATTAACAGTATAAAGGCAAAGTGAGTCCACAAGTACTGATTGTGGACGCAGAGGCTCAGGGTGAATATTGCAACTTCTGTCAGTGTGTCCTGGGGCAGCTGTGGCTACAATACTAACATACCATCACTGAGTGTGGAGGGAATGAATACTGCACTGTAAAGTACTTTGGGTGTCATGAAAGGCGCTATATAAATCCAATGCATTATTATTATTATTATTATTATTATTATTATTAAAAGGACTGAAAAAAAATCTCTAAAAACAAAGGCAGCCCATACCATATGGCCCATATGGTCTAAAACACTGTGCAGATCTGAGGAGTGAAGCAATTTTGATGAGGCTAAAAACAATAATTATCTTCAAAGTGCTGTGTTAGTGAGGGCTTTTGGAGCTGAAATGATCTCATCTCTGTCTGTGCACAGCTCCAGTTTCACCTGTGGCCTGGCGGGGGCACTGGCATCGAACCCTGTGGACGTGGTGAGGACGCGGATGATGAACCAGCGCGTCCTGTCAGGGGCGCCGCTATACAAAGGCACCATGGACGGCGTAATGCAGACCTGGAGGAACGAGGGATTCTTTGCACTCTACAAAGGTTTCTGGCCCAACTGGCTCCGGCTCGGGCCCTGGAACATCATCGTATCCTTCAGTAACTCCAAGCACGGCTGTGGAGACACATTGACAGCGGCCATAGTCTAGTTTGGAGCTTTCAGTCAGGCTCGCCCATCTTTACTTGCTACACTTTCAGTACCAGCTCGGCCTGGGTTCTAATGTTGTTATGTAGGTGCTATAACAGAGTTTATCAACCTGTTTAGACCCAAGGGCTACTTCAAGAGCATTAAGTGCTACTATTTCACTTCAGAAATATATATCCATAAAATCTATGCTTTTAAACTAATAGTGTTTCCAAGAGCAAAACCACTGTATTTCCAAGAATCAGACTGCAGAAGTGCAGAGAGTCCTAACAGACAGCTGGGGCAATCCAAAGCCTCTTTCTGTCTACTGTGAATTTAGAACACATTTTGTCAAGGAAAATGTGTGTTTTTGTTGCTTTTTAGTTGCCATCACTGGCACAACAGAGCATTTAGTGCATTCTGAATTGATTTAAGTAGGGCTGTAATTCCTTCACCTTAGTCATCCAAAATTTGTATTGGTCATCTAATCACTATTTAGATCAGAGGTGTCAAACATACGGCCCAGGGGCCGGATCCGGCCTTCAAAACCTTTAATCTGGCCCTCGGCTGATTTTCTACTAAACTATTTTAATGATATTTTCTATTAAAATACTGGTAATTTTCTGCGCCGCTGATCATAGCAGCGTCTCCAGCGTCTCTGTGCGTGGCCCCTCCCACCAGAGCAGCACAAATGAAGAATTGTCTCTTTCCAAATGCTCTTAACAGACGATCGTTTTGACTGTTGACCGTGACACCCTCATCAGCAAAATGTCCAAAATAAGAAAAATTGACTTATTCCTATTTGCATACAAGTTAATGTTAAAACATTGTGTAGAAATTGCATTTTTCTTAACCTCACACTCTCCTCGGGGTCACATTGACCCGAAGAAAACATTTTTTTTTCCTTCCCGCTCTCTTGGGGCGGGTCAATCAGACCAAAAAATGTGTTTTCTCACCTGGCGAGAATTTATTTAAAATACATTTTTGGGTCTGATTGACCTGCCCCAAGAAAGCGGGAAGGAAAACAACATTTCTTTGGGTCTATGTGACTCCGAGGAGTGTGTGAGGGTTAAATTTTCAGGTTGTTTATAATATATTATAATATTATTTTGTAAAAGAAAGAGTTCATCAATTAAAAAAGATTTCTATAATAGATTTAGATGTTATTTTTGTGGTTTATATACCATGAGTTTTCTGATCCGACCCCTTTGGGATCAAAGTCTGTTGGATACGGCCCCCGGACCAAAATGAGTTTGACACCCCTGATTTAGATTAAGGGTTTATATTGGACAACAGCAGAAAAAATGTGTGGGTTAGCTGAAGATTTGGTATTTTTTGGTATTTATATGTAAAAAGTGAAATTAAACTTACTATAAATAGTTGTTTTGCATGAACTCCTGTGCAGGTGTAGCCTTGTGAGTGCAGTTTGGATCAGGTACAGAGATACATATGTTTTAAGAGTGTTTGTCATGCCTCCTTTTTAGTCTGCTAATTGATTGACAGGACATGTTGTTGGACCAAGAATTTCTTGACTACAGCCCTACATTTAAGTTGGCTGCTCTCACTCTAGTTTTACTGCTTTGATAAATATACATTATACAGATGGTGTTTTAAACTGTGCTATCTTCTGTTTTCAACATCTGTTGTCCTTAACTGTGTCCCTCAGTTCTTCATCACGTTCGAGCAGCTGAAGAAACTCCCGTTTTAACCTGAAGAACTGAAGTTTGTATCTCACATGTGTCACATCACTGAAGTATGCAGCTCTTTTCTGCAGCTCATGGTTTATTTACCTCCATTTGGAAAGACTTGAATCTCTCTCCTTTGACTGACACTCCCAAGAAGCATCAACCTATTCTAAGTCACCACACACTTCTGCCCTGTGTAGATAATGTACAGATTTCAAACACAGACCTGAAGTCGGGCACATGTGAATAGAATGTTAATTGTAAATCATTATTCTGACGCTATGTTCTTAAAATTAATTTGTAGATTACTTTGGATTTGAATGAAACACTCTTTATTCTAGTTTGAAACACATGTATGAGTTACTTGTTTTTTTTGTTTTTTTAATATTTCTTAAAGGGCCTTTACCTCATTTCAAACTATGACCCAGCAACATGTTTTAGTTTGAACTTGAAACTCCAACCACTTGGTCCTTTCTGCCTCTGTGACACAGATGTGTGTCAATGATCAGTGAGGTTAGGAAGGAGTAAGGAAAGCAGACAGTGTGCTTCCTTTCAATCCTCCTTTAGCATAGGAATCATGAGAGGTTCCTAACCTGCGGTAAGGAGCTATGCAATCCCATTATCCACTGCCCAGATTAAACAAAAACATCTTCAAATACTCATTTACAAGTTATACATTGCAGCAGAATATTAAATCAGCTAGATAAATGTAAATAAACTCACTTTGTCACTTGTAAAGCAATTGCTTCTGAGTCACAACAGCTCGTTGATCTTCCAAAGTGTTTAATGCTATAATGTGTCTATTGTTTATCATTTTACTGAACAGCTGTTCCCACCACTGGTTACGAGGTTCTTCTCCTCACTCGTCCTTGGTCCTTTTAGTTGACCTCATGACGAAGCTCTCAGAGGTCAAGGAAAACGACAGAGGTGTTTTTGCCCAATTCCAGATTGAGCCAGTGCCATGCAGTTGTGTTCTTATAGTTCTCCTTATTCCCGATTGGATGAAAGGACATATTACCTGAGAAAATGCTATGTTTGTAAAATATAACAAATTAATTGGTCTTATATTTAGCAGTTTTTATCTAACGATGCATGACGTAAAAACATTTATCTTGACACAAATACATTAAAATCAGGTACTGGCTCTTTAAGATAATTACATTAGGACACTTTGACCTTTTGAGTTATGTTACACTGGTCCTAAAATTCACAGGGAAAGACTGACCTTTTTCCACCAAAGCTATATTTTATTTGATGTTTTTTTTTTTTTTTTGACTAGACTTTTCCAGATCATTTCTTTTTTCTCTTCTCTTCTTCAGTATTAGAGATTGTGAGGCTTGCTGCCAAACTGTATGATACTGTTACACTAAAGAGAAGAGTAAATGCTGTACAGACTTCTGAAACGAGAGGGTTTTATCTTCTATTTGCTGAGAGGAGATCAGCTGTTATGAAAATCTATTGTAGCATTGTTAGGTGACGAGTGTGGCATGATGAGAGTACTGGGACTGCTGTGCCAAAAGAATCAATATGCTTTATTATCAGTTTTTTTTTTTTTATTTTGTCAGAATTGTGATTACCACTTTTAATTAGTCACATTGAATTTCACAGTTGGTTTGCAGATAATGACTTATATGGATTATGGATACAAATTGTTCTAGATTCTAGAGAAACCAATGACCAATGAGCTCTGCCAATATGTAGGGTCGAGTTTGATTATTTTTATTTCAGTTGATGTCAAGTTACAGTACTACAAACTCACCCAAAGCCCCCCCCCTTTTTTTTTTTTTTTTTTTTTTTTAAAGAACAAACCTTTTAAGAGAGCTGTGTAGTCAGGTTTTGTGCAGTTCTCTCTTTGCACAGAAGTGTTCAAATAAAGCTTTGTGCAAATTCTTCAGGCAGCAGGTTTACCCAAACTAAATATCGACCTGTCCCAAGTACAAGTGTCAACCCAATATATCTGTCTCTAATTGATATAGAAGAAAAATTGAGCTTGTCATTAATAGAAATGATCAGTATATTTGACTTTTTGACTCAGAGAGGCATTTGGTACAAGCTCAAACCAATCAATATGGACCGAATATTTATTCTAATGGAATTCCACAAAACAAGCCGTACAAAGGCAGAAATCAAAAATGTGCTCACCATTTTGGGCAGTGTGCACTTGTACACGAGGCTTGACTTGTGGGGATGTCAGACACAAACGCACACATTTTTAAGGTTTCATTATTTGTTCTGTAAGGTGCAGCTTTGTTGAACTTTGCTTATTGTTTTTCTTGGCCTTGCAACACTGCAAAATGTTCAAGCAATATTCTCCCTATTCACCCTAGATAAGACTATTTACATTTGCCAGTGGTGGGTAGTACAGCCTACAGATGTACTCAAGTAAAAGTAATGTTAAAATCATGTTTCTCAACTAGAAGGCCAAGAAATGACTCAAGTAAAATATATATTTGGGCAATGTAGGAGTAATTGCAAGAGTAACTGTCAGGAAGCAACAACTGATTTAGAATTTGAAGTGAATGGAATTGGAAGAACAAAAACATTGAAAATACCAGATTTTGTGCATTATTTAAAAGATGGACACAAAAATGAGAAACTGAATCGTATCTGAAGAACAGACTGCAAGAAATGCAAATCATTGTTGACATCTTTGTCACTTGTAGACTTATTCACAGTGGGAACAGTAACCAAAACATTTACTCAAGTAAGAGTACTGTTACATGTACAATATATTACACTTATATAGACATGTACTTGAGTAAGTAACAGACTACTACCCACCTCTGTTGACAACCTAAAAACACTATATTCTGTGGATCTTATGCGAACATATTGTTAAATTTCAGGCAGCTTTTACATAACTTCTCCACTAGTTACTGAAGTTGCTTTTATTTGTGTAGCAATAAAGTAAATTATGAAGTCAATTAAAACTATATTTTATTATTTTCTTTACTATTTAAAACTATTAAAACAAACACATTGTTTTGCCAAATTAGAATGTTATTGATTGAAGCACACTTTGTTAAAAGAAACTACTGTCCCCAATATTTATTTTCATGTTTTGAATGTATTTTATAGTGTGGGCAAATGTACTTTTGCTGTTGTGATTTGTAATGTAACCCCAAAAACTTTTATTTGAATGTTTGTTTTGCTGTAATTTATAAATGAAATACCATGTTTTTATTTATGGTCACCTTTCTTATTTTCAGAAAGAGGATACCGTTTTTGACCTGTACCTTTATCTGTAGCGCCCCCTACAGTCGAGGCGCACTGTTGACTCTTTTGTATTTCCTGGTGCTTTTTGTGTATCACTGGTCTGTGTTTCTGCTTGGGTCACTCTGAAAGAATTAAATCATGTGTGGGTTAATACCTCAGTTTTTCTTTGTCCAAATATTAACCGGCATTTAATGGTTCTATGATATTATGCAAAATTGTGAGTTTTTAGCCGTCTTGGACTGCTGTTGCCTCATCAGAAACATCCCTGGAGTTGTTTTATTGCATTGACACATGTTCGCGCAATTCTTTATTATTAGTCTGTCTACATCTCCAAAGCTGTAACTGAATAAATGCAAGGTGGATTCAAATGATTTGAATAATTGAAATCCACCTTGTGGATCTAATGATTTGAATCCACTGTGGAACCTTTAAAGCAATATCATTTTCATTTTCATCAAATGGGCTCTCCACCAAAACTTGCAGAGTCCTGACCAAGACTAGCTCCAGATCTGGACATGTGTTCCACTGCTCCTGATAGGTTTAACTCAGAAACACTGAAGGATGGGTCAAATGCAGGACACATTTCTTTATGGGGACAGTGTACTTTGGCGTTGGTAGAACAATTTTGACATGCCTGAACAGAGCAGCATTAGAGAGGCATTCTTTTACTTACACAGGAGCCGATAGCTGAGCCAGGATCTGGACTGATGCTGATACCAGGTGCCTCACTGTTTATCAAACACTTCATTTGGTCTTCATTCCTTTGAAAAGAACAGCAGAATCCATATTCCTTCAATGTGTGCCCTTGACCGTGCATAGCTATGCAAGTTGTTTCTTTGCATGAAATTTTCTGCAGTATCACATTAAATAAGAAAATTGTTTATTAAATTAATTTGATATTGCAAAAGAAAATGCTATGGATCCTACCTGTGGACTGAAGGATTACAGACAAACGATCGAAAAAACGATTGAAAAAAACACCAAATGATGTGAATAATAAACGCGGGGTAGGAGGTGGGTGGGGATGAAGTTGTCTTGTCCTACGCTTGTTAGAGTCATAAACGTCAGGTGTGCTCCGTACGTGCGCACCTGAGCTCATTTAACCCCGCTCCGCCCCGCGCACGCCCAGCGGCTCAAGCTCCTGTTTTAGCTCCTATTTAGAGAAAACCAAGAGTTTCGGGCGCGGACATGTCGGCCTGATCTATCTTTGTTTTAGTAGGTTTTGTTTTGTAGGGCTTTCCTACTTGACCAGTTTTAGCTGATTTTAATCGCGTTAGTTTGCACGGGGACATGAAGGAGGAGATCGCCGCCGCCGTGTTCTTCGTGGCGCGGCTCGTTAAAAGATACGGAGCTCTGGGCAATGACGACAGAGACCGGTTTGCAGCGGCGCTCACGTCGGTGCTGTTTGAGAGCTACAAAAACCACTGGCACCCGAACGCACCATCTAAAGGACAGGCCTACAGGTCAGTGAACGCACCACGCTGTCATCTAAAGCGCATCCATCTGCCTGAACCTCGATCAGCTTCACTTTCTACTCTAGTTCATTGTAAAGTTCTAGTAAAGTTTGTCCATGGGAAATTTAAGTCTCTGCATCTGACCTACTTAAATTGCGTTGGTTTCTGCGTGGAACAACAAGAGAAGCCAATGGGCTACTTCATTTGAAATCATAATAAAAGTCATCTGTTTGTCACAGTACTTTTTTCACCACTCTGAAACTGGGCAGTGTTGTAATTGTGCAACAAAACGTCCAGTAATCTTCAGTTGTGTATGGGTGTAGTCTGCAGTAGAGCCATGCTGTGCTGTGATCTATTTTCTGATGTCTCTCCCCACTCTTCATCCCCATTTCACACTTGCAGTTGTTGCACTTTTATTTCTAGCCCTGTGTGTTTGGGTCCTTCAGGTGTCTGCGTGTGAACCGTGCCCGCCTCAGGGATCCCATCCTGCAGCAGGCCTGTGAGCGCAGCCTGGTGCAGTACCACGACCTGGGGCTGCCTCTGGAGTTCACGGTGTGGGTTGACCCTGGGGAGGTGTCCTGCAGGTCAGAGCCACAACAAACTTACAACAAACTATGGAGTGTTTAAATTCTGGAATTATTCTAGTTATTATTGCTCCGGGTTAATGAACTGTGATTGAAGGTACACTACAGCAATGACTGAAAATCATAGGCATTCTTTCCATATGGATTGAGGGGATTTGTATTATGTCCTGCCCATAGACTGTAGAAAGGAGTGGAGAAATTGAGTGTGGCATTACCCACAGCATTTGACTCCAGCCAAATGAAGCTCATCGAGGCCGGCGATAATGGGGCTGAATTTGAAGCGGAGTTCTGCATTAGGAATTCTGACTGTGAATATCATGGCAACCAAAGAGCCAATCATGAGCAAGGATATTGAAATAGCAGCCCCACCCCTACTGCTAGTGGGAGTGACTTTGGGGAAACCAAAAACAATCAACTGATTGTCCACCTTTTTGGGTGCAGTTAACATGTAACATTTAAGCTGTTTTTTTGTTTGTTTTTTTTAAACCTCATAGTAACTGCAGTACAGGTTCTAATGCCAGACTTTTTACAAATCTTTGCCAGTGTTTTAGAGCCATACTCCTGATCCCTTTGACTGTATGCAGATACGGTGAGCGCAGTGCCCCCTTCTGTGTGTCAGTGGTGAACAGCGGTCGCCGTGGAGATGGGGAGTTCTCACGCCGCATCCATGACGCTGTGGAGCGAGCGAGTCTCGAGATCCAATCAGGAAGTTCTTCAGATGAAGAGGAAGGGGTGGAGCTAAGTCTGAGCATGAGCAGTAACAGCAGCAACCAATCAAGTGTTTGCCCCGCTCCCACGCCACCCAGCAACCCCGAACCCAAGACCATCCCCACTGTCAGCAACCCCAACAGCGTGTACAGGGTGAGTGAATCTCCATGTGTGAGGGTTGTCAAAAATATTAAATCGGATAAAAGATACTTAAACTGGTATCAAGACTAGATATTTGAGCAGGTATTGATACTAAAGTCCCACTCGCACAACAAAATTGTGAGACTAAACAAGACAATTTCCCCACCATCCAGTTTGGTTAAAGGAGAAAAAAAATGTGATCTTCATTTTTATTTTCTACATTCACACTCAACTAAACCACATGTGCACTGTAACACTGAAAGATTAAACCAAAATTGCCAAGTTGCAAAGACTTTTTTTGGTATTGTCTTTGGCTGCAAATGACAAACCCTGTCTTCATGGAGTCATATATACTTCAGACAAGTATTGTTTAGATCGTGTTAGGGCTATTTTAAACAGGTTCTTCATAACATTCAATAAAATACTACATTTCAGACTTGTTTTCAGTATATTTCAAATTTTAATCCTGCTGCTGTTGAATAAACTTTGCAGGTGTGCATCAAGGGAGGGCATCTGATTTAAGCTTATTGATGGTGTAACCCTGTTTTTCTGTTTTCACAGTTCAGTGAGTTTGCTCCTGGAGCCCCACAGACCTGGCTCACATACCCAAAGAGGAAGCCCTTTTCTGGGGAAGCCTTCCCACCGCTGCCCCCTCCATCTTCAGGTCCGGCTCCACAGTTCTCAAATCAGAAGAGCTTCAAGTCGTACAGAGCCACGTTCACCTTCAGCGGGCCCAGAGTGGATAAGTACCATTGGGTCAGCAAGTCCCGGTCCTAACGCCCAACTCATGCACTTTGAAACTTATGTTTTTTTCTTTTTGTAACAGTTTTTTGTGTCTTTAAAAAGTAACACTGAATAATTATTGAATGATTTAATTAAGTGCTGTTTATGCATGTTTTTAAATGTCAAATATTGTTTTAAAAGCTCTCGATGTAAATGTTTTAAACTGAAATTGTAGGAAATGTGAATAAAGTAAAGTTGAGCTGTTAATGAAAAGAAATAAAAGCGTCCTTTCAGTTCAAACCTGGCTCTTTTATTACCTGTAGGATAAAGACTAATTCATAACTTGAACAAACTGGATGGATTCTTTGTTAGATGCACTAAAGCCCATATTTTAGACGGTAAAATTTGAGTTGAAGCTATCTTTTATCATTGCTAGTGTGCTTGAGGTTATTGGAAGAGATACGAGTTTTTGTGACTTAACTGACAGTTTAGTTACTGAAGCAGTAGCACAAATATATATTTTTATAGTGAGAGCATATAAATGTTTGAAAAATCTGAACCGGAAACTGAAAATGTGACTTTCTGTTGCGTTTGGATCAGATCGACTACACAACCAATCATATCCACTTTAACATCACAAGGTAGACCTCAATAGCGAATCATAGACTGTCTTGTTGGTATGCGCGTCCAGATTTTGTTCGTTTCCGGTCGTATATATTTTGCCACGAGTTAGCGGCGAATTCGGAGCGTGTCCATTTTGAGCAGCGGTCCGGCGTTTTGTCCAAATTTCAATCAATAGTAAGCACAGTTTTACTAATCCTTTTCACCTGATCAATGAAAAGAAGCCGACACACATGCAGCTTGTTTGTTTTTATCCCTACACTTATTTAAAGCGCTGCAGTTTTCTGGAGGCTTCCACGTTAGCCGCTACGGAAGCTAACAGTTCGTAGCATCGGGTCAATTCATTGCTTTATATCATTTTGCGATCATTTCCAATTAAATGTACCTGTCCAGTCGTTTCGAATCTTACTGAACTCTGATTTCATGCACGTATCCTTCACATGATTAGTGTTTTTTAATGAAACAAAGTGTTTTTAGCTGCAGGGCCTGCTTTTGCACTGGCCGAGCGCGGGTCACTCAAAATGTTAAGCCCGTGATAACCCGCTGTTTATTGGCCTTATCAGCTCTTCTAATTCTGCGCTGTTTTACGGCTGAATTACAACTGATCCGTGGGGATCTGCACACATATTTGACTTATAATGCTTTCGTATTAAATTGGGCAACATTTTTTATTTTCAAAATCCTCTTTTCGCCTCAGTGAATGGCTGAATTAGAGGTGCTGGAGAGTCCACAGTGATGAATGGACCAGGGCTGCTCCTTTTTCCTGTTTAGAATGTGGACAAATTCTCTACTAAACATAAAAAGTTATGCACCCTCAACTTAAAGTTTTGGTAAAGATTATTTTGCTTGATTCAACTTAAATTAAGATATTTTTCTTCAATATTAAGAATGATTTGTCTTGATTTGGTCTTATTTTTGGAATCTTCATTTTAGTAGGTTTATGGTGTGTTAATTTAGTCAGTTTTGTTCAGGATCAGAAACTGTTGACTGATGGAGATCAGATCATCAAAAATTAATGTGAAACTTCTAATATTCAAAAACTTGTGAATATAACATTTTCAAAATAAAAGTTTACATGGTGATCCAGATATGTTATGTGCGAGCAGTTAATACCCCATAGAAGTGTGATTCCCTATTCACACGGGATTAGTTTGACCTGTGGACCTTTGGTGATTTGTATTAATTGTGGAGGATGCCTGAGATTTGAATCCCATGCAAATGTGCCATGTCTATAATTTGTAAAGTAAAAATTCCACTGCAAATGACCTACTATATATGGCCAAACACAGATGTCTGGTCATACTAGTCCTGCATGAATCTGCATCTAAATGTTGTAATTGTGCACCTTTTCTGATTTAATCAATTTCCCTTTCAATCTCTGTCAGTGTCAGTAAAATAGTCATTTATAGACTTTGCGTATCCTGTGCAAATGCACCGCAATTAAAACACAGAGGTGGGGCAGTAATTTGCAAATTACCACACGTCCCCAGGTTGTACTTACCCCTGTGTGTGTGTGTGTGTGTGTATAGATGGATAGATAGATGCAGATTATATATTGAGATCCAGATTATCTATAGTACATTGCACTTGTTTATTACATTCATTTAAAAAAAATATATTCCAAGTTCGATTGTGATCAGTCTCGCAGTTCTGTTACGTTGGAGAGGAGAGGAAAAACTCCTTCAATAAATCCAAATGGGGGTTCATGTAAAATGATAATGCAGTAACACAGATGATTGTGTTTTTATTTGTATTGTTCCTTGGGTCGGTAGGGGCAGACTGCTGTGATGCTGTGGTCTTTTAAATAAAGACTTTTAAAACTGTCAAAAATATCACATTTTTGATCTGGTCATAAACAACTGAACCATGGAAGCTGGAGCTACATGTTCACGGCGTAGCACTAACTTTGCTCTCTCTCTTTAGCCTCTTTAGGAGTAGTCTTGACAAAATGGCCGACTCTGAGACCCTGTTGATGGAGACATCGGATCAGAACGGAGCAGAGGATGAGAACGGTGCTGAGGCCATGGCGGAGGACAATGATGATGGAAACAAGATTGACGCCAGCAAAACCGAGGAGGATGCAGGGTAAGTGTGCGCCCCTCAGTGAGAACCACAGCAAGTGTGTGAGGCACTTGAGTTAGGAGAATAGCTAAAAGGCACAGTATATAATAACTGTATAAACTTGCTCAATTTTCACCAGGGAGAGGGAAAAATAGATTGATTTGCTATAGTGGCAAATGTTTCTGACACAGTTATATGGGTTAAATATAGGGGTTTGTGGTTTGGAATGTAGACCTTTTTGCAATTTCCAAATACCAATTAAAACTGCAATTTTGTAGTATGCAACTTTTGGGCCAAAAATGAAAAGCAAGTTTGTTTGCTATTTCTTCAAGGTGGTTGTGTTTATTTAACTGAATGGCATGTGTTCTTACTCTCAGTGGGCTTGCTTCTTCACAAACATGACTCTTAATTCTCCTGGAGGAAGGCCTCCTCCTGCTTGTTTCCATGGAAATGTTGTTCCTTTGGTTACAGTCTTCCACAGTATGGCCTAAAACATTTCTACCTCCATGGAGAATGTTCCCTTTTGTATGGTTTTAACATTCTATTTCCTTGTCCAGGTGACGTACCACCTCTAGAGTGCAGTAGTAGAGGGTGATGTGTTGTGCTCTGTATACCTGTTAGTGGCCTAACAAGATTGTGTTTTTTGTTGACAGTAAAATGTTTGTGGGAGGTCTGAGCTGGGACACAAGTAAAAAGGACCTGAAGGATTATTTCTCCAAGTTTGGGGAAGTGACAGACTGCACCATTAAAGGAGAACCAAACTCCGGCCGCTCCCGGGGCTTCGGCTTCGTCCTGTTCAAAGACCCGGCCAGCGTCGAGAAGGTGAGCGCTCCACTGTGTTAAACAATCAACTGTGATTTTAATCTCAATGCTTGTTGGAAAAGTTTGATATTTTCAGCAGCAGTTGTACTTATGCGCCTGGATAGAGGTTTCTGTAATGTTTGTAACTTTTTGTTTTAGGTTTTAGAGGTGAAGGAGCACAAACTGGACGGACGTCAGATTGACCCTAAACGAGCCATTGCCATAAAAAAAGAGGGGGGGGAAGAAGATCTTTGTGGGAGGCCTAAAACCAGAGACGTCAGAAGAAAAAATCAGAGAATACTTTGAGACATACGGAGAGGTGTGTTCAAGGCCTGTGTAACATGCTTGTACTATAAAGTGTGTAGGTGAACATATCTAGGTCACTAGCCGCTACACTCCAAATAAGGAGTGAGCATGGGTTTGATTCTAAAAACTGTCACCCCTCTCTGTAACTGTTGCTGTCAGTCACGTCATTTTTGTCTTAAAATGCTCGTATTAATCCACTCTACATGGTCCTGATGTTTTTATTTGACTATTTTGTCCCTGAGTCAAGATATGAACATTAGTAACAGACCAGTCAGGTGCCTTCTTTCCTGAGGTTTCTGATTGACTATTCGGTTGCAATGATAAGTGCGCTCAAAATTCCATAATATGGATTTAGACTCCAGATTAGCTGCTATAACTGCTAGCCTTGATTGGCTTCATTTGGCGTCAAACACTCTTGAGTGAAGTCACACTCCCTTAGTTCACTTATATGGAGCATTTATAAAGATACATATTCTAAATAAGAAGTTAACATGTCAAACTCTCATGTTCTTCACCCTCTTTGTTCACTTGGTAAAACCATGTCCTTATTCCCTTTTTCAGCTGGAATCCGTTGAACTTCCAGTGGACACTAAATCACAGAAACGCAGAGGCTTCATCTTTGTCACATTTAAAGATGAAGCTTGTGTCAAAAAGTGTCTGGAGAAAAAGTATCACTCCATCGAAGGAGGAACAGTGAGTAGAAGCTCTTTTTAAAGGAGACCTATTGTGCAAGAGGTCTTTTATATGTTATAAAGGTTTTCCCTCTTGTTTTACCCTCTAAAGTTTTATTTAGAGCACTTCATGCATGTTTGAGTATTCTTTGTTCTCCTGCATTCAAAACATGACTCGAAATATGTCTGGGCTTTAAATGATCTGGGGCTTATCTTTTTTATAATTAATTGTATTTGTATTTAAGAAGAGGTATTACACTTCTATTGGGTATTCACTACTGAAAATGCTATATTGGTCAAAAACCATAAGAAGGGATGGAATAGGGCCTGGGAGACATTGCCAGATTTCTTAAACATGCATAAATGATCCAGAAAACCTTTTCAGACATGTTTTTTTTAATGGGGGAACAATGTTATAACACGGTAGAAGTTTCCAAAAATATTGATTTAGCATAATTATATTTTGTTTCCAGTGTGAGTTGAAACGCGCCCAGCCGAAGGATCAGTACCAGCGGCGAGGAGGCGGGCGGGGCGGAGGTCAGATTTATTTCAAACTCTTTTTTCCAATGTTCCGTTGGTTTAATTTACTTTATTAACTCTAAACTTCTTATTTCAGGCCAGGGCTGGAATCAGGGCTATGGAGGGGGCTATGGTGGCGGCTATGGAGGGGGCTACGGCGGCGGCGGCTATGGAGGCTACGGAGGCGGCTACGGAGGCTACGGTGGATACGGAGGCGGCTATGGAGGCTATGGAGGATATGACTATTACTACGGGCAGGGATATGATTATGGTACAGCACTGAAACATTTCAAGTTTTTCTCTAATTTCGTAATTTATTTGTCTGACATTTTGCTTTGTGGAGCTTTGTTAGAAATGGGACAGATTTGCTCGGTACCTTGGACAGTGACAGTTTTGACGTCTCTTGTGTCCTGTGGGCGTTTTTTGATTTGCCTTTTTGAGAATCACAGATGTTGTTTGATTTGAAATGTTGTGTTTGTTTCAGAAGGAAGTGGGAGCTATGGTAAAACTCCACGACGTCACCAGAGCGGATACCGGCCGTACTAACGCTGAGTGAGGACAGGTCAGTGTCGCCTCCGCGTTACCACAGCACGTTTGTGTGCTTCTGGGGAAATGGGAAACATCCGTCTAACACTGTAGTCAACAAAAGACATGTGCTGTCGATCCAGGAGGTGACAAGGGAGCGTAACGAAAGCTCTCAAACTATTGCTTATCTCTGTGTATCTGACCAAAACTAGGGATGTCCCGATCACATTTTTTTGCCCCTGCCTCTGAGTCATTTGATTTTGAGTATCTGCTGATACGGAGTCCCAATCCGATAGTTCTATAAAACATTATGAAATGAACTAAGCAAAGAAGAAGATCCAGGATGTTTGGGGGGGATCAGATTGTACTGATTTCAATGTGTAGTATTTGGGCTGAACTTGGTGTGAAAAATCAAATGTCCCAAACTTTAAATTTTTTTTATTAACTTTTCTAACCATGCACCGTCATTGTTGAAAATCTTGTCTTTTCACAGTCTGGTCTTGGAATGTGTAACTTAGTAAACTTAATGAACTGGACAAAACAGGAGCGAGACCAGAATCAGATCAGACCTGAGACTCAACTCTGCACAATCTGCACTTTGTATATTTGATATTATATGGAAGCCTGTGTTTTACATTTGAAAAATTTAGGCTCGTCTATGAAATCCAAATAATACAAAATCTTACCAAATAAAAACAAGATGACAGAAGCCCCACAGCCTCTCCCCCGCACCACCACCACATTCATAAACCCACAGCGGAGCGCACCACAACATCGGTCCCACCGCTCAGTAGACACTCCATGCCACTTTTCCCACCCTCCCCACCAAAAGCGCCAACTCTGTTGCACAACATGCAAGTGTGAACATGGGCCACAGAACACCAGGTAACAGCGCCCGAGCACGGCACGGCCCAAAAGTCCCAGCGTAAGTGCACCTCTAGTACAACAGGTGCTGGGACAGACAGTTGCACTAACTGGATGTCTCCGAGCAAATCCTCAGTTAAAAAAAACAAAAAAACAAAAACTGTTGTGTGCTGTGTGTTATATACGTATGTTATTTATCCAATACCTGATCTGAACATAACGGCCGAGTCCGGATCAAGTCCGCAGTTACATGATCGGATCGGGACAACCCTAACCCAAACTGGACTCACAAGACTTTACCTGCAGGGGGAGTTCATGCAGAAACTACGATTTTTGCAGAAAATGACTAGAAAACAAAGTATTTATCTAAAGAAACATGTTAATCGTGAGTCTAATCTGCTTTTTTACATAGAAATACCAAAAAGTACCAAATCTTTAGCTAACTCATCCACTCACTTTTCCTTTTTCTTGTCCCATATAACTCCTTATCCAAGTACAATGATTAGTCATCATCATAATACACATTTTGGTCGACTTAGACTCCATCAACCGATGGACTCAATCGACTAAAGGACTACAGCGCTACATTTGTCAATATCCATCAAAGTTTTCTTTCCCACTACCACCAGGTCTACAACAGGATTTTTCCAGGTCTAATTTAGGGTTAAACCGAGAACCTAAGTGTAAAAGTGGACTACATCATTTCTACTCTAGTTCAAAACACAAAATCTTCCAATGGAGGACAAAATAGTGAACTGAACTCTAAATTAGACAAACTCACAACTTGAAGAGCTGTCAAAGTATCACCTAAAGGCATCTAAGGGCAAAATATTAAATTAGCCAGGCAAAAAAGTGTGTGCGCACGAGATGGCAGTAGCCTGTATTTCCACCCTTAGTCATAAATGGCATACATGCCAATAACATAGTGCACAGTACATTAATGCAGTTATTTATCCTTTAAATCAATAAGTAAAACTCTGTCTCCATATCCATCCACACTATTTACATATTTACACTTGATGTTGCTCTGTTCATACAGGGCAGATTAATGCGCACAGGTTTGTTTGATTAAAAACCATTGTTTGGTTAGACGTGTAAACCCGATACTCAGTACCCATTTCAATACGACGATGATAATAAAAAACACTCTTTATTTAGACAATAAAATGTGATTTTCAACATTAAATTGTGGTTCTTTTATATTGTAGCCTCGTGTGTAATCCCTCAATGGTCCAGTAGGTTCACCAGTGGTCCATGGGTGTATATTAGTTTATGTATGTATTCTACTTGTTCTGATACAGCTCAAGATCATTCTAAAGACATTCAGGAAAAGTTCATGTCTGTCCTGGGAATGGGAACCCTAACCACTGAGCTACTGCTGCCCTAAAACACGTGTGCAGAAGCATTTACCCACAAAGATATCTGTTCACTTTGAGCATGTCCATCATTATCTCTTGGCACAAACTTGAAATAAAAACGAATCAATCAATTAATTATTGAACCTTAAAGCTGTATTTTGTTTTTCAGGACTCCACTGGGACTGACAGACCTCTTTTTATGACAGAAGACCATTTGTACAGAGCCAATCCAAATGTAACTTAACCATGTCTCTTTTGTTTTTCACCTTTTTTAAGTTTAATTTTAGTTTTTTTCCCCTCCCTGTCCGTGTTGTGATGTTTCCTCTCATTTCCTTTTTGGAAGTGAACATTTTACTGTACTTTTTGGTACCTGTTTTGATTCTATTGTATTGTAAGGGTTGTATTTTACATGTTTGCTTGCTTTACGGAGTAGAAACCAAGGCCCTGTAAACAAGCTTTTGAGGAAAAAAGAAATAAAGCATTTTTGAGTAATGTTTATTTGGTTTTCCATGTTTCCAGCGCTCTTACAATGTCGACGTGTGGGATTACAACTAGTTTGAATGACTTCCTTTTTGCATTTTTGTAATAACGTCATGGTTTTTGTGCATCTTTTTGTGTCAGGAGAAAGAAAAAGTGAAATATTGAAATTAAGTCTTTGGTTTTGGTGTTGGTGTGTATTTTGGTTCAAACTTACTTTTAAAATAAAAATGTGCTTTTTTTTTTTGTAACCCCTAAGAACGCCCTAGAAATTAAACAAAGTGATTTGAACTTCTTGTGGCCCTAATTGAAAATTTGCTGTCCTGATTTTGGTTCAAATGTTAAATCTGTTAAATGCCTCAAGATAATGTCTGCTTAGTTTCCCTTTGTCTTAACAGCTGAACGTTAAAGTTAATAAAACATGTTTTATCATTTGCATATTTCATTGTTCTGACTAGTGGCATAAAGAAAATCTTCAACAATCTATTGCATTCGCGTGATATGAGCTCATTATAGAGTTGAAGGGCAGGTCAGAGCTGGCAGGTGGAGTTTCCTGTGGAACTGTCAGGTTTGTTGGCCTGGTTTGTGAATTCACACGAAGTAAAAACTGGCACAAAGTTCAACATCATCTCTGTCAGTAAACTGAGGTCAAATTATATGTATATTTTTCATAATTGCTTTTAATTGTGGGGAAAATGCTAAAACCGTTGATATAGCTGGTTTATATAATACTGCGAGATAAAATTCTAGAATGTTACAAAAAATCTTAAATGATTCTTTTAAGTGATTTGAACACTATCAAATCGGTGCAATCGTGAATGTAATCACACTTTAAACCAGTGGTTTAATTTATCACTTTGGCGGTATACCTGGAAACTTGGATTTAGATGATGTCCCTGACTGAATTACGGGTATGAGGTTTCCGTAGTGTAGTGGTTATCACGTTCGCCTCACACGCGAAAGGTCCCCGGTTCGAAACCGGGCGGAAACAGCTTTATTTTCCCTCTGTGGACTTTTCATGGATGTGTTTTCACTGGTGTTCAGCATTAGAGGCCGGAGGGGGTTTGTTCTTTAGTATTTTGAGGGTATGGATAGCTTTATGTGAGTCTGAGAGCAGCTTTAGCCTCACTGGTAAATGTGGCACCTGTTGTAATCTTCCGTAGTTGAACTTTAGGGATGGGGCGAGACACAACTTTCACAAGAGGAAAAGAAATTTTGACACTGAGTACATTTTTCTCAAATTTTTATTGTTTCATGCTCCCTCCTGATGGGGGCATTAAAACCCCTTTAAAAAAACCTTTGAAATGAAAAAAACACAATGAGTGCGTATACATGCACATCAATAACCCGGTTATGATCGGGCTTTTTGAATATCCCGGTTTCTTGATGGTGCATGTATACGCACTCATAGACTTGCACATTGCAGACCCTGGAACCCTGAAGCCCTTTAACCCTTGTATTGTGTTAGAAAGCTACACGCGTCTTTAGTGTTACCGGGTCAAATTTGACCCGTGATTTAACTCAGCCTGAAAATACTTAAAAACACTAGATATCATCCAATATTGTTTTTCCCCTCATAACTAACTTAGTATGTGTTCATGTCCATGGAAACATTTTTATTTTTTTTATTTTTTTTGGCTGCACAGACCTTTTATCTTAAAATATACCACTCGTTTTTGATTACAAAAACTGCTTAAATTAACTAATTATATTTCCTATAGTGATACAATTTGTAATTATATTATATAATTATACTATAATCATAATAATTTTATATATAATACATATAATATAAATCTAATTTATATAAGTATAATTATATTGGGTGTCAAGAGGCTTGGTGACCATGAACTCTCACTTTTTCTTGACTTGAAGACGTCTCTTTCAGTCTTTGTGACATCTGGGTTCTCCTCACCACATGTGTGCTCTTGTTCAGGGTCATACTGAACCTCATCCTCATCCACAGACGTATATATGAATGGACATAACTAACGCTGTAGCCACCGTGTTCCAAATAGAAAGTTCTCCAGGAGGCTCTTCCGGCTCCTTCTGACTGGCTCCAATTGACTTATGTTAGGATCTTGTCGTCCTTCTCTCTGTACCTGCTGCTGTGAACCTCGTCATTTTGGTCTTAAAATATACGTATTAACCTGCGACACATGATCCTGATTTTTTTTTTTTTTTTTTTTTTGGCTGTTTTGTCCTTCCAAAAAATCCTATTCATAACATATAACCTGGCTCTAGATTCGCTCCTGTAACCGTGAGCTTCATTTGAGCGGCGCCAAACGCTGTGGGTGACGTCACACTCACTTAGTCCACTTCTTTTATTCAGTCTGTGCCCTCATCCTCATCCTCAGATACATCTTCCTCAGCTTCACTTTCCTCTCTGTCTTCAGAATCACTGTCATGACCAAAAATCTGATCCAGCGCCTCATAAACAGTGAACCTGCTCATGTTGACTGATGCTGCAACAGAATACAGCTGATAATATCTCACTAAAACCCTGTTTATATATGACAATGTTTATTTTAGATTCAAAATGTATCAATGTGCTGCAAGAAAGAGAAGAGTTCACGTGGGTGAAGACGACCTTTTTGTGTGTGCGTGTGTGTGTGTGCGCGTGTGTGTGTGTGTTGTGGGACACACTGAGCCATATTTGATCCACAGAGCAGCCTACAGCTTGTAAGTGATGCATAAAACAGCCACTATTCTCTGCCGGGTCATTTTTGACCCGTAACACCACAGATGTCACTTTTTTGTCAGACCTTTACAATTTACTAAAATGGTGAAAATTGATTTTGTTGCGTTAAAATAGTTGTGTCTGAGGATTAGATGAAGCCTCATTCCGGTTCAAAAAAGCAAATGGCAGTTTTTACATACCTAAACTTGAAAACGGGTCAATTTTGACCCTAACACAATATAAGGGTTAACGTGCCAACATAGATCTATTAAAACAGCCTTGCGTGCTTCGTGGACATTTAGGTCTGCATTCTTACGATGGGTCTATGTAAGGTTTCCGTAGTGTAGTGGTTATCACGTTCGCCTAACACGCGAAAGGTCCCCGGTTCGAAACCGGGCGGAAACAAGCTTTTTCGTTTTTCAACGTCATAAAAAGTAGAATCACCGGTCCACAACCTATTTTCTCGAAGCGACAATAAGCATAAAACATTTTTCAGAGACCGGTGCGGAGATTCAGTAATAGCAGCACAAAATGTATAAAACTCTTAACCCTAGTTTGAAAAATGGTCTTAATGCTCACGTTTGATGTTACCAGGTTCATTTGCACTATATGTGCAGAGTAAAACATATATGAAGTAGACTATTAAAAAGAAGTAAATATGTTCCTGTGGGTCCCAATACCAGATGGCACACGGCCACATGGTTCTGAGCCCTGGGGGGGTCGTGGGGGACCCCTGGTCTGGAGTAACTATTAAAGAAATGTTTTCAAGGACACATTATGCGAAATTAATGTTTGACCTTTTAAGCATGTTACACTGTTGTCCCCTCATCAAAGACATATTTGGAGTTGTATTTTGCTTCATTTAATCCGAAATCATCGTCTCTCGTGCTTCAAAAATGCTCCGTTCGCATTTTACCAGTTTTGTTGCGTCATAGGCAAAACATCAGACTTCACCTGCGTAGGTTTTAAGCCCATAAAACATCAACCAACTCACTGTCATCATCTTGAGTTAGAAACTGTGCAATACTTACCCCAAAATGACAAAAGTATATTTAAAAGAGAATTCATTTGTACATTGAATTTTTGCAGCTGAAAACACCAGCTGATCTACAACAGTAGGCTTATAAAGCTTACTTTAAAATAATAAAAAGGCAGATGCTTTGAGTCCAGAACAGGGGTGTCAAAACTTTTTCTCACAAAGGCCCACAGATCATCTGTTTCTCATTTTCATTTTTTTTAACTTCCAAAACAGATGGTATTATTATTTTCATTCTGAATTTCAGTTGCTGAATTGTTTAAAACTAAAAACAAAACAAACAAAAAAATCAGCACATCATGACCTCATATTTACCACGGCATGTTTTTTTTCTTTTTTTCCAGAATTAAAACATTCAAAGTGAAAAATTCAAACATTTGAACTTCAAAATCTGACAAAACAAATGATCTTCCATACACAAGCTGGGGGCTAAAAGAGGGCGTTGTTCAAATGTGGCTGTATTTTATCGCTTTGAATACAAAGAATACAATAAATTTTCTTTCAAGGTCCTTTATTGACACAAAAAACTAAGTAACTAACTAAGCTAAGCCATGTTATACTGTTGATTCCTCCTAAAAAACAGACCTGGAGCTGTGTTTTGTTTCATTCACACGTTTGAGTAACACTTTATTATTAGTGTGTAGTGTCTACATCTCCAAAGCTCAAAATGCATTGTGATGTCATGAAGGACTAGTTTTCAAGTTAACAGCTCCTTTTCCCTTTTGTTCAGTGGAGATGGGCAACTTCAGTCTCTACTGAAATGATCCAAAGGTTTCTAGTGAAGGTGTGCGGTGCTACAGAGTGTTTCTGTATGAGAGGAAACAGCCTAAATGTGCAGGTTTGTGTTTAAAACATGTGTGAAACAAAACACAAACACAAGTCCAGGTCTGTTTGTGATGAGGAAACCACATTGTGACATAGATCAGAAAATAGCATCATATGGCCTCTTTAATACACCCTCGATATCTGTGACTGTGTTAAAAATATCTTGTTTTGTTTTATTTCTGTCTGGGCGTGAGAGTGACTCATAAGCGACTTTGGAGATTTCGTGTTCTTTTTTTTCTTTTCTTTTTTCCATAAATGGGGAAGAATGGTGGAAGATGGCGCAAGGTTGTGTTGGTGAAGAAATCGTGTTGGAGGGACTTTCCTAAAAGCTGAAACATGAGGTCAAGATTTCGATTTCCCAGGGCAAAATGTTAATAAAAGATTAGAGAAATGTCCAATGTGGAGAATGTTATGGGACAATAATAAAGATGACTCATGTGTAAGTTATTAAGAGGGCGATACGATGTGTTTCTTAATCAGGAATCTATTTTTTCTACCTGGTTTATGGTTAAAGGTTCTATATTACACAAAATGGACTTTT
Organism: Boleophthalmus pectinirostris; assembly: GCF_026225935.1. Taxonomy (NCBI): domain Eukaryota; kingdom Metazoa; phylum Chordata; class Actinopteri; order Gobiiformes; family Gobiidae; genus Boleophthalmus; species Boleophthalmus pectinirostris. The sequence goes on along the minus strand of NW_026571018.1, from coordinate 943,532 downwards.
GTGAACTTTTAGTCATGCTGCAATGCTGTGGCCTCCTCTAAAACAGACCTGGAGTTGTGTTTAGTTTCATTCACACATTTGAGTATTTTTTTATTATTAGTCTGTCTACATCTCCAAAACTCAATGTGCTCTGCTCCACCTTGTGATGTCATGTAGTGGTAAGAGATGTAATAATAACCAAAATGCCGTGATATGGTATCGTCAAAAGTCTCACAATAATATCCTGGGCCGTCACAATATCACAAATTACATGTTTCTCTGCTTAAATTCATTGTTATGGTGCAGCAATGGCTAAAAACATAAGGAACTGCATAGACCATGATTCTTTGCTCCATTTCAATCTGTCAAGGCATTTTGGAAGGAAAAAGTAGCATACTCACAGTTTTGTTAACCTCCAAAAAATATTGCAATAAATATCATGCTGTGAGATGGACATTGTGAAAATATCATACAGAGATTTGGATATTGTTACATTTCTAGTAGTGGTCGTTTTCAAGTTAACTTTTACCTTTTACCTTTCATTCAGTAGAGATTGGCAATGGCTGAAATGATCCACATGATTCTAGTGAAGGTGCGTGGAGTTTAAAAACACAGTGGAGCTCTTCTTGTGTTACCACATGACTTCACAAAGTGGAACAGTTTGCTTTCAGTGTTTGGAGAAAAGAGCTCAGCCTAAATGTGCAGGTTTGTGTGTTAAACGTGTGAATGAAACAAAACTCCTGATGTGTTTGTGACGAGGAAACGACATTCTAGCTTAGATCTGAAAATGGTGTAATATGGGCTCTTTAGTATTTCTGTAATTTCCAGGCCTGTCCACATGAAACAAAAACTGAAACAAAGCCTCTTAATCAGTATCAGTATCATAATCATTCTTTCATCATAGAAAGTGGAACCATTATCCAAATCCAAAACATGACATGATTGCTGTCAGTCATAAGGTACGGAAGCCGAGAGGGGTCACAACAAACACAAACGCCGCAACAAATACAAATGCGACAACACAACAAAAAGCCACAACACACCAAAAAAAGCCACAATGGAAATGACCACGAGACTCTATTTTCCAACTGACCAATCAAGCGGCAAGTGAAGAAGAACAACTACAACGTGAAAACTAAAGGAACGGAGAAAATGAGGATGTCGTTTCAATACTAGTTTTAGTGCCAAAAGAATCAATACTTTTGGCAACTCCAGCTTAGACAATTACAAAACTTTTACTTTTTTTCAGCCTAAATAAACGTTTGTCCAGTTGACAAACTGAATTTCTCCTTTGTCAAAACTTTCACTTTTCTTTTTTTTTTTTTTTTATGAGTAGTAGTAACACTAGTAGTAGTATTAGTAGCAGTAGTATCAGTACTAGTAGTAGTAGTAGTAGTAGTAGTATCAGTACTAGTAGCAGTAACATTAAGTAGAAGTTTATTCTGTTTTACTAGAACCAGTGTAGCAACAGTTGCAGCAGTAAATTCTTTAAAACTTCCTTTTCCTTCAGTATTTGTTTAATGAAGGAGTCACGTTTTCAGGAACAGGAACAGTAAGAAAATAAATACTACACATCTGAGTCAGTTTAAGTCTTTTTTTTTACTGCCTTAAAACATGAAAAACACAATAAAGTTGACTGTAAACAGTTTGCTGTGGTCCAAAGTTTTTTCTTCTCGTACCTTGTGTGTTCCTCATGACTCACAACACTCAGAGTAAACACAACAACAACAACCCGCACACTGACCAGCGAGGGAAGGTAATGAAGGAAAAGTAGTGAAGTACTTGAGAAACTGTTCAGCTATGTGTACTTAAGTACATTTTACGATGGATACGTTTTACTCATTTGAGAGCAGGTATCTGTACTTTTTACTCCACTACATTTTTGAACTGAACTGAAAAGTAAAAGTATTTTTCATTATTGTCTGAAAGCTGCTGAAAAAGTTGAGGGTTGATTTTTATCACATTCACAGTTTGAGCAAACAAAAAAATACAAATTAAAACAGCTACAAAACACAATCAATTCAGTTATCTCCACTGAAATCATTTCAGCACAAAGACTTCAAAATCTGTCTTTTTTTTTTTTTTTTTAACTATCTACTCTTTAAGTACATTTTAAAATCAGTACTTTGACACTTTTACTTGAGCAGATTTTTTGATTTGACAATTTTGCTTTAATGGAGTAATTTTTATGCTCCGGTGTCTGTTCTTTTACTTAAGTAATGAAATTGACTTCTTCTTCCACGCACTTTCTTATTCCCTGACAGTAAAACTTAGACTTAGACTTAAACTTTATTGATCCACAAGGGAAAAGACTTGGACACAGCAGCTCACACATCACAATATTATACAATAATACAGAGTTTTTTAAAAAAAGGTAACAAACTTCTAAATAAGTAACAATAAAAATAACAAGAGACTGGTATGAATGAGACCAGAGGTGGGACTTGTGAGTCGGGACTTGGAATCGAGTCCGACTTGAGTCACTGTTTTTAGGACTTGAGACTTGACTTGATAAAATGGACTAAGACTTGGGCCCTGACTTGGACTGAAGGGTCAGTGACTTGGGACTTGACTCAGACTTGAGGCCTGTGACTTGAGAAGACTTGATGCTTCTCTTAAAACAATCTGTGTTTTTAGAAAATACTTTTCTCTTTGCAGTTGTTAAATGCAGTGCTGAATTTTACAGGAACAAACTGAAACATGTCCCTCCCACTTCTGTTTGGTTCTTTGGATGGAACTATTGTACTGATGTGGTGCCCTCGAATGTATTATTATAATTATTCAAGTACAATGCAGTGCAATACAGTAATATACAGTACAATACAGTAAAAGAGAGGGAACTAGAGAACAGGATCATTCTATTTCAGTGGAGACACATGACAAACTGTTATTAAACACTTTTATCTGAATCTGAATTCTTTCGCTTCTGACCATAATGACTCACACTAAGATCTTGTCAAGACATTTAAAAAAGAAAAATCAGCATTTCTACAACTTTTATATAATACTCATATATACCATGATGACTTTTTAAGTACAATTTAGTTCAAAATTCATATAAGTTGCAAAAATCTAAGCTATACTTTGGTTTAAAGACTTAAAATGACTTGAAGCTCAAAGCAGATGATTTGGACCTGACTTGGACTTATGGGCCAGTGACTCGAGACTTGACTTGGACTTTCTTGTCTTTGACTTGAGACTTGGCTCAGACTTGAGGTCAAAGACTTGAGACTTGTAAAACAACGACTTGGTCCCAGCTCTAAATAAGCCATAAATGATATAAAAGTCTGTTCAGTGCGTCATATCAAAACAGTAGATGGTGTAAAACTGTGTGTAACTGGACACAGCAGATTTATTTTATGCTCAAGAGCTGCTTATACAATATACGAGGTTTAAATCTGCATGTCTGTTTGAACATCTGACAGTAAAAGTGCATTTAGTTCCTGTTTGTTTCTGTTTCTTTTCATTGGTGAAGTAGAAGCCGCAGAAGAGGAAGGAGCCGGGGACATGATGACACTGCACACTGCGTCAGCGCCGCTATAAAAACTCACCGCTCTCTCATCAAGCTTCACAAAGACTGAGCTGATTTAGACTTCTGGTCTGATCTGAAGCGGCTGAAATGGAGGCGGTGTACGTGAGACATGTGGAGATGCTGGGGTTCGAGGCGCCTGTTTCCAAGTCGTCACTATGTAAGAAAACATTCATTTGGCTCTTTAAAGGTGCACTGAGGAACTTTACCATCGCTTGTTTCCATGGAGTCTGATCAGATAAAAGACCCTTAGAGAGAAATGATCCATCCCAACAGATGGAGACGTTTGCAGATGTGGGGAGTACTTAGTTACATTTATTTGATTAATTTTTTAAGAAATGACACTTTTCAGAGTATTTTTGACTTGACAAAAGTTTTATGTGACAATATGAAATGATCTGAACATTTGTGTTTCTTGCAGCTCCTTCAGATATCATTTAATCTTTTACTTTATTTTAAGTATTGTCCTTCAAATTAACTTTAAATTATAAATCAGGTGTATAGAGTTACTCTTTTATTTACTCTCATTTGAGTAGTACTTTCCACAAATACTTTTTTATTCTTACTTGAGTAATTTCTTGGAGCAGTACTTTGTTCTTCTACTTGAGTAATATTATTTTGAAGTAATGTTACTGTTACTTGAGTAAAACTGGGCTACTCTGCCACGTCTGCAGGTTTGTCTTTGGCCAGACTTTAGACACATAAAATTGAGACGGAGCATGTTCATGTTTGAGTCATGTTTGTTTCTATTTATTATTGTTTCATGTGAAAAGTTCCACAGTCTTTGTCTTGGACTCATTCTTCACTCCTACATTCTTTCTTACAAACACATGTTCTTTTATTCTGAATGTTTTGTGTCTTTACTGTGAGAGGGCTTGCCTCTCCACAAACCTGACATATACTGACCCTGGAGAAGGTCCTCCTTTTGTTTGTTTCCATGGAAAGTTTGTTCCTTTGTCAATAATATTCCACAGTGAACCATCCAACATGTTCATCTCCATGGAGAATATTCTGGACTTTAGTTTTAACTTTCTACTTCATCTGAGTCATGCCGTTCACTTTTCACCCCCTGAAAGTTACATATTGTCACTTTAATGAAGGTGCACTGTATATAACCATGGGGATGTTCCACAGTGTGGCATTAAACTTTTCTATATTGCAGTCGTTCTTAATTTTTATTACTTTTAAACATGCAGTTTTCCTGAGAGCTGAGTCACTCCTGACCAGCGTGAAATACAAATAGATCAGTCCGGTGCCGTAGTGTGGAACATCTCTGCAAAGCCTCTCCTCTAGACCCTCCAGCAGAAAGGTTCCACAGTGCAGCTTTAATGACAGACTGTGATTATTGCAGGTGTTCAGGCTGATGGTGAAGTGGAGCGACGACTCAGAGAAGCTCATCTATCGAACGTACCCTGAGATCCACACTTTCCACGTGAGTCCTTCTTTAACTATCACCACTACTGTCACTACTACACAGTGTCTACTGAGGGTCCGTCTCCTGCTTGTTTCTATGGAGATGTGATTGCTCTGCTTGGAATATTCCGCAGTATGACATTAAACAACTCAAACAATTCAATTACAGGTGGTTTTAGAGCTCAAAAATACTTAGAAAAACAGACATTGTGACTGTGAGCAGGGTCGCCTCTCCACAGATCTGACCTGTAACTTGGTCTGGTTTGGTCTCCATGAAGACAGAAAGGAGGCAAACCTGCTCACAGTGAGAATGACTGTTTTTCTAGATATTTCTGAGCTACAAAACCACCTGTAACTGAATAAATGTAAAGTAGAGCTGTTTAATGTCACACTGTGGAACATTCCAGGCAGAGCAATGACGTATCCATAGAAACAAGCAAGTTACACCTTGAAACATCAAGCCAGAGTATGAGAGTAGAGTACGCAGGTGTTTGTGTGTGTGTGTGTGTGTTTGTGTGTGTGTGTGTGTGTGTTTGTGTGTGTGTGTGTTTGTGTGTGTGTGTTTGTGTATGTGTGTGAGTGTGTGTGTGTGTGAGATTTGTTGATTTGATTGTAAAATGTGACTGTAATTTAGTTTGAAATCCGTTGATTCTTTTTCTGTTCTTTTGGATTGTGGGTGGACAGTCCACTCCACAGTTTTGCCTGTAATAAATGAAATAGACTTGTTTTTATGATGACAGAAAACCCTGAAGGAGATGTTTCCCATTGAGGCGGGTCAGATCGAGAAGAGAGACAGGATCATCCCTTCTTTACCAGGTACACACCACAAACTCAGACACTCCACTGTTGTACAGTCTGCAGGACAGATGAGCTGCATCTTAAGACTGATCACATCATGGTCAGGGTTGGGAAGGTGACTTTTAAAATGTAATCCCCTACAGATTACAGATTACATACCCCAAAATGTAGTTTGTAACAGAGTCCATTAAATTACTTAAAGTGAGTAATGTAATCTGAATACTTTGGATTACTTGATTTGCTGTAGAGAAGCAAAGACGAGGAAATCATAAGATAAGATGTTTTGTCTGCTAAAAGAAAATAAAAAGCCCAAACTTTACTGAACCAAATTAAAAATATTATTGATAGAAGATGAGGAGACACGTCCACCCACCATGTTTTAGTCCTGGTTTTAGTCCTGGTTTAGTCCTGGTTTTAGTCCTGGTTTTAGTCCTGGTTTTAGTCCTGGTTTAGTCCTGGTTTTAGTCCTGGTTTTAGTCCTGGTTTAGTCCTGGTTTTAGTCCTGGTTTAGTCCTGGTTTAGTCCTGGTTTTAGTCCTGGTTTAGTCCTGGTTTAGTCCTGGTTTTAGTCCTAGTTTTAGTTCTGGTTTTAGTCCTGGTTTAGTCCAAAATGTGAAAACAGGAAAATAGCGCCATGTAATCCATTTATTTCAACAAAGTAACTGTAATCCAATTACCACTCATTAAAACAGTAACTGTAACTGAATACAGTTACTCATAATTTGTACTCTGATTACGCCGGTACATGTAATCTGTTACTCCCCAACACTGATCATGGTGTAGTGCAGGAGTCTCCAGCCTGTAGTTCAGGAGTTAGCAGTAGGTCACCAAGGGGTTTCTGAACTACATGTATTGTCCTGAATAAGTCAACTTTGATGAGTTAAAAGCTTATTACCATTAAAGAATCATTTCAATCCTAACTTTGTACACTAATAAATGAATAATGATTTATGTTTTATACAAATCTAACTGTATGACTTTTAAATATACATCATTACTTGTGACCGCTAAAAACAGTATCTCTCTAGTTTTCGTTTTGTAACGGTTGATCACTGGATGAAAGACGTCTGGTGTAGTGTCTCCACAGATATGACCTGTAACTGTCTAAAGACACAGCATACACAGAAATACACTGTGCGGGTCAGTTTGTCCCAGTTATTTTAAAACGAGGCAGAGTTTGTAAAAGAGTGAGCATAAATGGTCATAAATGTGATAAGGTACAAATTTGAATGTGCGAGAGAGTCTGGCACCTGCGTTATGACCCCAGTGCACTTCTCTTTTTCTAAAATCTAAAATCAGCAGTTTGCAGCAGGTGTCAGGGAAGTGGATATCCCCCAGACATCTGCATCAAACCCCTGATACAATAATGACAAGAATAAATTTCATTACTTTGAAATGTAGAAACTTTAGTTAGTTTAGTTAATGTTCAGCGGGATGGGATGACATGGGCATTTTCACACATCGCCATAGCAACACTGTAAAATACATCATGGTTATTATTTACATTTTTGATCATGATTACATGAAGAGTCATTGTGCGACGTGTCACATTATTCCATGATAATAATCACTTTGACATGAATGGGAAGTTTCTGGGTCACTCCCATTAGATTAGATTAGACAATAAAATGGGCACTTTCAAGCATCGCCATGGCAACGCAGTTAAAATTACAACATGGTTTATGTTGTGTCAAATTTTGTAACATTTTGAACAACATAAATTTTATTTTTATTTTTAATTGTATAATAATGTGAAGTAAAAGCGCGTGTGAGGCGGCGTGTGGATGTCAGCGCAGGTTTCACTCAAATCGATTTGCATTCATACTTCCTCTTTCAAACTCTATGTACTGCTTTTGGAAAAACAGAACTGAATTCTGCTGAACTTGTGCAATCAGGTTTCAAAATTCAAATGTGGAGAAACGGGTGGTTTGATCTGTGCAACCAACAGCACGTAGGCTGCTGCTGTCCTTGAGCAAGACACTTCATCCATTTGTCTGTGTAAACTGTTGTTTAAATCCGGTTTATCCAAACCATATCAGACCCTCCAAACCCTCCAAACCCTCCCAATATTCTTATCATTTCTCCTGTTTCTCTTGTTTCTCTAGACCTGGTTTGATTCTGGGTTAGTCCTAGTTTAATCCTTGTTTAATCCTGGTTTAGTTCTGGTTTAGTTCTGGTTCGGCCCGGTTGGTAATATTCTGATGTTTTAGTCTTTAATATGGGCTGAGTGTGGATAAACTCGCCTTTTATATTTTATTTGTCACAAACATCTACTACAGCTGTTGTTTTATAAATAAAGCTCAGATTTCACAGACGTACCAAAGCGTTAGACAGAGCAGTGCCGACAGTTAGCATCACAGTCCCAGGGAAGGTTGATGACATCAGTTCAAAGTATCAATAGAACTTTAAACTTGTACTTGAGTAAATGTTAGATAGACATGTTTTTACAGCTCCAAAATGCACTCAAAAACATGCTTTCTTAGTGTGAGCGGGCTCGCCTCTCCATAGATCTGACTTTTGGCATGATCTAGTGGCACCACCTGCTTCTGCTCCTTCTTCTTTACGACAAAGCTTAAAGATGAACTGTATAACTTTTCTAGTGGAGGGTTTGTCAAACACTTTTTTCCATGGAGATATTATTACTTTGTCTGGAATGTTCCACAATATGGCATTAAACTTTTCTATCTTCATGAAGATACAGGTCAGATCTGTGGAGAGGCGACCCCGCTCACAGTCAGAATGTTTTTTTGAGCTATAAAACTACAAAACTTGTGATTGAATAAATGTAAAGTCGAGCTGTTTAATGTCACACTGTGGAACATTCTAGGCAGAACAATGACATCTCCATGGAAACAAGCAGGTGACGGACCCGCAACCAAACAGTTACACAGTGCACCCACTACTAGAAAGGTTACACAGTGCACATAAGACAAACAGAACATGTACTGTGTGTAGTTGTGTGTGTAAGAGTTGTGTGTGTAAGAGTTGTGCGTGTAAGAGTGTGTGTGTGTGTGTGTGTGTGTGTGTGTGTAAGAGATGTGTGTGTAAGAGTTGTGTGTGTAAGAGATGTGTGTGTAAGAGTTGTGTGTGTAAGAGATGTGTGTGTAAGAGATGTGCGTGTGAGTGTGTGTGTGTGTGAGTGTGTGTAAGAGTTGTGCGTGTAAGAGTTGTGTGTGTGTGTGTGTGTAAGAGTTGTGTGTGTAAGAGTTGTGTGTGTGTGTGTAAGAGTTGTGTGTGTAAGAGTTGTGTGTGTAAGAGATGTGTGTGTAAGAGTTGTGCGTGTAAGAGTTGTGTGTGTGTGTGTAAGAGATGTGTGTGTAAGAGTTGTGCGTGTAAGAGTTGTGTGTGTGTGTGTGTGTGTGTGTGTAAGAGTTGTGTGTGTGTGTGTAGAGTTGTGTGTGTAAGAGATGTGTGTGAGTTGTGTGTGTAAGAGTTGTGTGTGTAAGAGTTGTGTGTGTAAGAGATGTGTGTGTAAGAGTTGTGTGTGTAAGAGTTGTGTGTGTGTGTGTAAGAGTTGTGTGTGTAAGAGATGTGTGTGTAAGAGTTGTGTGTGTAAGAGTTGTGTGTGTAAGAGTTGTGTGTGTAAGAGATGTGTGTGTAAGAGTTGTGTGTGTAAGAGTTGTGTGTGTGCAGCTCCTCGGTGGCTGGAGAGCGAGCGCTGGACTGAGTCGAAGAAGGGCACTCTGAGTGACTACTGCCAGGCTCTGCTGCGGCTGCCCCCTCACATCTCCCGCTGCAGCGCCCTCTGCAGCTTCTTCAGGGTACGAGCAGAGGACGAGAACCCCCAGGGCACCACCACGTAAGAGCACACACACACACACACACACACCCAACACCACTCACTGGAACACAACCAGTTTAGATCAGCGTGTTTCCTTTGACTGGTCTGAAAATCCTGTGTTCACATCACTTTACATTTAAATATCCAAACTACTGCACACTGCTCCAGGTTTGTGCGGTGGTGGACTGGGGATTTTTTTAAGTGGTGGGACGCCATTCATGACGTCATTGATGTGATGAACTCCGCCCAAGTACCTACCTGTAATAAAAAAAAAAATAAAAATAAATAAATCACTTTCAGTACAACCATAAAGGTGCCAGCCCAGTAAAAATCTGTAATATTTGATGTTTTTTTTTTTTTTTTTAATTCAAAATTATGTGGAATCATGATCACCGACTAAACCAGGACCAAACCAGAACTAAACCAAGACTAAACCAGGACTGAACCAGGACTAAACCAGGACTGAACCAGGACTAAACCAGGACTGAACCAGGACTTGAGAGCGAGAGAGCCTACGAACGTACCTCTTGGTGAATCCCGACGCTCAGTCCTTGTTGAGTTTTGGTTCAGTGCTGTCTTAGTTCTGGTCTAGTTTTGGTTCAGTCTTGGTTTAGTTCTGGTTCAGTCCTGTTTTAGTTCTGGTTTAGTCCTGGTTCAGTCCTGGTTCAGTCCTGTTTTAGTTCTGGTTTAGTCCTGGTTCAGTCCTGGTTCAGTCCTGGTTCAGGTCACTAGAGGACAGTAGTGCAGATGTTTTGTTTTCACTGTTGCCGGTTGCTCTGGTTTGACATTTAAGTTGTAGTTGTTTTATATTTGTTTTTGTTTTTTTTTTCATTTCATTTCATTTATTTCTTTGTTTGAGCCAGGTACAACAAAATTCAAAAACAATAACAAAAATAGTGATATATACATGACATATTTGGGACCTGGTGCTCAAAAGGAGGAGGATGAAGTTTAAAAAACTTATGGAGTCCTACCCCAACTGTTTTACATAATCACGTGGTTCACTTCTTTTTTTTTTTTTTTTTTTTTTTTTATCACGTTTGGAGCGCTTACCTGTCATTTGCAAAAAAATATACCCACATATATACAAAAACATATCCACATATACTTACATACATATGCAAGTACACACACTTGTACACACATATGTACATACAAACATACATATACACATCATAGATATCCAGTACATACACTCAATATAAATGTTTACACACATATGCATATCAGCATATACATACATGCAGAAACATATTTTCGTTTATAGTCGTACAAACTAATAATAATGTTAATCTAGGCAAAAAGTTTATTGTTCATGATCATATAAAATAAACAGCAATGAGAATGAAAAATTTAGGGATTTTTTGTTTTCGTTTATGATCGTACAAAATAAACAGTAATAAGAATGAAAAATTTAAGGATTTTTTTGTTTTCATTTATGGTCGTACAAACTAATAATATTACTGATGAAGGCACAAAAGTTTATCGATTATGATTGTACAAAACAAACAGTAATAAGAATAAAAAAATTTAAGAATTTTTGTTTTCATTTTTTTAAATCTTAAGTCGTGAGACGTTGTGGGTGGAGTCTTGTACAGGATCGTACTGCTAACCGTAAGTAGGCTTTGAATAGGGACCAGGAGAGATTGCTAGATGACTCGAACATGCCATGATGAAATCTCAAACCTCTTCAGGTGTGTTTTTGATGAAGGAACAACATTATAACATGGAAGAAAGCTCGAAAAACTTGATATTACATAACACCCATCTTTAATGTCACTTAGAATATAGATATGTTGTAATACTAAAATTGGTACAATAAATAATACACATTTTTCTTCCAGACTCAAGAGAAACGAGACAATTGAGTCCCAAGAGACGACCAGAGCCAACGCATCAGGTGAGAGACTGTGACCCCGTTTCCTCCCGTCCTTTGTCTTTGATTCAGTTGGTCTTTATTCGGCCGTCGTCTGCTCCACATAAACCTGATTCTGTGTCTCCTCAGAGATTTCAGGTCCTATTATTCTGGACACATATCGAGTGATCGCCGACTTCACCAAGACGTCCAAACACGAGATAAACCTTCACACCGGAGACCTGGTGGAGATCGTGGAGAAAAACCAAAACGGTGGGTCAGTGGAGGATTTGACCTTTTGAAGCGCAGAAGTTCAGTGGTCAGTTTGAACACAGCCTGACCTCTGCTCCTGCTGCTGTGTCCACGATGTGTGAGTGACCAGCCAACCCTGGACTCAAACATGTCCACCCATTTAAATGACCGAGTTGAGCTCTGTGGTATGTCCTGAGACTGTGCAGCTCTGAGCTTTGGTAGAGACTGAAGGGACAAGATGGCAGATACAGACCTCAAAGTCTCCTAGATGCCACAGAGAGATAAAGAGACACACACTTTATTCATGTTTTGTGTTGTGATGCTTCCTTGTACTAACTCTGGTGTGACTCAGGTTGGTGGTTCTGTCAGCTGGAGTCCAAACACGGCTGGGTCCCTGCGTCGTACCTGGAACCTTTAGACGGCCCCGAGGAAGAGGAGGAGCCAGAACCAGACTATGAAGGTACAGTGTGTTATTTTCTCTGTTGAATCTGAGTGAGCTGTGTGTTTGAGTCTGCTCCACTGACTGTAGAGCAGGGATCTCCAACCTTTTGTGTCCTCCAACCTTTACAAAATGAAAATGCCAGAGAGCTACTCATTTTAGTGGCTGCAAGAAATTGATTTGATATAAGACGGAAAACCTTAGATCAGGGGTGTCAAACATACGGCCCTCTAAGACCTTTAATGTGGCCCTTGACTGATTTTCTACTCAAACATTTTAATTATATGTTCTATTAAAATATTGGCAATTTTCTGCGGTGCTGAGCATAGCAGCGTCTCCAGCGTCTCTGTACGTGGCCCCTCCCACCAGAGCAGCACAAATGAAGACTTGTCTTTTTCCAAACGCTCTTAAAGGACGATTGTTTTGACTGTTGACCGTGACACCCTCATCAGAAAAATGTCCAACATGAGAAAAGTGGAGCCGAGCGCAGGATTTTATAACAAATATTGACTTATTCCTGTTTACATACAAGTTCATGTTAAAACATTGTGTTGAAATTGTATTTTTCTTCAAATTTCAGGTTGTTCATTATATTAAAATATTTTGTAAAAGAAAGAGTTCATCAATTAAAAAAGATTTCTGTAATAGATTTGTGTTTCTCTGCACAAATATTTGAACTTATTGTTATTTTTGGGGTTTATATGCCATGAGTTTTCTGATCCGGCCCCTTTGGGATCAAAGTCGGTTGGATACGACCCCCGGACCAAAATGAGTTTGACACTCCTGACTTAGATGTAGTTAGATGCCTATAAAACATTAAACCATTATCCATTTATTAGTGCACAAAGTTCAAAATAACACATTTACAGCTGTAATTAATCAAATTTGAGTTATTTAGTGCAATATGTATAATTCAGAAATCCCTTGGTGAGCTACTTGTAAAGTGTGGAGAGCTACTGGTAAACTCCCGAGCTTCAGGTTGGAAACCTCTGCTGTAGAGCGTGGAAACCCAACCCTGATGGGCTCAGTCGGACTCAGACAAATATTTAGAACTTATGTTAGGGCTCGGGTCGGACTCAGACACATCAGTGTGATAAGACATTTAAAATATAAAATTAAAAACAGCTTAAGGTTCCCACACACTACAGGATTTTTGGTCTTAAACGATTTTTAAACATGTGACAAAAAGCGCACATCACAGACACGAGGAGAATCTGACTTAATGGCTGCAGCTGGATCTGTCTGTGGACCACAGGCTGTAAAGTTGCATCAGCTGTTTCCTGTCGACAGTAAAATGATTCACTTTGAGGTGTTCAAAAGGTCAGAGCTCTGCACTTCTAGTTTAGATACAAGTCAACACTGTGTTGTTATTATTATTATTGGTGAAATGTGGTGCAAAACTTCAGATAAAACTTCAGATTTTAAAGCATAAAATATTGGAGATAAAGTGGTGGGGAAGTACAGTCACTGTCGCTAATCTGCAGCTTCACCTCGATCCCTGCGCTGACACATGTGAGGAACTACTCTCACCTTTTTACTTTTAAAGAGTGGTTTTGTGGACTGGGCTCATTATTTGTGGAGGTCAATTTCTATGGATAATGTTGATGAGATGCTGCACTTAAAACTTTCCACTTTACGAGAGGTCACAAGGTTACGAGAGTCTTCTCCTTATTTTTGCTTTATCTCAAGAAAAAAAAAAGGCCCAATCCACACTTTAATAGACTGTATATTTATATATAATAGGAAGTGAGCAGGGGCATGATTCAGTTCCATCTAATTCACTCCCTGTTGTAAAATAGTGGCTCCTCCCTCTGTGACTGAGCACACTGTGGCTGAACACTAAGACTGACGTCACACTCCTTCAGTCCACTTGTATTCAACACTAGTCTACGGTGTGTTTTTGTTTGTGTGTGCAGGAGAGCTGTACGTCACCACCAGAGCTTACAAAGCCGAGCAGGAGGACGAGATCTCCCTGGAGATTGGACAAACCATCGAAGTCATCCACAAACTGCTGGACGGGTGGTGGGTCGTCAGGTACGCCCCAAATGCTCAGGTCAAATAGAAAAACAAAGTCGTCAATCAAACGTAATATCTGCAACATGTTTCCACTAGTTTATAACTTTACTACAATCCCAACTGAAGCTGTGAGTCCAGTGTGTCCAACACTGAAGACTGGTGATGTAACGACGTCCAAGTCTCACGATACGATATCGTCACATATAAACCTCTCTGTTTGATATTTATTGCGATATCGTGGGGAGGCTCACAATTATGGATGTAACAATATCCAAATCTCTTAAGATATTTATGCAATATTTTCACAATTTAATCTCATGATACAATATTTGTTGTAATATTTTGTGGAGGCTAAAAAAACTGTTAACATGTTACTCCAAAGAACTAAAACTTAAAAGTGCTTAGAACTGTTGTTTCTTCTTGTAGTCTGCGCTGAAATGGAGCAAAGGATCATGGTCTATGTAGTTCCCTGTGTGTTTTTTTTAGCTATTGCTGCACCATAACTCTTAATTTTAGCAAAGAGACTTGTGATTTGATATATTGTGATGTCCACAATATTATTGTGAGAACTCTGACGATACGATATCACAATATTTTGGTTATTGTTACATCCCTACCCTACACATCATATAAATAGTCCTTTTGGGTTTAGTAAACACTGGTTTTCATCATACCATCTGGTAAGAAAATACTGTGTAAAATGTGAATAAATCGACATTATAACTTCATCAGTAAATCATCTCATATCTTGGATAGAGTTTTCCAAATTATACAAATTCAAACTAGAATTCAATACCAAGTGAACCCACTTTTTTGAGCTCAAACTATAAAACTAAAACTCAACCAGAATAATTGTCATTTACCATTTGGTCTTATAGTAGTTTTTATACATTCATCAGCTACTCATGGAATTCCAAACCAGGCCAAGTTACAGGCCAGATCTGTGGAGAGGCGACCCCGCTCACCGTCATGTCTGTTTTTATAGGTATTTTTGAGCTAAAACCACCTGTAATTGAATAAATGTAAGGTAAAGCTGTTTAATGTCATACTGTGGAACATTCCAGGCAGAGCAATGATAGTTCCATCAAAACCAGCAGGTAACGGATCCCCAACCAAAAACTTACATAGTTCACCTCGAAGTGTTTAGTGTTGTAGTACAGGTAACTTTGTTCTTTTGTGTCCTAATCTAAGGACACAAGGAAAATTCTACTTAGAATCCTTGAAATGATAAAACTAAACATTGTATTTTTTTGTGCAGAAACGAGGAGGAGACTGGACACTTCCCCTCCATGTTTTTACAGAAAGCTGGGAAAAAGGCTTCCACATGGCGAACCAACCCATATGGCACCAAACTACCTCCACGAAGGTACAATATTCTACCATTTTACAATTTTACAATTACAATTAAAGGGCCCATATGACGCCATTTTTAATCTAGGTTATAATGTTGTTTCCTCATCAAAAACATGCCTGAAGAGGTTTGAGAGTCATCCATGCATGTCTGAGTAATATAGTGATCTCTCTTGGGCCCTATTCATGGCTCCGCCCACAGCCTACGTCCCCCCCATGCTCCCACATGACCATTCTACAGAAATATACAAAAACATGATACAAAACTGAACACAGCAACTTGACAAACCTGATGTGATGTGCAGAAGTTTTATTAGCGAGATGCACGCTGATTTTGTTGTGATGGGGCTCTGAAGGGGGGGCGACTTAAAGTGGAGAGCAAAGGTTCAAAAGTTCAAAAACAAAACGGCAAATATAACAATTTCAGAAGAATAAAAGGTAACATGGTGATCTAAATTTCCATTAATATCTCGTAAAAGTAAAATACGCCCTCTTTAATGCCATACCATGGACATATAACATCTCCATGGAGACAAGAAAAGTTTCACAGCACACCTTTAAAACAGGCTGACGCTCCTTGTGTTTGGGTGCAGGTCCACCATTAGAAACGCCAAGAGCATCCACGGCCGCTCCAAGCCCAGCCTGTCCCAGGACGCCTACCGGAGGAACAGCCGAAAGTACCTCCAACAGAAGGGACTGTCGCCACGGAAACACTCACACGGTAGCGCCAAATCACCTCTGCGGGAGCGGACGCACCAAGGTAACCAAGGAAGAACCCACGTAACAGTGAGAGCAGAGCAGAGTTGTAACAGATGCTTGAGTCGTTCTAACTGAACTTAAAATGTTCATGTTATCGCACTCTACATCATCCTGCTGTTCTTATTCCACTTTTTTGATTGACAGCTTTGCTAAGAGCCAAACAGATAGAGAGCCAAGAATAAAAAGTTTGATAAGTGTTGTGTTTTGTTTTTTTTTCCCCAGACAACATCCCAGATTCCAGTTCAGATGCGGAGCAGAAGAAGGCAGCCCCAGCTCCGGTGATCCCTCCCAGACCCAGTGCGGAGCTGATCCTGGAGCGATGCACCGACAAAACCCGCAAACGACTCAGTCTCCACGGCGCCCCCACCGCCTCCGTCAGCTGAACTACACCCTCAAGAACCCACAGAACATACAACAGCATTCAGCATCCTTATGAACATCTGCGTATTTTAGTTTAAAATTACACAAAACTGCGCAGTTTGACATCACAACATACTATAGGCTATTTAAAGGTGCATTGTGGAACTTTTCTGGTGAAGGGCTCGTCTTACTTTTCTTCATGTTCTTGCTTTGTCTGGAATGTTCCACAGTATGGCATTGAACCTTTCTATCATCGTGGAGACTAAACTAGACCAAGATACAGGTCAGATCTGTGGAGAGTAACAAAAGTATGTATGTAGCTGTTCCTGTCCTGTTTATATTTGTTGTAACAAAGAATAAAGCTGCTTGTATTTCATTATATTATTTATCTCACCGAGGATTTGCAGATGGTTTAACAGCCCCGTCTGAGGTAAAACATTATCACAGGTTAGAATAAGAAACTAGTCTAAATTATTGTCATATTCAGTCAAAGTGTATATGACAGGTTTTCATGTTCATTATTATTTTGGTGAGCTTGTACCTTTGCTAAATATTGATCATAGTTTTACTTCAGTTAAAGGTGCATTGTGTAACTTTTCTGGTGGAGGGTCCGTCTGTTACGTTCCAGGCCATGCTCTGCCCCTTCCTGCTGCTCTCCTTTTCCTCCAGGTGATGACCTCTGCCTTTGTCATATGTCCATGTCCAACCAAGAAGTAAAACAATACATTTAATGTACTGTATAATGTTAACTTTGTTTGAGTAGCCTAATCTGTCATGTGCACAAAATTCACAAACTTGGAACTTGCTTCCGTGATATGATGAAGCATAAAACTAATGATAGTAAAACAATATATAAAGTATGATTAGAAAAAGTTAAAGGCATGCAAGAAAACTAAGGTGTACTATACCATACTGTTTATTTTGTATTTGTACTGACACCTTAATGCAAATACAAAATAAATAATAATAATAGTATTAAAAGGTCTCCATCTGCTGAAATAAACTGTGAGAATTATTTTGCAGATTATTCATACAGTAGGTTTAATATTATGAGTGACTCTGCAGTGCAGTTCAGTGATCTTAACACTACATTACTTGGTAGTGCCATCTAGTGGCAAAAAGACACATGCACATATTTGGAACGTGGATTTTATGATTTTATACATTATAATATAAATTGATCAAAATAGTTAATTTAAAAAAAAAACGAATATCGAAATAATTCTATTTTTTTATCATACAAATTAGTCGATTGCTTTTTTCTGCATGTTGATGTGTATTTATTATGAACTTGAGTTTGAAGCTTTCAGTGTAGTGGGGCATTTTTAGGTTTAAACTCTATATAATAGTGTCATGTTTTAAGTGTTAGTGTTGAAACTGCAACTACGAATGTGGTCTCCTCATGTGAAATGTGTGCGTGGCAAACGTGAAAAAACATCTTATTTAAGCGGCTTTCTTTCAACCTAGAATTACCATTTGAAATGACTTTTCAGTTATGTTGGTTCAAGAAGTTATGGAGAAAAATACAACATTTAACAAATTACAAATATAAAGGGAAAAAGAAAAGAGTTTGACCCCGACGTGATTTGAACACGCAACCTTCTGATCTGGAGTCAGACGCGCTACCGTTGCGCCACGAGGTCTTCTCGACACGGAAGCATTACATCGGTATAAATTGTTTCAGAAACAGACCTGCTGGTGTTTGTATGTAACTGTAGATGTAAATAACACAAATGCAAATCAAATAGCCACAATTATAATCGCTAAAAACAGCGCTATAAGAACATATTCGTTTATAGATGCAGTTTATGAAACGGGGCTAATTTATGAAGTTAGGAAATGGGTTAAGGTTTGTTAGGGTTTGATTAATTAGGAACCGTAAATGTTAGCTAACGTCTATGTTTTTTGTTATTTTTTATTTGTTGGTTTTTATCTTATCAATAAAATAACTATTGAAAAATGGCCTTACTACTACTATGATACATAATAATACATATAATACATAAGTTCATCACGGGGTCGCTATATGAAGTTGAATTTACACAGTGTACGTTTCATATTTACGTTTCCCTGGTGGTCTAGTGGTTAGGATTCGGCGCTCTCACCGCCGCGGCCCGGGTTCGATTCCCGGTCAGGGAACACATCTTTTTCCTGATCTATTGCTTTTTCTAATAATACTTCATAGGCTGGAAGCCAGGTCCACCCCTCAGGATGTTTTTTGCTACCTTTTTTTCACTATTATTTCCTGTTATATTATATCTTGGGCCATAACGAGTTGATAGGGACCAACCCCAGCTCGGCCCCGTTTGGTCTCAGGGCCCAAAAACACACTTTTTAAGAAAAGCTATTTGCGAAATTATGTAACTGTAAATATTAAGGTACTGAAACTGCATACATGGTCAAATAACCCTAAAATTTGGCATGGTGTATTCTGACACATGGGGGAAACTAGCAGAAAAATATTTTGGGGCTTGCTGCCTTTCTACTGTCAAATATCACCCTCAATATATCCTAAAAGACTAAAAAATGTCTGTCCGCCTGACGAATTGTCATCAAAAGTGATCATTTTCAAGCATTTTATTGCATATATCACTGCCTCAAATGTACATAAAAAACTGTTCATAAGCTTCAATTTAAGCCCAAGACGACCTTTGTATCTAGAGGGAAACACCTGCTATGACCAAAGTTCTTCACTGTACCTCAAATCGGCAGAAGGCAGAACTTTCAGGCTTCACCATTACTTATGGGAATAAGCAGGATTTTTTTAATAGAAACAATATTTGAAAAGAGTTGACTTATGTACTGCTGTACTATATGAAGTGAATTATACTAATTATATTATATTAATTACTTTAATAGTGAATAATATTAAAACTCAAGGTCAGAGTATAAGATAAAACTATGGTAACCAGGTTACACATACAAACACACACACAACCAACCAACATCCTGACCCTTCATGCAACATCCCATCAGAAGTTATTTTCCAAAGACAGTTGTGAGAGAAGCTGCTAATTTTTTTCTGGTTATAAGAAGAGACTGAGTCTATTGGGAGATTGGTGTCCTTTTCTAGGCATCCACTACTCCTAGACTGAACATTAACTATTGTCAGATTGTGAGCTAATAACCAACCAAAGTAGATGTGGGAGACAAAGTATGGTGTGTGTGCATGCGTGTGTGCCTGCGTGTGTGTGTGCGCAGATACAAGCACTCGAAAGATATAATATAATAGGAAATAAGAGTGAACAAAAGGTAGCAAAAAACATCCTGAGTGGTGGATCTGGCTCCTATCAGCTAAGACAAATATTGTTGATCCACATGAGAAATTCTTTGGACTCAGAAGGTCTCTCTCACCCTCATTCAGCTCAGGTCCTCTACCAGAGGCCAGAACTACCAGAGAGTCTGCGCAGTGTCTTTGCTGTCCCCAGTACTGCACTTTTCTGGACTGAGATGTCCGTTGTTTTTCCTGGTATCTGTTGTAGCCTCTTCCAGTTTTGTTGTTACAGCCCCGAATGCTCCAATCACCACAGGCTCCACTGATGCCTTCACTTTCCAGGCTCTCTCCAGCTCCTCCTTTTGAGCCTTGGTATTTCTCTAGTTTCTCATGTTCCTTTTTCCTGATATTACCATCGCTTGGTATTGCGATGTCCACCATCGGCTCTGCTCTGTTTCTTATCCACCACCACTATGTCTGTTTGGTCCATCACCATCCTGTCAGTCTGTATCTGGAAGTCCCACAGGATCTTGGCTCGGTTGTTCTCCACAACTTTAGAGGTGTTTCCCACCTTGATCCTGGGGTCTCCAGCCCGTACTCTGCACAGATGTTTCTGGTTTGGGATGGAACCCTCCACATGGTCAGGAGCTTTCGTGTCTTAACATCTGTGATCTGTATCTCCTCCTTTGGCCAGTGCATGATTCCCGCAGGGATTTGATCACTGACAGGGCGGAGCTGTTTATTGCCTCGGCCTTGTTCTTGCCATTGAGCTGCTTCTTAGGACTTGTCTCACTCTTTGCAGATATTTGGCCGTAGCCGCTTTCCTTGTTGCCTCTTCGAGGAGCCATTTGCTTGTGGGATACCAAGGTACTTGTAACTGTCCTCAACGTCTGCTATTGTTCCCTCTGGGAGTGAGACCCCCTCTGTGTGGACTACCTTCCCTCTCTTTGTCACCATCCTGCTACATTTCTCAAGCCTGAATGATATCCCAATGTCTGTACTGTAGATCCTTGTGGTGTGGATCAGTGAGTCGATGTCTCGCTCACTCTTAGTGTACAGCTTGATGTCATCCATGTAGAGGAGCTGACTGATGGTGGCCCCTTTCTGAGTCGGTATCCATAGCCAGTGCGGTCAATGATTTGGCTGAGGGGGTTCAGACAGGCAGAACAGCAGTGGGGACAGTGAGTCTCTTTGGTATATGCCACATTTGATGGACACTTGTGCAAGTGGCTTGCCATTAATATATATATGTGTGTGTGTGTGTGTGTGTGTGCATATATAATGTCAAAATAAAATAGAAAAATAAGAAAAAATATATAATCTTAAGCAGTGACATAATTATTGACAAGACATAGGGTTATCTGTAATAATAGTGAGTTGTTGTACAGTTGTAGGGAGTATTATCTGTTCCATAGAGGTGAGTTGTTGTACAGTTGTAGGGAGTATTATCTGTTACAAAAGGATGTGTTGTTGTACAGTTGTAGGGAGTATTATCTGTTACATAACGGTGACTTGTTGTACAGTTGTAGGGAGTATTATCTGTTCCATAGAGGTGAGTTGTTGTACAGTTGTAGGGAGTATTATCTGTTCCATAACGGTGACTTGTTGTACAGTTGTAGGGAGTATTATCTGTTACATAACGGTGACTTGTTGTACAGTTGTAGGGAGTATTATCTGTTCCATAGAGGTGAGTTGTTGTACAGTTGTAGGGAGTATTATCTGTTACAAAAGGATGTGTTGTTGTACAGTTGTAGGGAGTATTATCTGTTCCATAAGGGTGAGTTGTTGTACAGTTGTAGAGAGTATTATCTGTTCCATAGAGGTGAGCTGTTGTACAGTTGTAGGGAGTATTATAGTATGACTGTAGTCCTGTATCTCTGTGTTTGAGTGTATGTGTAGGAGTGTTTTGGAGAGTGAGCTCCTGTGTTCGTCTATAGTCTGGTGCAGTGGGGATTACATAACCAGAGCATGTTTTACTCGTTTACTTGTAGGATGTGATGATGACATATGGCCAGATGGTGTTTTCATTACATTGTACTTTCAAATGTTCAACCTCATTTCTTTTCTGTTCATGATTGGACCCAAGACCAACAACTAAAATCAGCATTTAAATAGTAATATGACCTGCCCCTTCCCTCTGTGTTAAATATTACTGACCAATAATGTTGTGATGTAATTTGAAACTCAGCAGTTGCTATTGTCTATTGCTTTTTGAAGACTTCATCCAAAAGGCTTAGAATAAATAATAATGTAATAATAAAAAAGATCTACATTTGTGATTTGTTAACTGTAAAAGCATGTGTCACTTGTATTTCTAGAAAGCATGCTGCAGCTCCCAGTCCGAGAGTAGATGAAATGAGATGAGGAGCACTTGGGCAGAGGTGTGCTGTGGAGCGCGGATAGCGTGCCTCTCCATCCGGACGTCTCTGCAGAGGTTACGTTACGTGTTCTCAAAGATGCTGCAGGAAGAAACCAAGTTATCATCATTCAGACGCCACGAGACCGGAAGTAGGCTCAGGGGCGCGTCACAATAATGTCCCGAGTCCGACTGAGTTCTCCCAAATTAAGGATAAAACGAATTCACACATAAACATTTTTTTCTGATTTGTTGCGGTCGTAAATCAGACATGGCATGAAAAAAAGCTCGCATAGGCTATTTAATAAATAAATAAATAAATAAATAAATAAAATTAAAATAGGTGTAAGCTACATATTAATAATCAATAATAATCAATTATAATAATATGAAACTAAATTTTGAAGTTCTCCAGCTTTTAAACCTACATTTTTGTTAAAAGAATTGTAACTGGTAACACCAGGACTACAGCAGGACTACACCAGGACTACAGCAGGACTACAGCAGGACTACAGCAGGACTACAGCAGGACTACCTAAATCAGGACAAAACCAGGATCAAATCATTTAACTGTAGACTATATTTTCTTTCCTTGAAAAAACAAAGTATCTGATGATCTATTCGAAACTCCCTAAAGCCCGGGTTTAGCCTCACTATTATTTGTATTTGATGTATGTTTGCATTTTCTGTTTGCTACTGTGATGAAATACGCTATTTTGCTTATTACTAATCACAACATTCAGTTATATTTAATACTGATGAGGGTGGCTGAAATGAATGTTATTAAAAAGCCGATTTTATTGTGATCGTTTGAGTCTAGTCAATAGGCTAACAGAAATAGAAATAGAAAAAAAAAAAAAAAAAAGAAATGGGTCAATCGTGAGTTATCCATTATTATTATTATTATATCCACGTGAGCATCTGAGCACAGACCTGACACCACCACATTCTCGAAACTGAAAAACACTCCAAGAACCTTTTGAATTTGCGCACTTTTATTTTGCGACAGATTTTGCGGAAGTCTCTTCTGAATTGACGCACTTCACCTCGGCTCGTGCAGAGAGAGAGCGCACCAGGTCCGCTACTTGCTCGGTGCGCATCGCGCTTCTCCAAATGCCAACGGAGCCCCGCTGCTCAGCCCGGGCCCCGGAGCTCCGACCCCACGAACCTCGCTCCGAGAAACATGTCGCCGAAGAGCCGCTGTGCTCCGGGCCGCCGTGATCGCACCGTCCGCGGTAAGAGCATCGCTCGGTCACCGGGAAAGGGACCTCACGGAAGACTCAGGGCCGTGCACCGAGCAGATCACAGACAGTAGGCGATGCTTAGTTCCTCGGGTTTTATTTCAGTGCAGGTTCAGTGCTCGTGTTTCTCTCACTGTGTCTGTCCGGTGTGTTGAGACGTGCTTCCTGCTGCTTTACACTTAGTCCTGCTTTATGCTTGAGGTTTAAAACGGTTTATCCACATTGATGGTGCAGCTCAGGTTTGGTCCTTTGGACCTGGTTTGTATTAGTCCTGGTTTTGTCCTGGATTAGTTTTAGTCCTATTTTCTTCTTCTTCTTTTAGGCTTAGAAGTGTTTAGTCTTGTGTAGACATGTGCAGCTGGCACAGTCCAGATTTAGTCCTACATTAGACCTGGTTTATTACAGGGTAACTATTTAATCCTGGTTTAGACCTGGTTTAGACCTGGTTTAGACCAGGTTTAGACCTGGTTTAGGATTGATAGAAGTCAGGGTGTCATGATATCACATTTTTTTAGTTACAGTTATTGAAAATGGAGAAATGTTATGATTACTGAGATTATTGAGAAATTCAGATTGTGTTTTTTATTATGTCATATAAACCAGTGGTTCCCCAAGGAAGGTCTTAGGAGTCAGAGGGGCCCCAAAGGTCGTTCACACAACACGCAAGAAAGAAACTCAAAAGTTTTAAATGAAATTGACATAAATTATTAGTTTATATTAGTATTAAGACCACAGGAATGTATTGCTTAAACATATAAATTAGGATTAGAGGGGCCTGTGTGCTCTGCAGGTGGACACAAGAGTTTATTTTCATAGAAAACATACATATCTTTGATATAATCACAAGTGAAATTATAGTCCTTAGTCTTTTATAGGCTAATTCAATGGTAATAATAATAATTATGACATTGTGCACAGCACACAGGTGCACTGAGGACACATGCTTTGTTTTTCCTATCTAAATACTTTCACTTTGAGATCACAGTGCACTTCAGATGTAGTCTCTGAAAACAAGTGTGTTTTGAGCCTCGTGGTCACTTGATTCTGAGGATTGGACGCCATATTTTTTATTTGGACAAACATGATGGATTAAGATGTAGGCCAAGTTGAAAAAGAGGAGGTACAATATTAACAAAGTACACTGTTTACTTTGTTTGTGCTTTGCTGCTTTTCACACTTCTGCAAGATTCACAACATTGATCCAGAGCAGACTGAACGAACTTCCTCAACAGAGGACCAAAGCAGAGAAGCACAGTGTGTGTGTGTGTGTGTGTGTGTGTGTGTGTATGGGTTTGTGTGGGTGTGTGAGTTTGTGTTTGCATGAGTTTGTGTGTGTATGAGTTTGTGTGTGTGAGTTTGTGTGCATGTGTTAGTGTGTGTGTGTGTGTGTGTGTGTGTGAGTTTGTGTGTGTGTGTGTGTTTATTTTCAGATCTTAAACTTTGTCTCAGCTCTAAATTAAAGCTGCCTTTTCATCGTTGGCTTTAGCTTCACTCTGCTCGGCTCTTCTCCGCTCTAGCTCCTCTCGCTCTGATTGGTCAGATGGTCACATGGTCAGATAGTCACATGGTACATGTGATCGTGCTTGTTGCGTGCGCTCGTGTGGGCAGCTCTACTGCACATGGTCGACGGGCGGGAGAACTACTGGACTTAGCTGCTAACAGATAATCTAGAGACATGTTTAGTCCTCGGGACTTGCTCCAGACAGAGACACAAGAAATGTGGCAAACAGACAAACCCTTCCTCTTTCAGTATTCTACACATTTCATTCACCTAAATGCAATAAATTGATTGGTTCCATAAACATTCATAAATGCACAGTAGCGGGAAGCTGAAACCCGTAGCCTTGTTCTTCATATTTTTGCCGCAGTATTTGATTTGTGTCGGGATATAGATGTAGAAGCTTCTGTAGATTCATACATAAGCTTTTTCATACTTCATTAATCCTTCTATGTAAATGTGACTTTAAGCCTTTAGTCCATAATCTGCAGGTCAGTGCTTCTCTAGCTGCACTGTGCTTCCACTGGTATCACTCAAGAGGAGACTTTTTCTTTCTGGTCTTCTTTTGGACCTGGTTTAGTCCGGGTGTAGTCCACGTTTAGACCTGCTTTAGTCCTGATATAATTGTAGTGTGTGTTCGGGCCTTGGTGGTATTTTGTTCTAGACCAGTGGTGCTCAATACGTCGATCGCGATCTACCAGTCGATCTCGATCTACCAGTCGATCTCCAAGGTCATGTGGGTAGATCGCCGTGTCTCGTCTCGGACTCGATCGTGTTTGGACTCGGTCTTGTCTCTCACTCGAGGTCTGACACTCAACAAGTGTGATCATATTTCATTCCGGCCGCTGCTGTTGGTAATAAACTTGTAGCGGGGTGCAGGAGCATGTGGGGCGTCTCAGTGCAGCCTGTGTGCTCATTTGAAACCCGCGGAGACTCTACGGCACATCACAAACACACACGCTCCCTATGCACGGCTCGTCTGCGACAGCGTGTGCCCTCGTGTACCAGCGTGCATCACAGGGCAGGTTCAACTTCCTAAACATCCTACCTGTCCATCTGCCTCACGTCAGCACGCCGCCCCTCGCCTTTTCACGCTCTCGCTCCTTCCTGCGTACAGCGAACACAAGCCCCTCCCACAGTGCGGCTGATTAGAAGAACAAGACCAAACGTGAAGCAAAAACCAGTCTAAATTTGTGTTCCAGTGTTGGCACAAAGCAGGTCTACAGCATAGAGCGGATCTACAGAACAGACCTACTGCCACATTTGGCTGAAGTTTGTCTAACAAAAGTGCACAAATGCATCTGTGTTTGTCACGATGTGTGTTTGGTTTGGTAAACGTGCAGAGGCTGGTAAATATCACTGCAGAACCAGAAAAGAATGTAACTCCAGTTTGGAACTTTAAAAAACAGGTTTAAAAATCTTCCTTCACTTTTTTTCACAGTTTTGTGTAAAGTGCCAGAGGAAGTTCTCTTAAAGAAGAGGTTCTCAAACTGTGGGGGAGGGTCCAAAAAAGGGGCACTTTGTATTAGGTAGATCATTTTGACTTGGTCATTTTGTAAGTAGCTCGCATGCTGAAAAAGTGTGAGCACCGCTGTGACACACTGTCACATGACTTCCTGGAGGGACTCCCTAAATACTCGGCTGCCTTAGTGTCCCGTGTCAATCAAACTAATACTGCTGTGAGTGCATTTCATAATCCCCACATAATTACATCAAATATTAAGTTTCAATACTGATAGTATTTCTGTGATCTGTTGAATACAGTGAACTAATACTTTTATTTATCATTTTCTTTTGTCTAAAAAAAAGCTAACTCAACCTTACCTGTTCCTAAACATGCTCCTGGTCCTAATCATAACCCAAACCCTAAACCCAAACCCGAAAACCAAACCTGAAACCGTAACCCTCTAACCCTACCCTAACTCTAACCTGATAAAAACTATATATTTCATCCATTGAGCCTGTTTTTTCTCCTCAGCTAAACTCAAAGTGATCTCAAACTCTGAGTGGTTGAACTCTGCTTTAAACCTAAGACTTTGAAGAAGTGGACTGAGGGAGTGAGGTGTCACCCACAGTGTTCAGCTCCAGTCAAATGATGCTCATCAAGGGTAGCCGTAAAATGAGGTGAATTTGGAGCTGAGTTCCATATTGGGAAATCCGAACAGAGGGAGGGAGGCAACGTTTTTTCAATAGGAAGTGAACAGGAGCCGATGGAGCTGAAAACGCTCTCATGCTTCTTTCCTTTTTGAACCACCGGGCCTAGCAGGTTAACACAGACTATGCCCCACATCTACTTTTCTGAAACTCAGAGTTGATTCTGTCTGAGTGTGATAACTCTGAGACAGGAAATAATCTACAGATTCACCGCATCATTGGCAGAAATGACAAAACATGCTCTTCTCTGAACTCTTTCGTCTTTAGTCTTGTCTTTATGATGGGAGTGCATTGTTTAAGGGTGCTGCTATTCATGAATTATAGATTTTGCAACAGACAAAACTCAAGAAAGTTTGATGAGCAAATGCGATTGTCAAGTGGCCCACATCAGTCTGCTGAGTAAGCTCGTACAGTTCATTTGACACATTTTTAGGCTGTAGTTTTAAATTCTGATTTGGTTTGGAAAAGTACAAAAATACAGGAAGTAGTGGTGAGTCATCATCACTTTCAATCCTCATCCTCGTGTGTTTCAGGCTTTGGCAACAGTCTTCCATCACCATAGCAACAACACAATAAAAAAAAAAAGCTATATATTTTTGAACGGAGGCCAGTCGCTGCAAATCAGGACTTCAAATCAGAAAGGAACGATCAGCCCCCAGCCTTTTACATATCAACATTTGAGCTAAAATACACTGGGTAGGAGGGAGACACTGTGAGACTGTCATGACATTTGAGAATTAGAAAAGAGCAGCTTTGGCTTGAAGAAGTTTTTTTGTTTATGTATTTATTGAAGTTGATAGTTTTTATGGCGTTATTGCAGAGCCTTTTGGAACTAGAGCTTCTCGAGAGGAAATAATCAACAAATCATCATAATCAAGAAATTAAAAACAATTAAAATTTAAGAAAGCAGCACTTTTTTTTCCCTTGAGTCATTCTTTGAACCACTACTTTGTACTTCTACTTGGGTAATATTATTTTGATGTAACGCTACTCTTACTTGAGTACAAACTTTGGCTACTCTGCAGTTCTGCCTCTGCTCATGTGTGCTCATTCTTGTGTCAGTTTTATCTTGCAAGACCTTGTCCCACCTCTACACTATGAGAATATCCTTTTTATGACACTATTTGACTCCATGTAAAAGTCCTGGTTGACTGGAGCAGTTTTCTCACATGCTGGAACAGGCTGTGGATTGTGCCGTGAGGCTCAGACCTGCACAAACACAAACTCCCAAAAACATCTTTTCTAATATTGTAAACTTCATGATTCTGACAGGACCACAGGGAAGAGACCTGTGGTTTTACAAAGGGCAAGGAAATCACAGAGATGACTGGGAATCACAG
Source organism: Boleophthalmus pectinirostris (assembly GCF_026225935.1). Taxonomy (NCBI): domain Eukaryota; kingdom Metazoa; phylum Chordata; class Actinopteri; order Gobiiformes; family Gobiidae; genus Boleophthalmus; species Boleophthalmus pectinirostris. The sequence continues at coordinate 915,199 of NW_026571018.1, read as the reverse complement.
AGATGACTGGGAATCACAGAGATGACTGGGAATCACAGAGATGACTGGGAATCACAGAGATGACTGGGAATCACAGGGAATCACGGGGAATTACAGGGAATCACAGCAGTCAGTGGGAATCACAGGGAATTACTGGGAATCATAGAGATCACTAGGACTCACAGGGTGTCACAGGGAATCACTGGGAAACAGATGATCACGGGAATCAGGGAATCACAGGGAGTCAGCAGGAATACAGTGCACTTCACTGTAAGCGCCATTTCATAAGGTTTACGTATTTGCATAAATAATTAGCAATTCATAATAATTCATTTGTATCTTTGTTGAAAAAGCAATGTAAAATGTTGAAATACATGATTTTATATATTTGTATTATTTAAACGAAAGAAATTTGATACATGATGTGTACATTTGGAGGCGCTGTCGTTCTTGAACTTCATTGAAAATAAAGAAAAAGACGCTGGAGCAACACGGTCGTTTTACCGCGCTCCAACGACATCCAGTTGTAAACGTATAAGACGGGTTCATCTTTCTTTTGTGGAGAGGTTAAATTAGTATTGAAAGAGAAAACAAAGACTAAGATTAGCCTCTCCATTCTCAAAGCTCATGAGATGTGCTGAGAGAGGAGCTAAGGGCTGCGGTTTGACTGCGGTTTGACTACATGAGGAAGTTGCACCATCTCATGTCTTGTTTTTTACAAAGTTCATTAGTTTTGATGTAGTTCAAGGTTTAGCAGCTGCAGTGTAGCAGTCGAGTTACAGCCTCGTGAGAGCGAGTGTTGATACTAGAGCTTCAAGATGAATCGAGATCAAATTGAAATTGCATTTGAAAGGACACAGAGAACAAATCATAAAAACTGTCATTTTTGACAAATCATTATTTCTTACACATCTTTTTATCAAAAACCTTATGTAGTTTTATATATTTGGAGAAGTGTATGATTTTCCTTCCTGTTTGAGCACGTGCAGCAGATGTGACATGCATAGAAGTAATTCCATAACTATCTAGCAACCATAATGTAAACAAGGGTCAAAAATCATCTGAATTACACAACAGTTATGATTAGACTCATAAAAATAAATGACATCATCTTTATTTTGTTAAATGGAGAGCTGCATTGTGGAGCTGCGTAAAGTTGGCTCCTCTTCAAACACAAACCTACACAAAAACTATGTCCATCGTTTGTGTTTCGTTTGTGCTGCAAAAAGTCTGGTTTGTGTGATTCTGGTTTTTAAGGTTTTTAGTAACAGTTTTATTTTGGGCCGATGACATCCAGCCACTCAGAATGTTAAATAACTGACGGCAGCAGCTTTAACAAAACTCCACAAAACTAGTGAAGAGAGAAAGAGAAAAGTCTTTATTAGTCTTTAGTAACTTTTGATTCTCATTTTATATAATAATACAGACTTTTCTATAGCCTGAGCCTGAGAGTTTTGCACAAATTTTAAAATATACTTATACTACAAATGAAAACAGTCACAGCACAAAACAGCACAACCTAAACACAAATATTTTGTATAATGTTCTGTTGTTTTGAGGGGCTGGATGATGTCATCTGCCAAAAATAAAACTGCTAATATCTTAAAAAACATAACAGCACAAACCAGACTTTTTGTAGCACAGAACAGCACAAAGGAAGCTCAAACGACTGACACCATTCTGTGGCATTTTAGAGCATTTTGAAGCTTCCTAGGGTTTGACTGACCCTAATTTGACCTATAAAAGAATCGTTAATATCTCCAAAACTAAAACAGCAGCTCAAACAGAGCACAAACAATAAAGAGTTATTGTGTAGGTTTGTGTTTGATGGGGGCCAATTTCATGCAGGTGCCTTTTAGATGGAGTTTTCTGTGTTGGTGACAGAGGGATTCTGTTTTAGAACTCAGTGCTACTTCACGTATTTTTTGGACTTTTCTTATCAACTCTTATTATACTTTATTTTGATACTGAGTAATAATCTCGACTTGATAATACAGATTTCGATACCACAGTGATAATAAACACTTACACTTTATTTAGACAATAGAATGTGATGTTGAACCTTAAATCATAGTAGTTTCTTTCATATTATTCAGTAATTTCATGTAGAGTGGTGCAGTAGTTTCATGTTGGTCCATGTGTGTACTAGTCCATGTGCTCTGACACTTGTTCTGATCCAGCTCAACGTCATTCTAAAGACATTCAGGAAAGATTCAAATGAGTATCTAGTTTTGATACTAGTTTTCTTATGGACTACTGATTTTCAACATTTTTGATAAGCTTACTTCACTGATTGACCACAGGTACTTTCCTACCAAACCAAGTCAGAATTAGAACATGAAAGTCCCTCTTTGACCTGATCACTGTTTTTTCATCTTGTTGACCTCATGTTTTATTTTTGTCTGTCACAGAGGAGATGAGGCTAGTCCTGCCGCCAAACCGTCTCTAAGCAACAGCAGCATCAGCAGTCATCGCCGCGGCAACGCTATGGGCTACAAGGTGAGAGCAAAACTCAGACCAACCACAGGTACAGTATCATTTGATCATCTCCGGATCATTCTAGACACTAGAACAAGACAAGAGTCTGATAGTTTAAAGGTCCTGCACATGATTTCTCTCTTGTATCAGAGTCAAATGTGTCTTGTCCCA